>NC_139635.1:35810732-35970732 GCF_964638095.1 Poromitra crassiceps
AGTTGTCCCAGCGTGCCGCTTAGTCTTCCTGTCTTTCCTTTCCTCTTAAGTGAAGAATCCACCCTAAAGCACTTTAACACTGCAAATATAGCTCTTTCCAGCACATCTGTCAAGTTCAATAGCAGAAAACTAGCAGCTGTCTCTAAAACATTAACAAACATTAATGTAGTATTGCTTTGTGCCTATTTAACCCCGGCAACACCAGGTACATTGCTATGAAAACACTAGATGAACTCCATTATCCCACTCCTGATACACATTTTGAGCCAGCGGGCACTAAGCTCGCCAAATGCTCAGCTCGGCAAATGTACACAGCCAGAGAAAGACACCGACATCACACAGTCGGCTTGGCAAGGCGGAGGTGAGTACTGTTCCCGGAGCGGCCAGTGCGATACGGTTAGGTTAAATATTTTTGTTCCATCCTTGGTGTGTAAAAACCTTTATAGTCTCAGCAAGGAGCCACATTTTATTTCAAAAGAGACTGAAGGCAGCAAGACCGTAGACTGCTGGGGGGGGGGGGGGGGGGGGGGGACAGACGAGTTTGGGAAATCTTACACACAAGAGGGTAAGCTAACCTGGTAGCTACCGTTAGCATGTGTGCACAAGATGATTCTCTTTGACCAATCAGTAGTCTGCAGTGTTTTCGCGTCACCTTTTGGTGTCGCCTCAGCTCCCTTGGAACCTCGACAACCTCTCCTCAGCCCGCTACTTGCCCAGTGGAAGAGCAGAAGAAGGCAGGTAGAGCAGGTAGGACTAAGAGCGAAGGCTTCTTTTTACAACGCTCTTTTTGCACCGATGTTCACCGATGTTCAACAATCATACGTGGAGAAATGCATCGTACAGTAGAAGAGGAGAGAAACCAAATTTCACCAGAAACGTCTCCATCGCAGCGCGTCACGGAAGTGTCGAGCAGGAGCCTGACCACTCACACCAGAAGCGCTGTGTTTTGCTCCGCGCCGGTCACAACTTGTACTGACTTCATGCCTGGCTGCACGCGGCCGCTCGTGTCAAAAGTAGACCAGACGCGGAAACTCTCGCTGCAGGAGGTGAGACTGACGCGATGCGCCGCGGCCGGTGTGATCGGTCTAAACTGTTAACAAGGACGCCAAACTGAAACTGTCTCCGCGACGCGACGCTTCCGCATCAGAGATGCTTCTGGTGTGTCCCCGCCATTACTGGACTTAGCACGAACAACAGTATCACTCTCTCCACCTACAGTACATTGTATAAACCCACAGCTGCATGGAACCAGTTGAGACCCGTTCTTTGGGGGTTGTATGTTGAAAGGCATTTTGTGAAATGTAGGAAGTACTTGAAGTAGGAGTAGATGAGGCAGTTTAAGGGAAAGTGGGTTGACCAAAAAAGTAGCCCAAATCACAAAGTAGCCCAAATCACACAAAAAATGCACCGAACAACACAGACTGATGACATAATGCTGTCGTATCTGAGGGTGGATTTTTCCTTTGGTTTTTGAGTTGTGTGTACTGTATGAAGCCCACACAGAAGCTCTGTCAATCACAGGTTTTGTAAACACAGAAATGTAACACAGTGGTCGACCCGACCCGACCAGGATGGCATCAGAACTGGCATCCTGCGTAACGCCACGTGCGCGTCGGGCCTCCAGAGCCACTCCAGACTCATTCTGACAGACTGACAGTTAAGTCCCCATGTTTGAACGCAATGAGCCGAGGGAGATGAGTTCAAAGCTGGTGACTCGTCATGCTAGAGCTAGAGACACTGCGTCGATTATTTCGGGGTGTTTGCGTATCGGCATGTATGTTGCACACGTGTTGCACACGTGTTGCTGTGCGTAACGCACATTACCGATGTCGGGTGAAAACCTCGTACTGTAACTCCAAAATGTCAACTTTTCACAAAAGCGAGGAAAACAGACTTTTTTCTTTTTTGAATGGCGCCACCAGTTTTAAGTTTAAGCAGTGAGTCACAAGTTTTTCACACAATAACAACAATATGATATATTTATGATGCAAACTGTTCACTGTGGAGAACATGAGAGGTGTCAGTGTGTGTGTGTGTGTGTGTGTGTGTGTGTGTGTGTGTGTGTGTGTGTGTGTGTGTTTACGTACATTTCTTGCCACCATCATGTGTGAGCAATGCTTGCTGTGCATGTGTTCTGACATTTGTCTGTGCATACCTCCTTCTGTGATTCTCTCTCTCTCTCTCTCTCTCTCTCTCCCTCTCTGACTCATCGGACCGGTTGGCGTGCCCACATGCCAGACGTTGGCGCCCCCTGTCAGTGGCAGCCCTCCCCCACACTGCCTGCATTAAGTTTTCACACTGATTGGAGCTGTGCTTGACTTGATTCTGCAGCTTGACTTTTCCTCCTGTGTAACTGCAGCCTGCACTGCACATTGGCCCCTCTGCCTTTTCTCCCATTTCCTCCCCAATGGTACTTGGCCAATTCGCCCTGCTGTCCCAGCTGTTGCTTCACCCCCTCTGCTGATCTGGGGAGAGTTGTAGACTAGCATGGTTCCTCCGACACATGTGCAGTCGCCAGCTGCTTCTTTTCACCTGACATCGAGGAGATTCACCGTCAGGCCGTAACGTGTGGGAGGATCATGCGATTCCCCCTAGTCCCCCGCCCCCTGAACAGACGCCCCGGCTGACCAGAGGAGGCGCTAGTGCAGCGACCAGGACTCAAACTCCACTGGCTTTCCCCTGCAGACACGGCCAATTGTGTCTGGAGGAACGTCTGACAAAGGCAGGAGTACCGCTACAGGGAATTGAACCCGGGTCTCCATGGCCCCTCTGCTAATATCCACAGGTCTAAATCACCGTATCAGAGCAACATGACAGCCAAAAGCAGGAAGTAGCCAAGAGCAGGAAGTAGATGTCAAGGGACGCCGTTTGTCTTTGATCTTCTATCTGCGGCTCATGCTGTAAATTTGCTGTGTTTGTTTTCTGCCTCTAGATAAAACCAGATTTAAAGAGAGAGTGGCACCAATGGAAGTCCAAATTCTTGATAGTCACATGACTCGTGTAGCTATAGAGACACTGCGGAGCGCGTCATCACAGCTTGAAAAATGAGTATTGCACTTACTTTGTATATTTTATTTCACATTTCGTAGCATTAAGTTGGATTGCCTATGGTAGGCTATCTGTTTTGTATTGTAAAGCAGCTATTATTATTTAAACCTTATTTAATGAAGTAGTAAGGAGGGGCAGGACTAGATAAGCATGGCTTCTTTCTGTCCCTTCTCGGACATATAATATGTTGTTTTGTAAATGAATGTGTTTTTTTTCTTTTAATTTCTGTTCGAGACAAATAAAAAATTCAATTCAATTCAATTCAATCATTCAGAAACCATGCATTGTTCAGAAACCACGTGTTGTCTCTCTATGGAGACACGCCATGAAATAGGCCATGCCCATCACGGGCTCTCCGTTCACTTCCATACACCAGTGTCATTTTCCTTCAATTAAACATAGCTAAAAGCTGTTGTGTGGGGGGCTGTGCAGACAACAAATGTAAAAAATCGGCAGTTAAAGTTTTTTTGTACTCCCGAGCAAAACAAGGAAGCCATTGAGTATAGGCGAGAAGAAAAATGTGGATCTAGCTGTCAGTGAAGTAAGTTGGAGTGTTCAACCTCCGTATATATGATCTTTGTATGCAAGACGCGACCATGCACGCGACATAGGAGAACTCTCTCTCTCTCTCTCTCTCTCTCTCTCTCTCTCTCATTCATCCTTTTTTCTGTGAATGATGTCCCCCCCCCAACACACACACACACACACACACACACACACACACACCGTCCTCCTCCTCCATCCCTGGGTTTGCTCTGGGGAGACTGTGATATTATTCTCTCTCTCTCTCTCTCTCTCTCTCCCCCAATCTTCCTCAAACACTCTAACACTCTCTCCGTAATCTCTGTCTCTTTTTCTCTGTCTGTCACTCTGCTCACAATTGTGTTCATCTCTCTCTCTCTCTCAATCTCTCTCTCTCTCTCTCTTTCAATCTCTCCCTCTCTCTCTCTTTCAATCTCTCTCTCTCTCCAGGCTGAAGAAGCAGAAGAAATTGGGTATGCTGAAGGAACTGCAGAAAGTGAGTGCTTGAAACTATTGATTTCTTGCATGCCTATGAGTGTGTGTGTGTGTGTGTGTGTGTGCGTGTGTGTGCGTGTGCGTGTGTGTGCGTGTGCGTGTGCGTGTGCGTGCGTGCACGAGTGTGTGCACAGAAATGATGACTTCCTGCAATCTCAATTGATTTGTCACAAATTCCGCCCCTCTGCCACAATGGTCGACTGCGTTCCACACGTCATAACATGCGCTGGGTGTTGTTCCCTCTCAGTAAATGCCACGCGTGTCAGCTCACTGTCATTCCCCAGACAGACGTCTGAGTCTCGCTATGCATCAGCAGTATTGATTGTGTAGGGTTATGTGTGTGTGTGTGTGTGTGGGGGGGGGGGGGTGTTGTTTCACCGTCTCGCGTTACACCTGACTGATGTTGATCTTATCTGCCCGGCGACAGGCCTCTGCAGCAGGCAGAGGACAGAGGAGCAGGCGGCCTGGAGCACTCAATGAAAGGGGATGTTACTTTATAATGACTGAGCGTATCCCAGTGTGTTACAGATGCACCAGGCGTATCCTAAGCCGTTTTCACACATGCGCTTTATACCGGGAAATGACCGGAAAGTGGTCTATGCCTTTCATGTGTGAAAATTGTTTTCCGGCACAAGCGCACCCCCGCGATCGCTGATCTTTTACTAGCTCCTCGGTAGTGACAGGGCCGGTATGCTGGCAGAGCGACTCAAGTGTGAAACGTGTCAAGTCATTTGCCGGTCCTTCTCTCATGGGCGAGGTGTACACACGTTGCTTAACGTTCACTTCCAGCGTGCATCATCTAATCATTCGCGCACATCAAAGCAAACTGGCGAAATGATCTTCTCGTCTCCTCTGCCCTACGTCCTCCTCCCCGTGCCTGCTGCACAGCGCAGCGTGCAACAGTTAAATGACCTTACAGCCCATGTTAAATCATCCAAAATTAACATGAAACAATAGCAGCTGAGCTGATAAATGCCGACTTGTTCAACGAGCAACAGGTTAGCGGATGTGATAGATAACATCATTAGGCTACATTCCCAAAACGAGTGTTATTTTGTGACGAGCAAACGTTTAACGTCGGAGTTCGACAAGGAAATGCGATGCGAGCAGGCATGCGCTGCAGTCATGTGGGCTGCAGTGCAGAGTAGTATCCAGGCAGCGTCAAGCCAGCGTAAACACAGCCGCCCAACGCTTGTATGTAGAGAAAGCAAATGCATGAAGCGAAATGTGGAAGTATTTTGCTTACGTTGCTGACAGCGAAGGCAAGCTCCTGGACACATCAAACGAAGCCAGTCTCTAAAAAGTGCTTCAACGCGACGCAGGTGAACGGATAAACATCGAACCAGCCAGGCGATTTCTCTCAGACAGGGATCCCAACGTCTTCAAAGATTTCAGTTCAAAGACTGGTTAGGGAATGTGAAGGATACAACATACATGCCCTCTTAAGTCAAACAAGTGTGATTTATTGTGTGACAAGCGAACTTATTTCACCATCGGAGTTTTGCCGACCCCCAAAATAAGGAGGATTCCCCATCCAAGTGCACACGTCACTCCCCACCCGCTCTGCAGTGCCCCCCCCCCCCCCCCCCCCCCACCAGATGCACCAGGCAGTGTGTTACAGATGCACCAGGCGTATCCCAGTGTGTTACAGACAGGGTTCGAATTGGACCATGGGTCCTGGGGGAGCCCAAATTTTTGAGGGGTTGGACGGGGGGGGGGTACGGGGCCCCCTCGAAATTTTCACTTTGAAGCAAATTAATTGACGCAATTTGGCAACATAACGGGTCTCAACAAATGTATCATTTGCTCCTCTTTTAGAACGGTGCTTGCTGGGTTAAAGACCATGTGAAAAACATTCTAGCCGTATTGGATGATCGAACTCATTTATTAATCAGAGTAAAGAAAAGCAGCAAGGGGACACACAGGCAACGTTTTTTCTGCTCAAAACACCCCTTCAAGAATCCTGTATAACCTATACAATCAATATGCTGTAAAATTAAATATTAATTAACTAAAAATATTTCTAGAATAATGTTTCTAAAATAAATACCCTGAGTCAAAAATAAAGCTTTTTCAGTAGGCCAATATATTAGGTAACTTGTAGCCTAACTAGAACTGAAATGTTAAAAACAACAGACATTCCATAACAATGTCAATTACAATTATGTGCATGACATATCCATTGACATCTTATTATAGGCTATTGGCAATATTTGCTGTTTTTAGTAGAAAGAGAACAAAACAGCTAGAGAGAAAAAAAACTGTGCATTTCTCCGTTTGAATGTGATGCACTTTGGCTAAGTGTTTAGACAAATTGCTCGTGTTTCCACCTTTTACTAGCGAAGGTTTTATTGCACTTGTGACAACGTGAATTGTCACCATCGACTCGAGTGAAGTACAACCACACTTTAGAATCTGATCGCTTCGTTCTTCCAGCCATTCTTAACGTGTGCTCTGCTCAGTTGCATGTCTAGTCTATCTGCCTGCTCCTCCGCCGGTTCCCTGTTCCCTGTGCTGTGTGTGGTGGGTGCTCTCAGGCACGCCCCCAGCCCCTCCCCTCTCTTCTCTCAGTCCTACTCCTCTCGTCTTGGCTGGCAGTGCAGCAGCTGTGTCTCGGAGAGCAACGCGGAAAAGATTATCCTTTTTCTTGTTCGGAAATCGCAAAAAACACATCATAGGCCTGTCTTACGGAGTTGGTGAGAAAGAAACAGCCAATATTTTAGAGCTCCCCCTACATTTCACAAAGCAGTCTTTCAGGGGAGCCAATGTCCTTCTTAGGGGAGCTCAGCTCCCCTTAGCTCCCCCCCAATTCGAACACTGGTTACAGATGCACCAGGCAACACATGTATGAACTTGAAAAGTTTGCTAAAGTCTATTTAACAAGTAGAAAGATGGGACGACTGCATTATTTGTACGTGTGTGTGTGTGTGTGTGTGTGTGTGTGTGTGTGTGTGTGTGTGTATGTGTGAGCATGTGTTTGTGTTTGTTTCTTTGTGTGTGTGTGTGTGTGTGTGTGTGTATGTGTGAGCATGTGTTTGTGTTTGTTTCTTTGTGTGTGTGTGTGTGTGTGTGTGTGTGTGTGTGTGTGTGTGTGTGTGTATTGGACGGCACACACCATGTGTTAAGCTATGACCTATCTTTGTTGACAGGTTATTGTACAGAACAGAAGAAACCAAAGGTCATCTTTATGATGGGTACGTACATGCACACGTACATTGGAGCACACACACACACACACACACACACACACACACACACACACACACACACACACACACACACACACACACACACACACCCACACACACCCACACCCACACACACACACACACACACACACACACACACACACACACACACACACACACACACACACACACACACACACGTACAGCTAACTTAGTGAGGGCATTCATTGACCTAATGCATTCCCTAGCCCCTAAACCCGATTTAACCATCACAACTACATGCTTAACCTTACCCTAACCCTAACCTAACCCTAAGTCTAATCAGTAGACAGAAGTAAAGGTACAGACTAACATACTTTAGGATGACAGAAGTAAAGGTACAGACTAACAGACTTTCGGATGACAGAAGTAAAGGTGCAGACTAACAGACTTGACTAAAAACAAAAAGCTTCTAGCTAGCTAAACAGTTTGTTAGATAGATAGATAGATAGATAGATAGTTAGATAGATAGATAGTTAGATAGATAGATAGATAGCAGCAGTTTGCATCAAACATAGAACACAACATAACTTACAATGCTGAGTAAGATAGAGTAATGTGCAAAACCTTTCTTTGAGTGGTTTTTGAACTTGTGTTGGTTTGTCTCTCTTTTTCGTTTTATTCTTGATTGTTTTATATTGTTTATATGTGTTACTGTATGTCCTGTTTTTAGAAGACCAGAGACCATGTTGGAAATAAGTGTTCACACTTTTACATGTCATCCCTTGGATTTTGTTGTGCTCTATATCCATAAATAAATCAGATCAAATCAAATACAAATACACACACAATGAGGTAGGTGAACTCCATCCATCTCCTCTCCACCACTGACACACACCACAACTGCAGAGTCATCTGAACATTTCTGCAGATGACAGGACACTGAGTCTATTGGAGGTATTAGAAGTCTGAGGTGTATAGGGTCAAGATGAAAGGTGAAAATAGTCCCCTGCAGTGCTCCTATGCTACTGACCACCTGATCGAACACACATCCCCTTAGTCACACAAACTGTGGTCTGTCCATCAGGTAGTCAATAATCCAGGAGGTAGTGGAGGCATCTACCTGCATCCTTTGGACATTTTCATTCAGCATTGCAGGCTGGATGTTGTTAAAGGCACCAGAGAAATCAAAGAACATGATCCTCACAGTGCTGCCTGCTGTTAAGGTGAGAGTGGGCTCGCTGAAGCAGGTAGATGATGGCATCATCGACTCCAACCTTGGGGCGGTAAGCGAACTGCAGTGGGTCCAGAAAGGAGCTCACCTGAGGTCTGAGATGTGCCAACAGTTTCTCCAGGACTTTCATGGTGTGCGATGTTAAGGCAGCTGGTCTATAGTCATTGAGGGCAGATGGAGAAGGCTTCTTAGGAACCGGAACCAGGCACGATCCCTTCCACAGCACCGGAACCCTCTCCTGGCTCAGGCTAAAATTGAATAGGTGCTGTAGAACCCACATAGCTGTTCAACGCTTTTAGAATTCTGTGACTTTGTTGTAATGACCATGCAGTTGTCAGACAGCTCTGAAAAGTCTTTAGGGCGATTAACACCATGATACATTTAACATTGATTATTAGAAAACTTTAACCTAAAAAAAATTGTAGGTTTCGCGCTTTGTGGGAGTGGCCTGTCTGAAACGTCACGCCGGTCTTATCTACAGGCTGCTGAAGAGAGCGGTGTTTAGTCTCCTGTCTGTGAAGACCAGGCTGACAGTTTCTAGACAGACAGACAGACAGACAGACAGACAAATGAAGAGTAGTGGAAGTGGTGTGGAGGTGGTGGTCTTGCTCTTCATTCACATAAATGGGAATCCTTAGAGTCAAGTCATCATTCGACAGGTAAATGCACCTGGGATAAAACTCCATTATACAATGATGGCCCCGCCCACCAATCAATACCTTAACCTCGCCCACTGACACACACAAATATGGCAAAAAAAGTGGGGGAAATCCTCCGGGTCTACAGGTGAGCCGGAGGAGAGAACAGCTTATACATCTCCTCCATCCTGGAAATGTCATTTCCGAAGGCAGCGGGGATTGAGATGGAACCCAGGGGGGCGGGGCATGGCGCTAGTTGTTTTTCTTGACCTTGTTGGAGGTGATCTGGGCCGGGATGAGGCTTCCCAACGGGAGTTTGGACAAGACCTGTTCCCAGATGGTTTCTGCCACCTGGTCGATGATTCTGCTTAACTCGCGGAACTCTCCAGAGTATTTGGCGTAGGCCCACATGCAGAGCGCTGCCAGCATCACGCCCATCACCAAGTTACAGAGCACCGCCACCGAGCCGGCACCCAGTAAGCCGGTGACCATGGAGGTGGCATTCATGACAAACATCAGGGTGAACAGCGTGCCGGGTGTGCGCACGACGTGGACGATGTTCTTGCTGTCATTGTGTTTGGTGAAGTTGGCATACGCCTCAGCCAGCTCCGTCTCCAGTTGCTCCTGGTAGCCCCAGCAGAACTCCTCGCCGCCCATTTTCTTGACAGAGCGGAACTGTCGCAGGGTGGTCTGCAGCAGTTCACTGTGATGCCGCCCCAGCTCCGCCGGCGACATGTAGGGCTTGTCTCCACCGCACAGCTGCTCCATGCTCTTGCTGTAGCCATCTTTGCCTCCAGCTACAGCCGCAAGGTTATTGGCTTCAGCCGTCGCCTGTATCATGGACTTGGGGTGAGGAAGCTCCTCTCCCTGGTAGATCTTCATGTAGGACTTGAAGTAGTGCAGCAGATCTCTGCAGGTCACTTTGGCTCCTCCGATCTCTTTCTCCACCAGGTTATCTGGAGACAGGAGCGTCAGTAGCAGGCTCACCAGCTGCTCCTTGAACTCCTCGTCAATATCTCGGAGGCGGCCATCGAAGTGTGGGTTAGTGGTGACCTTGAGGCCGGGGTGTGGCAGCAGGAAACAACTGAGGTTGGAGAAGCAGGAGTGGATGTGCTCCCTCACGTTCTGCAGCTCTTCGTGCTGGTTCTGATTCACTTGTAGTCGTTTCTCCAGGAACCTCTTCCCCCCCTCCAGACCATACGCATGTTCATACGGATAGCTCCAGTCTCTGATCAGGAACATCAGGGTCTGAAAGGGCTTCTCATAGACCTCCTCCATGGCCAGTCTGCCGTACTCTGTGAAGAGCTGGAGGTACTGCAGGTCATCTTCCTGGATGTTCTGAGACAGGTTGTAGACCTGCACGGAACTGGTCATGGTGCTCAGAGCGAACAGCGTGGCACAGTCTTTGATGGTGGACTGGTCGTCGAACGCCCCCTGTGTGTCCATCAGTAGAACTGCAACCTTGTTGCCGTGAGGCTTCTGCACCACAAACACCTCGCTCCAGGCCAGGATGCCGGTGGTTTGGCGCTCACAGCCGCCCCGCCAGGTGAAGCCGGTCAGAGGCTCATCCTGCCCGCCCAGCCACTGCCCACACTGGCTGTCCTGGCTGTGTTTGTTGACCTGGCTGTACATGTAGCGCAGCATGAAGTCCAGCAAGAAGGACTTGCCCTTGCGGAAGGCTCCGGCGACGCAGACCACGACCACGCTGAGGTCCCGTACGTCCTCCTGCAGCAGCAGCCGCTCCAGCGCCGCGTCCTGGAGCACGAACGAGTGCTCCTCCTCACCCGCCACCACGATCTGCACCGGCCTGGCCCCGCCCGCTGCAGGCCATGCCATCTCAGGCCACGCCCCCTCCGTTGCCTCCCACTCCACTGGCCTCACCTTGGATGTGACGGATTCAAACGCATGACCACCTTCTTTACAGATGCTGTTTGTGTCATTCTGCTGCTTCCTCAAGCCAATTTCTTGTGTTGTCGCAGGTTCAGGCTTCATTGGTTGGACTGTGAGCAAGAGTTGTCCATTTTATAACCTCAGCACGGCAGGATTTATGACATCAATGGTGCTGATGATGTTTACGACATCATGGCAACATCAGTGATTTATGACATCAATGATGCCATCACAATTCCAATCTATGACATCACTGGTGTCTATGACATGATTCTATGACGTCACTATGATATCACAATGTCTATGACATCATCAGTGGGTATGACGTCACTGAGGATGTCACAATGTCTATGATATCATCAGTGGGTATGACATCAGTTCACATGAGTTCAACGGTGGTCATTGGGTGTGTTCGTAGCACTCCGGCGCACAAACTGGACCGTTCGTAAATTCTGAGCGCTGTTGGAATACAGCGTTTGGTTATTCAGAGCGCGACACTCTCAGCATACTCTGAGCACTCCGTCTGTGTGGCCGGAGCAGCAGAGCGCCAGAATGCCAACATGGCGGTGGAATTCATAGCAAAATGCCATTCGATAGCAGTCTTTCTGTTGTCAATTTCAGACCTGAGTTGACACTTTACTGAGATCTTTGGCTCTAGGTGCTCATTGTTGTGTTGTCTCTGCCCTGTGCTTCCCAGAGATCGATCGCCTGTCAATCAAACAGCGTGGGGAGGACTGACTGATTTTTCCTCTGAGTTACTTGACCCGTTCGTTAATTCACTCAGAAAGAGCACGTTCTGCTTCTTTCTCCACTCGCGCTCTCATTTTCGTGCAGAGGGTCAGATTGGATTTATGAACATCATCAGTGATTCTCATCTGTGATTTATAGAATGAGCAGTTTCTACTTTCTACCTCATACCTACAGTAAGTGTGTTTTGGCGGTAGTCGCGGTATCTGACAGTGTTAGCACGTTTGCCCATTCAAAAGACAGCAGCACCAGTTTGCTGTGCATACTGGCCACCTTGCTGCTGTGTTTCGGCAGAGAAAGTGTTCGAGAGGCCCTCCTCCGGGATGATCCAGGAGGTCCAGTCTGCCCTAGCCGACCTGGCCATGCAGGGCAGGGAGGGCCGCTTTCTCTCAGGTTCTGGATGTTTTGGCAGGAGGTTTGGCCAGCGGTCTAAACGTCCTCTCCGACTATCTCACACATTTGATGCAGGCTGCTGGGATCAACGTTGCCCTCGCTAACAGCCCAGTGGCTTCTTTTGGCTCTGTTCAGCCACTGGCTGATCTCCCGGCCTTTGGATTGGTCACCTCCACTCTGAGCAGCCGTGTTCTTCAGATCAGAATAGATCCTCCTTCTGGCCCGAGCCCGAGGGGGACCGAGGCCCTGCCCGACCCTAGTGCCGGGCTAGGGCCAAAAGAGCGGGCACACACTGGCCGACACACAGCCGGCGGACCAGGCACCACCCTAAACTACAAAACATAACAAACTAAACTGTAGAAACAAAGCCACGAAAACTAAACCACCATACCCACCTTTCCCAAAGTAAAGAAAGGATAAATCAAAGAGAGTAAATCAAAGTACCAAAACAAACCAGGTACATGCTGCTGCCACCAGCATGTAGAGGTGTTGAGCTGAGAGAGGGAGAGAGAATGACTGAAGCTGCCACTATTTATGAATGAGCTCTATGATTAACAGATGAGGATCAGCTGAGTCCAGGCATAAGCAATGCCACTGGAATGGAGAGGAGGATCAGCTGAGCCAGGCATGAGCAGCAGAGTGGGATCAGCTTAGCAACCAGGCCTTAGCAACCAGAGGCATGACAACTAAGTGGAGCAGAGAGAAAATAATGTTAGGAGTGAGAAACATAAGGGGGGAGCGCATAACATAGCTTGAAGACCTGGTTGCTTGTTTTTCTCACAAGATCTGCCAACACCGGTTCTGAGCACTCTGAATCACTGATTACATCACAGTTGTTCGAGTGACATAACTGATGACATCACTAATGACGTCACAGACACCACCGCCACCCACCTAGCCAATTTGATCGTTACTGACAGACAAGCAGACAGACCCCGCCCACCCACCTAGGCACCATCGTGCAACTGTGCCATCGGCTCATACTACATCACTGATGACATCGCAACTGCTTGAGTGACATCACTGATGACATCACAATTGCTCAAGTGACATCATTGATGACATCACAATTGCTGAAGTGACATCACTGATGACATCACAATCGTGAAAGACACACACCACCACCACAACCCACTTAGCCAATTTTAACTAAGAAGAATGCAAAGTGTCTGTGTGTGAGCAGAATTCGCCCACAGTTGTGCCATTTTACATGCGGTCGGGCTGAATCTTTCAGGAAGTGTACAGAGCACCCCTGTGGGTTACCTAACAGAGCCACATTTTTAATTGGGTATTTAGGTCTGAAGACTCCAGCGGTTTTATTCGTTAAGATGAACGGCTTTCATGACTCGCTCATTGAGGAAGACTGTTTCCTCTTTACTTCTGAATCTGTCGGAGAGGGACATCCAGATAAGATGTGTGACCAGATCAGTGATGCTGTGCTGGATGCCCACCTCAAGCAGGACCCTGATGCCAAAGTAGCATGTGAGACTGTTGCTAAGACGGGGATGATCCTGCTGGCAGGGGAGATCACCTCCAGGGCCAACGTCGACTATCAGAAGATTGTGAGGGACACAATCAAGCACATCGGCTATGACGACTCCTCCAAAGGCTTCGACTATAAGACCTGCAATGTGCTGGTGGCCTTGGAGCAACAGTCCCCTGAAATTGCTCACTGTGTTCACCTGGACCGCAAGGAGGAGGACGTTGGGGCTGGAGACCAGGGTCTGATGTTTGGATATGCCACTGATGAGACTGAGGAGTGTATGCCACTCACCCTTGTCCTGGCTCACAACCTCAATCGAAAGATGGCCGAATTGCGGCATAACGGAACGCTGCCATGGCTGCGACCAGACTCCAAAACTCAGGTGACCGTTCAGTACAAACAGGATCGTGGCGTCGTGCTCCCGTTGCGTGTGCACACTATTGTGGTCTCTGTGCAGCACGATGAGGTTGTTTGTTTGGACGAGATGCGCGATTGTCTGAAGGAGCAAGTGGTGAAAGCTGTGGTTCCCAGTCACTACCTGGATGAAGACACCATATACCACCTGCAGCCCAGCGGCCGCTTTGTCATTGGAGGACCGCAGGGTGATGCGGGTCTGACGGGTCGTAAGATTATTGTCGACACTTACGGGGGGTGGGGGGCCCATGGTGGGGGAGCATTTTCTGGGAAGGACTACACAAAGGTAGACCGCTCCGCTGCCTATGCTGCCCGCTGGGTGGCCAAGTCTCTGGTGAAAGCTGGGCTCTGCAAGCGGGTTCTGGTCCAGGTATCATACGCCATTGGAGTTGCCCATCCCCTCTCTATCTCCATCTTCCACTATGGGACGTCCCAGAAGAGTGAGAGGGAGCTGCTGGACATTGTGAAGAAGAACTTTGACCTCCGTCCAGGAGTCATCGTCAGGGAGCTTGACCTGAAGAAGCCCATATACCAGAGTACAGCAGCTTATGGCCACTTCGGCCGTGAGATCTTTCCATGGGAGGTTGCCAAGAAGCTCACCAACCCTATCAACATAGTGGGATCAACCCTGCCAACAGAGCAGGATCAACCCTGCCAACAGAGTGGGATCAACCCTGCCAACAGAGTGGGATTCGTCGGGCGTACTGTCAACTTTTTTTGGGCTTTATTTGACAGATGAAAGTGGAACTCTCTAATCAGCAAGGTGTTTTCGCACACAGGAGCCAAGGGGTGACTGGTGTGCTGGTGCCGCCTCATATTTTCTTCTACGCCATTGGCTGTTTAACTCTGATTGACAGATTGAAATTGACTTCAATATAAGATTGCATTGTTTGAAGTAACTAAGGTGCCCTCTTTGACCGATAGAAGTGCTGAAGAGTGTGACAGGTGTAGATTTCATGTTTCATTTTTTCCCAGATATTTGCAGTCCAGGGTCAGTTGAGTAGGAAGTCAAATGAGTCCTTGCAGTAATAAATTGATTTTGATTGATTTGTTTTATTCATTGTGTCATGCACTCATGTGGCCCAGCCCACATGGGCTTACAAGACACATGAAATACTAAATATAAAATGCAACATAAGCCAGCGCTATAGTGGTACAACTAAATCACAATACAACATACTCCTGAAACAACAAAACAGATCATTACATCACTTTCTAAGCAGAACGTTCTGCCTTTGCTCCCAGGCCTGGCAGATACAATTCCCTATAAAGAAGGATCCTTTCTTAAAACACAACTCAGGTTTTTCATAATCATCCAACTCAAAAAAATTAACATAAATAGAGGACACTTTACTGAAGAGTGTCTCCCTTGCATCATCATAACAAATTAATCTCATTCTCAATTTAACACAGACCACAAAGCATACAAAAGTAAAAGTAAAATTTTGCCCTGCATGTCTGAACATAGTCAAATGTATTTGCTGAATCTTGTGTACACAGAATTTAAGATTCAAGATTCACTTTAACACATTCACTGCCAGCCATTTTTTTTTTACTGCAGGTAGGTTCTGCCAGAGGGTTTTTTTGAGGATTCTGGCTCATCTTTCAAGACCCGAGGATTCTTTTCTGCTAAGATTTTGTGAACACACAATATCTCAAAAGAACTAATAGAATGTGTGCTTTCTCTGTCTAAAAGAGTTAGTTTGTAGAGTTAGTAGTTATGTAAGCATTAGCAGTTGAATACAGCATGGTTTCAGCGTCAGAAAAATTATTTTGAGATAAACGGCTTTTTGTGAAATTCGATAGAACAGTCACTTTAACCATTCATTTTTGGCATCAGTAAGACGTCAGACATCTAAACAATAGTTTTGAACAGTAATTTCCTCCATAACAGCAGGAAACCCCCCTCTGCTTCCAACTCCTCCCTCCGTGGGCGTTCTTCTTGGCTGCAGCGGCCGTGTCACAAGCTTGTCACCAGTCTCACTGCTTTGCTGCTGCTGCCTGTGCCTGTCTGCGCGGCCGCTCTTTGAGGAAGTCTGGATGGACTCGCTCGCTTCTTGGAGTTTTGGTTGAGAGCTTTGATGAAGCTTTTGCGATTCTGGTCATATTTATGCTGCGTGTTTCAAAGTGTGTTCCACCCGTAATCTATTATGCAAATTTGCAAACCCGCACCGCCAGCAATCAGCGCGAAAACGAAAGCGTTTTCGCCAATCCATTTTCATGAGAATGGCTTCTGCACACTGCTTTTTGCTTGCCTTCCTCTAGTCAGGAAAGCACTGTCGCCACTTAGTGGGTCGGTGGAATGGGTTGTACACGTTGTACACGTCCAATACTTATATAAGAGATGTAAAAGGGTTAGATGCACATCCCACCGTCAAAAAAACAAAATCGGGGTAATAGCCAGAGTAAGTCATCAGATTACAAACGAGTAATTTTGTGCAAGTATGCAGCGCACATCAACAGTAGAAGACAAAGCAATACAGAAACCAATCACAAATTATAAGGTGCAAAATATAAAGTCCTTTAAACTGACATATGATGGGGGGAGTATAATGTCCGTTGGGCCTTTGCTCAGGGTGCATCAGGGGGTGTGGTGGGGATGGGTGATAAAGTCATTATTTGTGGGGGCTTTCGGGTCTCGGCGGATGGCAGTTGGGTAGAAACTGTCCCTGTGATGAGAGGTTATGGTACTGGCAGATATCAGTCTTCATGTGTTTTAATTTCTTCTAAGTAACTTTGTATTCATTTTATCCCCTACCCCCTATCCCTCAAAAGGCTGTGCCTTCTGCCAGGTGGCCATTGTAAATAAGAATTTGTTCTTAACTCATTCATGGCCAGTTTAGGACTGCCAATATTTAGCACAGGCCAAAGATTTTCATAATTGTTGGTCATCTTTCAAGACCCACAGTAAATTATCTATTAGCACCAAAGTGATTTGCAATACCTCAAAATGAAGATGTACGTCTCTGGGTTCACCAGGGAAAAAAAAGTGAGCTTTTAGCATGTTCTGTACTCTACTTATAGCCATTTATATACAGTACACCCTGTTTTCACCAAAAAGGTCACTCTGAGAAGAGAAACAGCAGAAAAGGCCATTTTTGTAAAAGACACAATCTCAGGCAGAACTCGCTCTCAATTCTTTTATTTTGAACTGTATTGACATCAGACATGTAAATATTATTCGTTATGACACAAATGACAAAAAAAAAATATATATATATATATATATACATGAAGTGCTTTTTTTACATTCAACAATACAGTTTACTCAGTGTGAGTGAGTGTGCAGACAGACAGACAGACAGACAGACAGACAGACAGACAGACAGACAGACAGACACACACACACACACACACACACACACAGAGAGAGAGAGTTCTGTCCACAGCTGCTGCTGGATCGCACCTCCTTTCCAGGGAACACTATTGATCGCCCCGCAAATTAGCATAGGAGGGGAACACCAAACTGGTCTGAGATCAGCGTCTAGCCTCCTCTGCCTCTGCATCGTTTTCCTCCTCTCGTTCGGGCTTGGACGAATGCTGCGACACAGGAACGGGGTCGGCTTGGCTTTGGGACCAGGCGCTGGAACCGGATCGATCATGTTCGTCACGGGTTTGACTACCGCGAACAACTCAATCCAGGTTCGCCCAGCAAGGCGACCAGCGCAGCCCCCCGAGGGGCGTTTCAATGGCGTTTCTCCTCTCTGCAACAGGCAGCGTTTCTCCGTTTTCTCCTCCTCTTCCATTTCAAAACAACAGCTGCGGTATGTGTTTGATAACGTGTTGTCGGCTTGTCTTTGAGGCAGGGACCTGATACCATGTCACAGGCTGGGGAAGTCTTTGAACTACGCGCTGCACTAATAAAAACAAAAACACGTCAAACACGTCATTGGCGGGGAGGGCTATTCCTGATAACACGTCAAAGACGTCTTTGGCGGTGAATGAGTTAATGACTTACCTGGTTAAATAAAGGTTGAATAAAATAAATAAATAAATAAATGTGATGCTTTTTATGTGGGATGCACTAAACGACTACTACAGGACCATTTGGATGAACATAAATATGCTGTTAAAACTGGTAACTGTGATGATACTATTGTGAAACACTTTAGGGATACTCACAATGGTGACTGTCTCTTTCACAGCTATATAGCTACGGTATAGATCACGTCCCTTTAACCTCTAGAAGAGGGGATAGAGAGAGAGAGAGCACTCAGCGGTGTCTGTCACGATTTGTGACGGAAGTGATGTCACTCAACCAGAAGTGATGTCATCAGTGATGTCACTTGAGCAATTGTGATGTAATCAGTGATGTCACTCGAGTAACTGTGATGTCATCAGTGATGTAGTATGAGCCGATGGCGCACAGTTGCATGATGGCACCTAGCTGTTAGTCATCATTTTAATTGTCTACCTGTCTATGTTGTGTGATGTCAACTGCTTCATTATTGCCCTGACGTGTGAGGCCCAAACATGTTGGCTAGTGGCTACTTTAATTTGTTCAGCCATTAACTAAGCATTTAATTAAAGCTTTTTCTTTTCTTTTCTTTTCTTTTCTTGTTTCTTTTTTCTTTTTTTTTCTTTTTTTTTTACCTCTGGGAAGAGTGCTTTGGATCAGACTTTTTTTGATGGCTGCCTTTGGCACCTTGAACTTCCTCAGCCGCCGCAAAAAGTACATCCTCTGGTGTGCCTTCTTGGTGAGAGCTCTGATGTTCAGCTCCCATCAGGTCCCGGCTGATGATGGAAACCAGGAAGTGAAAGGAAAACAAGCTATATTATTGCATTTAACCGTTTTTTCCCTCAACCTTGCTAATTGTCCGTGGACCCCTCACCCCTCCACTGCAGGGGCTCTTTAGCCCCTCTCCATGGGGCCTTGACAAAAAATTAGATGGAAATAAATAATAATATTTTTTTTTACTTCTTGTTCTAAAGTGATTCTTACATTTTAGATTGTTTCATTTGCATCTCAGTCAACTAAAATGTGTGTAATAATGCTAGTTTAGTGGCAGCTCAAGAGATAATAAGGCGTGGAAAGCCATTCGTGGACGGTGAATACACGAAAGAATCTTTCATTAAAAGCATCTATTCTCAGACTTCAAAAAACATGATAGTTCAGAAGATTAAAGAACATCACCAGTTCAACTCAGCTCCAGTACACTCAATCGCCTGCTGTGAGTCGTGCTCATTTTAGACCTATTAGTAATGTCGATAAGCTAATTTAGACTTAATAGGCTGGCTTACCTTCAATAAGGCTCAAATATGTTGTGCGGCTCCAGACCCATTTAAAAGATAATGATTGGCAGTAAAGGTTGCCGACCCCTGCTGGTAGTGCGTGGAAATCCCAGGAGGGGGTCTGTTTCTGAGGTGCTGGATCCAGCACGGTCCCAGCTTCAAAAGCACATAAATCACGCATCACATCCTGTTTAGTCTAACATTAAGTGAACCTCTCCACCTCGTCTGCCAGCAGCTTCACACTCCTGCTTTATTTACGCATGACTCATTGTCTCGAGGAGCGAGCTGGTTGCGTAAACGGAGAGGTGTAGCCTACAATAAAGCCAATACCGGGTGTATATGATCAGTTTTGAGTGGCCTCAGAAGAAGTGGCCTCAGAAGTGGCCTCTCTGTCTAGTCACTTCAAAAGTCACACTGACTTTCAATAGCCTGCCCCCCGCCCCCCCCCCACGTGCTACGTCCTCCTGCTGGTGAAATTCCTCACTGTCAGGTGAAAAGAAGCGGCTTGGCGACTGCACATGTATCAGAGGAAGCACGTGCTAGTCTACAACCCAGACCGGCAGAGGTGGTGGAGCAACGACCGGGACAGCAGGCACCCGATCCCAGTCTCCCTATGTCCTTGCTCTTTCAAAGCCAGTCCTGCCTTTGCTGCTGCTGCTGCCAGTGGAACACAGGTTCTCTCAGATCAGAGTCAGGGCTATTATCAGAGTCAGGGCTATTATCAGAGTCAGGGCTATGATCAGAGTCAGGGCTATTATCAGAGTCAGGGCTATTATCAGAGTCAGGGCTATTATCAGGGAAAGTGGAATCAAGAGCCACTTGGTATCCATCTACAGTACCTGCCTTCTGAAACGATGCCTTCTGATGAGAGCAGATGTCGGTGCATCTGAGAGAAATGGAGTAGAAATGTCGGAGACAATTTGTCAATGCAGTGTTACAGTACGTAGGAGTTCTAGAGAGCGAGAGAGAGAGAGAGCTGGAAGGATAGTGTCAGGGCATGGAGCTTATATTGGATAAAAACTCAACTTGTCGGAGGAAAAAGCGATCGCAGTTATCCATAATGGTACCTATAGAGAACATTTTGATGGTGAATAGATGTTCATATAGCAGCGTGTACTGAAACCTACGTACCTACACTCCCTACTGTAGGCCTACCTCACGTGAAAACCTGTGGAAATATAGTGCCAAAATGAAAGTTGGTAGACTCCATTCATACTCATCTGTAGCTGGATTTTGTGAGATTTGGAACTCAACATTCAAAGCTTTTTCTTTTTTATATGCATTTTTTTTAACCTTTCTATAATCTCGTATTCTGAAAATCTGCTGAATGGATTGACGTTGAATTTCATCAGCTCCCGATGAAAACAAATACTTGTGTATGAGATACAGGTAGCTATGAATCAGTGATGCAGTCATGTGACTCAACTACAGTATCATGAGGCGATTATCTTAGGGTATCACAGCCCTTCCCTAAAACAACAAAAAACTTAAAAACGTAAATGTAAAAAAGTACATTTTCATGAAAAACATTATGCATTTCTTACACAATTTTGATACGCCTTACTACAGTGTAACTGTATAGGCATTACATTGTAAAGATGTATCTCAAGCTAATCATGTGGGCAAACATTATGTGGATAAGAAGGTGGATAAACAGACTTTAGTTAGGATTATGTGAGTTTAGGGGGGGTAATGCACTGCTCCATAGAGGTTATAAAGATAATGCCAGATGGAAAATGTCAGGTCTGTGTTTTCAGTGTCTGCCCTCTCACTCCCACCTCTCCTTGCTCATGTCATCTCCGTAATGTCCTCCTTCCTCCCACTCCTCTCCTCTCTTCTCTCTCATCTGCAACAAGATGTCCGTGTAGCACAAACGAGTTACGGGCTTTTTAGAGGAGGCGCGACTGTCGCCTGGTAATCATTCATTTCCGATGAGAGATGAGATGAAAAGAAGGTGTTGGTGCCTACAGTGTAAAACAGGATTCACCATTAAATGACTAAATCAAAGGGGCTTTCTTCCGGGTCTATGTGGTCCTCTTCGCTCTCCTCCTCATTCCCTGGCTCATCTCTCATCTCCGTCTTTCTGTGTCCTGCTCCATCTCTCTCTGATTCATTCCATCTGTCACGTTGGCTCTCAACAAGGACGAGGCTCTGACAGAGTCATTCACATATACGGTGGGTTCAGCTCAGCCTGGGAAACCTAAACACGACCCCACCCACCTGCGTATACCACGACGTAAAGAGGGTCGCAGGTTCGAGCCCCTGTGTTGCCTCCGGCTTGGTCGGGCGTCCATACAGGCAAATACAGGCACACACTGGCAAATACCTCTTCGGTAGGGAGGGGAACTGGGGGGGAATAGCGTGATCCTCCCATGCCCTACGTCCTGCCGGTGAAGCTCCTCGCTGTTATGTAACAACATAACAGAACAGACTGAGCTCCATGCATACAAAGATGTAGAGTGCAGAAAGTGTTGTTGCTTCAGTTCAATCAGGAGAGACCCATTCTTTAATGAATAATTTAATTACATGTGAAGAATGATGATTGAATGTCCAAAGTCTTTGGCGATTAGAGTTCATCATGACATCATCATGAATGAATGAATGGATTTTTATTATTGGCAGAAATCCCAGATCTGCATCATCACCAAAATCGGACAAACTAATCCTTAATTGTCAGCCTAATCAATGTGTTGCTTCTTCCAACGTCACTGACAGAGGTTATACGTTTGGAGCTTCATTGCGTTAATCTTCCTCACATATGTGTCTCACTTGTTCGTCCTCCTTTCCTGGCTGGATAGAGACAATCCGCATGTCTGGGAACGCCCATACAGGCTCTAGGAACGCCCACAATAGACGCTGGGTTAGCCTGGGGGCGGGGTCAGGGTGGGGTAAATTCCCCCGTTCTATCCATTCAGCAAAGTTAGAATTTAGCTGATAGCCCAGCCCAGGCAGACACGATCGGGGATTTTCACCACCGCAGTAAACGCACATCTGAGCAGACGTCTTGTGTTCTGCTCTAGAACCCCCAAACATGTAGTTTAGAGCCGCAGCACCGTCTTTTGGTGAGTCAGCCCATGAGATATATCGGCGGTTTTACCCCACTCGCGCGCCAGCCGTTTAACATTTTGTGGGCGTTCCCAGACATGCGGACTGTCTCTATGGAACGACAACACAGACTGAGCTATGTGTAGAGTGCAGAAAGTGTTGCTTCAGGGGCGTCCAGGTAGTGTATCGCTCGATTCCCCACCTATACCAACAGGTAGTTTTTTGTCAAAACTTGCCATTTTCAGCGTGTAGGTTTCTAGCTTGCTAGCTAGCATTGTTGTTGTTGTTGTTGCTGCATTGTTATGGTTGTTGTTTCACAGCAGCGGAGGCATTTGAGAGCGACACGCAGGGAGCAGAAGGGGATTTCCCTTCGCTCCGACTGAAATGGTCAGCAGCACCAAATGGCAGAGCTTCTCCCCGCAGCAGCCTGCTTCCAGTGAGTCAGACTGTGTGAGAGTTGACTGCACAGCTCAGGGCCAATTCATCCAAATGGCTGAAAAGAGGACCTTTCTGCACCCACAGCCAATTTACACAGCAGGTGGTGACAGAGTCTGACTGACTAGAGCGCGCTTTCGCTAACGAGCTTCACACCAATTTGGCTGAGCTCTGCTTGGTGGGTCGTTTTTTCTCCTCCCGGCAGAGATGTTAGCCACAAATTAATAGTTCAGCTAGGGCTGCACAATTAATCGACTATTCATCTCGATCGCGATTTTGATCATGAAAACGAGATAAAAATCGAGATAAAAGATTTTTGTAAAAGAGAATATTATGTATAATAATATTCAGCAGCGTGCATAGTGGAAACACTGTGCACTGAGCAACTTCTGACGTGCGTCTGTTACCTGACTGATTGACTGACCGACTGACTGACTGACTCACAATAGAGATACTATATATACCGGTATATATATATATATATATATATATGTATATATATGTATGTATATATGTATGCTTTTAGCCTCTCTGGTCTCGGGCAATCCCAAAAGTGTGGGAAAAGGGGACCTACCACCCCTGGAGGCCAGCCAGGCCGATGAAAAGAGTTACCCCTCCCCACCGGGCGAGACCCTCGGCGACAGGCTGTCTTGCCACCTCCCGCGGGGCAACACCGGTAATGATCCTTCCGCAGGTTCACCTACGGAAAACTTGTACATACATACATACAGTACATATGTATATATATATATATATATATATATATATATATATATATATATATATATATATATATATATTATATATATATATATATATATATATATATATACATAATATATAAATATTGTGTATGGATGGTTTATTCTCTATCATGTTATGTGTGGACCCCAGGAACATAGCTGATGTTTTTGCATCAGCTAATGGGGATCAAAATAAAATAAAATAAAATAAAATAAAAATAAAATAAAATAAAATAAGTGTGTTCAATAATCGTGATCTCGGTATTGATCAAAATAATAATTGATTATCATTTTGGCCATGATCGTGCAGCCCTAGTTCCAACAGTGCGGGTAAAATAAATGAATTCTGTGAAAATGCACTGAATGTACAATGAATGAATCCATCACTCCCCAGATCTGGCTTCACAGTCATGCCTGGCTGAGTGGCAGGAGTGCGAAGCGAGCCCCGCGGCTCATATCTGGCCTCTGGCTCTCTGAGGAAACGTGATGAGGATGTTTGTTTCGCTTCCCGGGCCCCGGCTGATCCTTCAGCGGACGGGAAGGCTGGCAGAGGGCAATGACACCCGGACTCAAGGAGAATATTGATGAATGTGGAGCGCACCCTGAGTATTATTACTGGGCTCGAGGCTAGTTATGACAAAGCACCCGCACCCCACTGAAGCTACCACAGCTTCATAGGCACGTAATGAAATCAACCCGCAATATAGCAGCCACTCTAACCATGAAACATTTGATCATATGACTCTAGTTCATTTTGCATTTCACCTCAGGCTCAGACAAGACAGGGTGCTGCTTTCAAGTCTGAAATTTACCTGGATTTGGTAGAAAGATGAACAACATTTAAGCTTTTCTCACACTAGGGGGCGCTGCTAGATGATGTCACTTGGTTGACTTGAATCAAAACAGCCACAATCCAAGTCAGAAACATGCTGCGAGCCTGCTAGAATTCAAAATCCTTACTACCAACACTTAACTAGCCTGTACTCCACTACTGTACTGTACTATACTGTACTATACTGTACTGCACAGTACTGTACTGTCAACCTAGTGACATCATCTAGCAGTTGGCGAAAAGCTGAAATGTTCATCTTTCTAGCGAATCTAGGTACATTTCAGAGTTGAAAGCGGTGTCCTGTCTTGTCTGAGGTGAAATGCAAAGAGAGTCATATGACCAAATGTTTCATGTCCTCTTTAAAAGTGAAGCGAAGAGGCACCAGAATAAAATTGTAATGTAACAGTAACATATGAACATTTCTGAACTAAGATAAGTTGCATACATCATCACGTTTCTACACACGTGAATATTAACGTGACACATCATCAAGTCCAACGACTGTCTCAGGTTGAAGTGTGTCGCTGGCGGCACTGGCGTAGCCAGACTTGGCACATTGGGTGTGCCACAGAAAGACAGGGTGTACCACAGAAAGACAGGGTGTGCCACAGAAAGACAGGGTGTGCCACAGAAAGACAGGGTATGCCACAGAAAGACAGGGTGTGCCACAGAAAGACAGGGTGTGCCACAGAAAGACAGGGTGTGCCACAGAAAGACAGGGTGTGCCACAGAAAGACAGGGTGTGCCACAGAAAGACAGGGTGTGCCACAGAAAGACAGGGTGTGCCACAGAAAGACAGGGTGTGCCACAGAAAGACAGGGTGTGCCACAGAAAGACAGGGTGTGCCAGGGGGCGGACCATTTGGTGGCGGCCTTGCTGGCGCCACCAAAAACAATTTGGGCCTTTTCAAGCCAGATTTAGAGGAATATTAAGGTAGGACCATATGACCATAACCATCAATGTTTGCTCCTTTTCGCACTCATTATTAGCAGGTAGAAGCAGTCAATTAAATTGTATTTTTTGGCAACATGTAAAACCACTTTGGTATCTCAGGTTCATCTACTGCAGAGAGATCTGTAGCGTTAGTGTCCTCTGGCTCTGCTGCTGCACAAACCACCGGTGTGTTTTTGGCTGCGTCCCCCGCTGTTATTAACGTCATTGTTTTTCGGCTGAATCATCTTCATCATCGTCTGTCTCTCCACTCTCCACCACCAATACAGGTGCAGGAACGGGTGCACTACAAGCTGTGAAGCCGCGCTTGTTGAGGGGGAGGGCGATGAGTCCTCTTCCTCGTCAATGCGATGTTTCTTGCCTAGAAAGTTTCTTGCCTAGTTGCCTTTGTGGAAAAAGCTTCAAAGCGAGCTCTGTTTCATGTCTTGCACAGAGGCATAGGTCAGCGGACAGTCGGACACTTGACAGCTGATGTGTTTTGCAGGTAAACAAACAAAAAACTTTATTTCCCCCCCCGTTTTTTTGGGGTGTGCCAGCTGCCTCTTTGGGTGGCACAGGCACACCCTGGCACACCCGTGGCTACGCCATGCCTGGCGGTATAAGGGTGCAGGGGTGGACTGGCTTGCTGTTGGACTATCTTGTTGTGGGGGGTCTTTTGGTGACGTTAGTTGGCATCTGCCCCACTGCCTTGTGGGTAGGTTTAGTTTATTAAGATCCCCATTAGCTGCAGCACGTGCTACAGCTATTCTTAGCGCATGGGGTCCGACACATGGAATTATACAGTACATATAACATGTACAATATATACATTACAACATAATAACCACATAGGAAAATAAAACAATACACTGCACAGACAGTACACTTATTCAATTAATGTAAATTATATACTTGTCCTTTCAGTCGCCCATAATGTCACAGACACATTTCAAAATCATACATTTAGTCCGCCATCGTATCATTGGCAACCACACCGTCTTATCATCAGCCACTACAAACCAGAAAGAAAATAAGAAATAAGAAATAAATAGAAGCAGAAAAAAGAAAGGGAATTAAAAAGGGCAAAAGGCTAAGGGGAGCACACGCTGTGGCGTCACGTGAGGCGGCGCTCTTCATAAACTGGATTGCCAGCCTCCTGCAGTTGTGAGGAGGCCCCCCGTGCCGTCACAATCATCTCCTCTGCAACCAACTCAGTGGTCCCCATGCCACTTTAAATACCATCTCTGCAAACAGGGGAAGATGGTCATTATCGGTTCCGATAGACAACCAGCGCCCCCGTCTTGCAAGCGAGAGTGCGCCGGTTCGACTCCCGAGCGAGGCACGATGTGTTACTGTTTTTAGTTTTGGTTTTAACCCCAAACCATAACCCTAAACTTAACCAAGTTGCTTTGGTTGCCTAAACATAACCAAGTTGACCAACCCAACATTTTGTTTCAAATTTACATTGCGTGTGTGCGTGTGTGCGTGTGTGTGTGTGTGTGTGTGTGTGTGTGTGCGTGCGTGCGTGTGCGTGCATGCGTATGTGTCTCTGCCTGTGTGTGTGCGTGCGTGCGTGTGTGTGTGTGTGTGTGTGTGGTCTATGGTGTTAGCGGTGGTGGGGCAGGTAGCTTCTGCTAGAGGAGAGAAGGTGATAATCATCTGTGATAACCTGGCTCTGCTCTGAGCCTCTGGCAATCCATCACACACGCGCACACATACACACACACACACACACACACACACACACACACACACACACACACACACACACACACACACACACACACACACACAACATCTGCTTCGTGCTTGCTCTCTCCTCCTCTCCCACATCATTTCTTTTCTCATCTATTCTCCTGTTTAGAGACTGAGCTCGTCCTCTCAGCATCTGAATCAGAAATCCTTTTTTGACGCCTGAGGGGAAATTAATTGATGCTGCCAATAACTAGAAGAACACTCAGAGAGTGCAGACTTCCAGCAAGGCCAGTACTCCAGTCTGCTATGATATCTACATTTTGAGTCGGATCAGAACCCTAACCCTGACCCACCCACATCCTCCCAGCCACTCGCCCTCGAATCTCGACTCTAGGACAGTGGTCCCCAACCACCGGGCCGTGGACCGGTACCGGGTCGCAACGCATTTGGTACCGGGGCGCAAGCCCGGTCCACTTTCTTTTTTTTTTTCTTTTTTTTATAAACATAGGCTATAATATAGGCTGTGTTGACGTTTATTTATGTTTGTAGTTGAAACAAAAACATTAATACTGTAGGCTACATACAGTACAACACAAAAGGCTGTTATTTACCCTTTGTCGCCACCTGGTGAGTAAATATATATGTAACTAAAACCATTAAAATTTACAACCGGTCCGCGACTTTTTTTCCCATGTATCTACCGGTCCTTGGCACAAAAAAGGTTGGGAACCCCTGCTCTAGGACCTTCCTATCCCTAGCGACGGCCCCTTTCCCCTAGCCCCGCCCCCTTCCTTGACTCGGATCAGATCGGCAATTGAATCTGTTCTTCCTTGGCCCATGCTACACCCTTCCACCAAGTTTCATGAAAATTGTGCCGGTAGTTTTTCCGTAATCCTGCTGACGAAGAAACAGACAGACAAATGGACAAACAGCACAGGTGGTAATAAAAGGTGCAAAAGTTGCAGTCAATAAATTGCCTCGGAGACCTCTCTGAACTCCCCTACATTTTTGCAACAATCTCTGACACTCGGGACAACCAAAAAACTCATTCTGAAGGAATGGAAGTCCTCCTCTTCACCTTCTTTTCAGGTGTGGCTGATGGACATGATCTCTGTTACACAGATGGAGGACCCTGAGAGCCAACTCGCTTAAAAGGTTCTCAACTATCTGAGACCTGTTTTTGGCCGACTTGAGGTTAAGAATGACAAATAGGGCTGGGTTCAAAAAATCGATTCTCCGATTTTTAATCGATTTTTATTTTAATCCTCGATTATCGATTCATATGTCCAGAGATCGATTTTTTTTTTTTTTTTTTTTTTTAATAAACAGGCTAAAATATTATGCTGTGTGGTAGTTGAAACATAGTTTCAAGTTGATGTTTATTTATGTTTGTAGTTGAAACAAAAACAAATACTGTAGGCTACATGAATGGAAATGTTTGATCATTAATATCTACTTTTAGAAATTATATAGGCTGAAATCAAATCACTGTGCATAATTGTGAAAGTGTCTTTATTGACAGATGAAAAGGCTGTTATTTACCCTTTGTCACCACCTGGTGAGTAAATATATGTGTAACTAAAACCATTAAAATTGACAACAGGTCTGCAACTTTTTCCCCCCGTGTATCTACTTGGCTGGTTGGGAACCCCTGTGTTACATAACTGGACATGTAATTCAGGGTACAGATCAAAAAACATTTTGAAACATATTGAAATCGATCGAATCGGAATCGAATCGAATCGAATCGAAATTAATCGATTCGCAACCTTGTGAATCGGAATCGAATCGATTCTTGAAATTTGAACCAATACCCAGCTCTAACGACAAATGACTGAGGTTAGAGGTGACGGATGGCTCGCCGCCTGGTCTCTCATGGACCCCTTGCGTGGGATCCCATGCACAATATCTTTTACAAACACAAGCACCTTATGTGGCTGGTAGCACCATGTCGTGATGTATGTATTTTTGTTTGTTTTGTTTTTCTTTTCTTTCTTGTGTCTGAGTTTGTTTTTCTTGTATTATTGTTGTATGTATGTATTATTGTTCTATAAAAACTTAAAATAAAATATTGGAAAAAAATGAAATAAAGTTTAACGTTATTAACTATTTCAAAATAAAAATGAAAAGAAAGTGATAGATGTTTGTTATTTTAGTGAACCTTTTTCTCTTGCGAGAGGCTTTTGGGCGCCGCCATTGAACAGAAGTTTGGGGCTATAGTTTCATTCTTCTTTGTCGGTTAGCAGGGTCGCAGGGCATTATAGGATATTCTACTCCACCTAAGGAACCATACTTCCCTGAAAATCTGCCAAAAATAGGTACCTAGAAATGTTGCAAATACCTACATGAAACTACCTACATGAAATATGGGATATGAGGTTGCTGACTGGTGAAAATAAGTCCAAGGGCTAGTGTATTGACTCAGACTCAGAGGGAGTGTAGTGGAAATAAAATGCTTTGTTGATTCATCAATAATTCAGTTAACCAGTCGCTCGTTGTAAATAAACATTTGATTATTTATTCCATGAAAAAGTTAATCTGTACAGAGAGTCACCACTGCCATGATCAAATCTCAATAGAAATGTGCGCAGATCCAAAACAGCTCTGCTCACTTTATACTGAACTTCCAGCCCCCCCTCCGGTGGCTGGTGTAAAATTCCATTAGCTCACAGAAGTTCAACCTTGGTCTTCTCATAAGACACAGACAATGTTGTCTCTCCATGGACGCTCCTCTCGTGGGAAAGGAAACTGCAAAGTTGCTGAGTCATTCCAAATAGTTCACTTGAGAAGCATTCACAGAGAGAGAACCATAGATCATTATTGAACAGAGTCAATAATGATCAACAACCAATCAATAAACAATCAATCAATACATTTCACTCACAGGAGTCTCTCTCTCTATCTCTCTCCTCCCTGTTTCCAGCTCTTCTTTCACCTCTGTTTCCTCCTCCTCCTCATCTTCCTCTGTCACTCTGTGTTTTCTGTATGACCGGTTACCTCTCAGAGGATGCATTGATCACTCTCACTAGGAGCGCGACCGATGAATCGGCGTGCCGATATTATCGGCCGAAATGAGCTGATTGCAGATCGATCTGATATCAAACGAATGAAAAATGCGAAACTGTAATAACCTTGGTGTGTGCTGCCAGGCGGTCCGGGCTCGGGGAAGGCTCTCCAGTGTGAAAGGATGGAGGAGAGGTTCGGCCTGCGTGGCGTGACCCTGGGGGACCTGCTGTGCAGCGAGCTGCAGTCACACAGCGATAGGGGGCGCCACCTACGGGACGTCCTGGAGAGAGGAGAGCAGCTGCCTAAGGTCAGTGTGACTCCTGTCCTGTTGTCTCTAAGAAAAGCTACATTCACTTTCTTTTGTTCAATTCTGATGGCATTTTAATTTTGAGGGGAGGATGGACCAAGATAAGATCACCAAGATTTGTGATCTTTGTTACATGCAATTTTCTCTATCTTTTCTGGCTTTTCCTATCTTCCTAACAGTGTGGGAACGGGATATGACTTGCACCTCTATACTATTCAGCCAATTTCCAATCCATAATCGATACTTACCAAGCGTTTGCGCTGGCGTTAAGACAATTTGACCCAATTAATATGTATTTTGAGGAATTGCAATAATAAAGTGTAAAATAGAGATTAGTCACACTCATGTATTTACTAAGCCAAATTGCCTTAATTTCACCAGTAATTGCACATGGTATTTAACGCCCAGAGTGATGTGTTATTTGTTCAAAGGTACAACAGGCAGAGAGGAGGACAACATATTGTGTTGTAGAATAAATTAAGTGTGTGAGTCTGATTGAGATGTGCCTACAGATTTTTTACCTGTATTCTATTAGATCCTAACTATAATGGATGCATGTAATAGGAACATTATCTCCAAAAGAGAGGGTGGTCCATTTGAGAATTAATTTCTTTCAAATGTCATCATATTATGTGATCAGTGCTTGATTGATGAAATAAAAAAACAAACTGGAATCTCAGACCAAGAGCAGCCATGCCAGAGTCACCGTCGCTTCTCCTCCTGTCCTCTGGCTCAGCTACACAGTCTGCAGGGGTGAAACAGCTTCCTATACACGTTTCACCTGAGCAATCTACTTATCTTAAGCCTCCGGTATTCTAATTGGAAAATTGAAAACAGCTGACAGCATTTGCATAAGTGGTGTCTTTTTAAATAAGAGCTTCAGGGTTTATAGCAATAATCCACAACATTTTCATATACATACAGTTCTGTTCTAAACACCAGAGAAGCGGGTGTCCAGGAAGTGCGGGTGTCCGGGAAGTGCAGCGGTAGATTCCCTGCCTACCCATGAGGGTCCCAGTTTCGAGCCCCCGTGTTCCCTCCGACTTCGTAGGGCACCTCTACAGGCACAATTGGGAGTGTCTGTGGGTGGGAAGCCGGATTAAGGGTATGTGTCCTGGTTGCTGCACTAGCGCCTCCTCTGGTCAGTTGGGACGCCTGTTCAGGGGGGAGGGGAACTGCGGGGAGCAGCATGATCCTCCCACACGCTACATTAGGGGTAGCGTAGGGGTCCCATATTAAAGAAAGGGGAGAGAAGGAAGGAACCATCATCATCGTCATCCTCATCATCACTGTGCAAAATCTTCAGAGTAATCGCATGATCCATAGTGCCAATGTATGGAAACACTTTGTCAGTGAAAGTGTGTGTGAAGGTGTGTATGTGTGTGTTAGTATCAGGATCAGAGAATGACAGCTCTCCTTTGTTCCAGTCCAGACTCACTCTGATCCTCTTGCGAGGCGTAACTGAGAGAACAGTGTCTGGATCTGATGGGGAGAGTGCTATGCATTCACCATAGTGGAACTCTATTCCCCATAATCCAGAGGGTATGTCTCCATTCCTCTGGGCAGACTCTGCTAACACGCCCAGTAACCAGCTTGTATGACTGACTCCAAACTTAACATCCCAGCTGTGAGTCCCTGAGTTAAAGCCCTCAGAGCCCAGGACAGAATAGTAGTAGTAGTCGTAGTAGGGGCGTACGTTAAGGGTTTTGAAAGAAAACCTCTCTGGGTTTTCAGGAAGCTGCGGTGTCTCTCCCAATGTCACACTGGTCAGATCTTTAGAAACGATGAGTTCTGGATGGGCAGTGTTAGGATCCAGAATCACAGGAGTGTAGGGGACCATCTCCTTCATTTTGTCCCAGACTGTGAAGCCCAGGTTGCCCAGGTGTTTGGCCTGGTCTATCAGAGCTCCTGAGGCCAGCTGTGGATCCTCCAGCAGGGGGTGCTGGACTCTTTCCATTGTAGTCTTGTAGTTCTGCAGGACCAAGACATCTTCAGCCATCAGCTCCTTCTCTATGACTCTGATTGTGTCTGAAAGAGCTGCTATCTCTCTGCTCAGACCTTCAATCTTCTCCTTCATGGTCTGACTCTTCTGCTCCTCTTCCTCCCACAGTGCAGCCAGCCTGGCCTCCTTTTCCTTTTGTAGAAACTGGTGAAGCTTCTTAAACTTCTCCTTAATCTGCCTCTCTGTGTGTCGGGCCTGGACCTTAATGTGTTGTGCTGTTTTATCACATGTTCCTTTAACTTCATTAAAGAGCTTCAGTTTCTCCTGTAAGGGCTTCAGTGATTTCTGAAGTTCCTCCTTGTGATCCTGCGCAGCTTCATCGATGGGTCTGAATCTGTGGTTGTTGTGTGTTTTTGAATCTCGACAGACGAGACACACTGGCTTCTGATGGTCCAGACAGAAGAGCTTGAGTTTCTCAGAGTGCAGACTGCAGAGAGGCTCAGATGCTGCTGAAGCTCTCTGACCTCTCTCCAGTAAGAAAGCCTCACACAGGTTCTTTAACACCAAGTTACAAGGTGTTTTAGTCTGTAAAGATATTCTCTTACAAAATGGACAGTCATGTGTTTGTTTCCCTCTCCACCATCTCTGCAGACAGGCTTTACAGAAGCTGTGGCTACATGACAGGAGGACAGGATCTTTGAAGATGTCAGAGCAGACAGGACAGGAGAGATCCTCTTGTAATCTGGAAGCCATTTTCTCTCTGAGTGAAGCGCAAAACTCACCAGGTAGACCGCTCAAACAGGAAGTGAGACAGCCAGTCGTGGCACCCCTCCCTCCTCTAGAATCCCTGGAATTGGCTTTCGCTGAGTCGTGTTTCTCCCTAAACTCCCATTCAGTGTGAAGTCAGCAGCAGGTTAGCAGTATTCCAGTATTCGCAGTATTCCTAGTATTCCCTCATTCCCTCCCTCATTGGAAGTCGGGGGTTTGGTCTGGAGGTGAATCTTATCGCCTGTCTCTCCATGTGTGTCTCTTCTCAGTGAGCAGTGGAAAAATAACATTTGTTTCCTGGTTTGTCTCAGGTGAGTCAGACTCCTAAGACGTTCCTAAAAATACAGTTCATGTAGATAACGACACCTGGGGGCGGTCCTAGAAACCTAAGTGCATCTTGAGAATGAAAACATAAATAAAAAATCCACCATCTCTTCTGCAGGACTCATGGCAACTTTTTAACTTGAGAGTTTAAGGTTTATTAGGCAGCTCTGTTATCTAATTTATTTGCATCTTATGTACTTGATTTCTTTATTAGAATATATTTTTCTCAATAATGATCTCTGTGGATGGTGTGGTGAAATCGAAGTGTGCTCCAGGAGACAGGTACACATATTTTTCAAAAGAATGTTCAACAACAACTTGTTGACATGCAGTTAAACCAGTCATGTCGGTTTTCGTGCATCTGTTGTGGATCACAATGTTGTGCGCGTCAGGTAAGGGGCGGAGCTATGGCAGGCCATTTCTCCTTAATGTTCAACTGTTTACTGTAAATGTTAATGATAGTTGTCTATTTTCTAAAATTAATATACAGCATCTTGGAAATGAACTGTGCATTTGCATTCCTAAATCCAGAACACAACAATGATATTCCTGAGATTTTAATTATTTTGTTCAGGCATTTCTATCTCGTGAGATCGGCTACACTGGAGACTTACAGTATGCTGGGTGTCCACATGATAAGTGAACCAGCAGTTTGAATGGGCTTTGGAGACATTTCAGAATCAGAATCAGCTTTATCGGCTTGTCTATAGTTAAAGGATGGCTTTACCAGTAATCAACCCACTTTGTATCATTAATCATCTCGCTAATATAAGCACATGCGCAGTGTTTACCTCTCTCTGTGTGTTTTCCTCACGAGATCTCCCATTTCCTCCTCTCGAAAGTTAACCTTAAATGTTTCCATTTCGGTAGCTAGCGAATGTTGTTATTGCCGTTAGCTAGCTGTCGTATACTGATGATGACATCACTAGCAGGCGACGACAGTCAACACTAGCTACTAGAGTCACTCTGTTTGCGAGGCTAGCTATCTACCATTTTTATCTTTTAATACATCCATATCTCAGAGGCGGAGTGTGTCGGGGATGCGGCTCTAGCTGTGGTATACGCTAAATATACCACGGCTTTGAACTAATGAGATTGCTTGATTTGAGAGAGCCGTTTTATTTAAAAAATCTATATATCACTGTGAAATGAACACTGCTTGGTATAATTATGGTGGAGATGATTGGTCTCCTCTATCTCACACCAGTGTTTTTTTTTTAAACACTTAGCGACCGTGGCCGGTGAAATTTGTCACTTTGGTATTGTTAGTTGTAGTGTTTCTCCACATTAAGACTACTTTTCCCATAAGCCCCATTGTTTCTGCACCAATTCTACAGGACCGAGCACATCTTCAAAGAAAATTAAACAAAATACATTTTGACACCACAAGATCAGGTGAACCCCATGCATGTGTCACAAAGCAAGGCTGGAAAGAATGCCAGATATTATTACGCGTACTTCGACTAAAGGCATAATCCCATTAAAACAATCAGTGTGTCGTGTTTGTTTTCATGTCTTGACTTTCGCGCATTATTGCCGTAATCACATTATAATCACATTTCACATGTGTGTGTAAACATGGCCAGTGATAGGTGAGATTTGTTGCATTCATCTTGAGCTGTGGACATTTGGTATCCCTCCTCCCGTCCTCCCGTGTCCTATCTCCACGTTACAGCTGCAGACAGAGGTCATAACTAGCAACACGTTTTCCACTGGTGATGATTCATCTCAACGTCATTCCATTCCACATGTGACATTTCACATCAAAACACCTATCACTCACACAAACGCTGCCTCGCATGTTCAAAGGCTTTTATGTGCCTGCGTGTGCGTGTGCATGTGTGTTCAAATAGGTGGTTGGGTGTGTGTCTGTAGTACACACAGGAGGTTGTGTGCGTGGATTTGTGCGCGTGTCGTGGTGGCGCACGATCGTTTACTGGGATGAATCGGAAATATTGATTTGACTGCACGGACGCACGACGAAGCTGAGGGGGAATTGAAGGTGGCAGGCAGTGTTTCAGTTCACTCCACCTGACAAAATGGATGTGTGCTCCCTGTCATGTTCTCTTTCACCAACGCCCTGCTTCATATTCATACCTTCACGCACATTAATATAACACTAATGTCATATTAATGATGAGAATATTGGAGGTTTAACACCTTGCTTAAAGTAGAACTAAACTAAACTGGGGTTGCACGGTGGCGCAGTGGTAAGCGCTGCCGCCTCACAGCTAGAAGGTCCTGGGTTCGATTCCCACCTGGGACGCTGTGAGCGCTGAAGGAGTGTCGTGCCCGTCCGCGTGTCCCCGAGTGCCCACCGCCCGGGTGGGGTCGTCAAAAGGGCCTTTCTGTGTGGAGTTTGCATGTTCTCCCCGTGCCCCCTGGGGGTTTCCTTCATATAGGAACCCCACACCAAAACATGCAATATCCTGGTCGCTGAAGTGGTGCATCCTCTGGTCGTTCGGGGCACCTGTTCGGAGGGAGGGGAAGTCGCTTGCTTGGAGGGGAGCCAGCGACCATGTTGGACTGAGTATAAAACGATAAAACAGTACTTGCCTCACACACAGCGTTGTTTTCCGTCGCTACGGCCAACTGGTGTTCCTAAATATTGCGTAGTTTCCAATTCTCTTTTCTAAGGAAGGTTAGGAATGGCCGTTGTTCTTCCGCTTCCCAGCGGGGAAACAGCGCCGTCTCTGCTGTGTCTACGGGTGGAAACCCAGAATTACACACACATAAGCACAGAAAATACAGGCTCTGCCTTCACGGTTCATTATTGGAAACTACGGTATACGCAATATTTAGGAACATCAATTGGCCGTAGCGACGGACAACCTTGTGTGTATGAAGATGCAGCAACATTTTTAGCAGAGCCTGCAACGCCATATCGGGGCGCTACGTCGAGACTCAGAATGAAGAATGAAGGCTGAGTCTTGCGTCGAACCCACCAAGCGTTCACTTTGTTCACTGCTGTGCTTGTAGAAACACAGCTCACTGTAGGCTCAACCTTTCCACTGTCACATGTAGGATGAACTTTATATCTTCCATCCTCTCAAAGAGCAAACAAAACCTGTGATGTCATTGTGCATGAATGACATCACTGGTCCACAACTTAACTCAAATCAACCCTCAATAGACCCTTCACACGGGGGCCATTTTGTGTCGTAAAAGGCAGAATAAACACAGGTGCAAGCAAAGCACTAATGAGGGTTTCCAAATTCCAATCATGGAAGAACTGTCAAACCTGAATGAATGCCTGCAAAACTGTTTACAGTTTTTGGATATGTGTGAGATCATGTGCAAAATAAATCAGTATTGTTTTTCGTGTTCTCCCTTTAATTTCCCCCTTTCGTGAGAAACTCCCTCATATAAAAGCACTCACGTCTCAAACTGCTCACTGGCTTCAGTGAAACGTGTAGCAGCGTCCTCACGTCTCAAACTAAACTGCTCACTGGCTTCAGTGAAACGTGTAGCCGCGTCCTCACGTCTCAAACTAAACTGCTCACTGGCTTCAGTGAAACGTGTAGCCGCGTCCTCACGTCTCAAACTAAACTGCTCACTGGCTTCAGTGAAACGTGTAGCCGCGTCCTCACGTCTCAAACTAAACTGCTCACTGGCTTCAGTGAAACGTGTAGCAGCGTCCTCACGTCTCAAACTAAACTGCTCACTGGCTTCAGTGAAACGTGTAGCCGCGTCCTCACGTCTCAAACTAAACTGCTCACTGGCTTCAGTGAAACGTGTAGCCGCGTCCTCACGTCTCAAACTAAACTGCTCACTGGCTTCAGTGAAACGTGTAGCCGCGTCCTCACGTCTCAAACTAAACTGCTCACTGGCTTCAGTGAAACGTGTAGCCGCGTCCTCACGTCTCAAACTAAACTGCTCACTGGCTTCAGTGAAACGTGTAGCCGCGTCCTCACGTCTCAAACTGCTCACTGGCTTCAGTGAAACGTGTAGCCGCGTCCTCACGTCTCAAACTAAACTGCTCACTGGCTTCAGTGAAACGTGTAGCCGCGTCCTCACGTCTCAAACTAAACTGCTCACTGGCTTCAGTGAAACGTGTAGCCGCGTCCTCACGTCTCAAACTGCTCACTGGCTTCAGTGAAACGTGTAGCCGCGTCCTCACGTCTCAAACTGCTCACTGGCTTCAGTGAAACGTGTAGCAGCAGTGAAACGTGTAGCAGCAGTGAAACGTGTAGCAGCAGTGAAACGTGTAGCAGCAGTGAAACGTGTAGCAGCGTCCTCCTCGGCTGTGAGAGCGCTTGTCAGTTTTCAAAGCGAGACGAGTTGACCGTGACTTTTAGACAGGATGCAGCCTGACGGCGGTTCAACTCCCATGCTGACATCCATCCATCCGTCTGCTGCCAAGCTTATGTCAAGCGGAGGAGTGAAGACATTTAAAAAGACTCTCTGTGCGTACAAGAGAGGAGACATTTGCAGTTCATCATTATTCGTGTATGTAGTCTGAGTTTTATTTCAAGATAAAAAAATATTGTAGTGTGTTGATTTGCAGAGAGACATTCATAATTTTTCGCTGGAGACTACAGTATATCATACACATTCTATAAAGAAATGCTCAAGGATAAGTGATACTTTGAGGAGTAGGTCATCGCATATTCATGACATGCGCTGCTCCAATTTCTGCAACATTTGAGCTCATGAGACCTTTTCAAAACCAATAAGATCAACTGAAAAATATGGTGGTTGCAAACTAGGCTGTTTCTTCTTAGTTCCTCAAAGCTTGACATTTTGGAGACTTTGAGAGATACGTTTTTCTTATCTTCTCTGAATCAAGTAAAGTCACTCTTATCATCCAGTACACACAGACAGGCACATTCCTAACTTTCTTGGCCATTTTAACTAAGCATATATGCAGAAAAACAGAAGTCTCCGTTGGGAAACAGAGACAGCATTTAGGATTTCCCATCAGTTGTATTTCAAGACATAAACGTGATTGCAGTGTATTGATTTACAGGTAATATACATACTCACATACATGGGAGGAGACATGGGGCAGGCAGGGGTAATCCTGAAGGACAATATCTCAAGAGTGTGTTGGAGGTGAAGATGGTGTCAGACATAGTTATGATATGAAGCTGAAAATTGAAGGTGTGATGATGAATGTTATTAGCGCATATGCCCTGCAGGTTGGGTGTGAGATTGAAGAGAAAGAAGAATTTTGGAGTGAGTTGGATGAAGTGGTGGAGAGTGTACCCAAGGAGGAGACCAGAGCCGACTTCAATGGACATGTTGGGGAAGGGGACTATGATGTTTCGCGGATGACATTGTGATCTGTAGTGAGAGTAGGGAGCAGGTTGAGGAGAGCCTGGAGAGGTGGAGGTACGCACGCACTGGAGAGAAGAGGAATGAAGGTCAATAGGAGCAAGACGGAATACATGTGCCTGAATGAGAAGGTCAGCGGAATGGTGAGGATGCAATGTCCAATGTAAGGGGAGAAGAAGAGAGTACAGGCAGGGTTGAGTGGGTGGAGGAGAGTGTCAAGGAGTGATTTGCGACAGAGGTGCAGGCAGGGTGGAGTGGGTGGAGGAGAGTGTCAGGAGTGATTTGCGACAGAAGTGCAGGCAGGGTGGAGTGGGTGGAGAAGTGTCAGGGGTGATTTGCGACAGAAGTGCAGGCAAGAGTGAAAGGGAAGGTTTGTTTACAAGACGGTACGTAGTGAGAGCAGCTATGTTGTATGGTTTGGAGGCAGTGGCACTGACGAAAAGACAGGAGGCGGAGCTGGAGGTGGCAGAGTTGAAGATGCTCAGATTTTCGTTGGGAGTGACGAGGATGGACAGGATTAGGAACACACAGTTAGTGACGGACAAGCCCGTCTTTTATTGTCACAGTCACACACCAACACATGCATGCGGCCACAAACACTCATGCAGGCCGGTGAAATTTGTCCTCTGCATTTGACCCATCCTGGCTTGTCCTTTCCTCCGGGGGGGCAGGCCAGGAGCAGTGGTCGCTTTTTCTTTCCAGCGCCCAGGGACCAACTTCGGATGTTGTCGTCACTGGTCGGATGACGATCTTCTGCATGTTTTTAGTGGGGGGTTATGAGTATGAATGAGTACATTACAGCATGGCTGACCAATTTGGGGCCCGCTCAGTTTGTTTTGGCCCTGCATGATTTTGAGAAAATAATTATCGCGGCCAATATTACTTAATTATATTAGTCTTTCAGAGGTTGTGAAAGCTAGCTTGATACTTTTACCATCACTGTCATCACTGATGTGACATCACCTCAAGTGACATCATCACTGATGACATCATCACTGATGACATCATCACTGATTTATGACATCACTGATGACATTGATAGACATTGTGACATCATCAGTGATGTCATAAATCTGTGTTATAAGTAGACCTTCCTGCCCATTGAGCTGCTCCAGTCTGACTGATCCTTCCACTAACGCAGCACACAGGTTGACACGGGACATCATGGGCATCAAATTCTTGGAAGTGATAAAGCCATTCTGTGCAGTATTACCTGAGATCCAGAAACCTGAAAGAAAGATCCAGTTCAGAGAGAAAGTGCTATGGACAGCCATCACTCTCTTCATCTTCCTGGTGTGCTGCCAGATGCCCCTCTTTGGCATCATGTCCTCAGATTCTGCAGATCCATTCTATTGGATGAGAGCCATCCTGGCGTCTAACAGAGGTACTCTGATGGAGCTGGGCATCTCCCCCATTGTCACCTCAGGCCTCATAATGCAGCTGCTTGCTGGAGCGAAGATCATTGAAGTCGCAGACACCCCCACGCACAGAGCCCTCTTTAATGGAGCTCAGAAATTATTTGGTATGATCATCACCATTGGCCAGGCCATCGTATATGTAATGACTGGCATGTATGGAGACCCCTCAGAGATGGGTGTTGGGATCTGTCTGCTCATCATCATTCAGCTGTTTGTTGCTGGGCTGATTGTGCTGTTGCTGGATGAGTTGCTCCAAAAAGGCTATGGTCTTGGCTCTGCAATCTCCCTGTTCATCGCTACCAACATCTGTGAGACCATAGTATGGAAGGCCTTTAGCCCCACCACTGTTAACACTGGCAGAGGAATTGAGTTTGAGGGAGCAATCATAGCTCTTTTCCACCTGCTGGCCTCACGGACAGACAAAGTGCGTGCGCTGAGAGAGGCCTTCTACAGACAGAACCTGCCCAACCTCTGGAATCTCATCGCCACAGTATTCGTCTTTGCTGTCGTCATATACTTTCAGGGCTTCAGGGTGGATCTGCCTATCAAGTCAGCTCACTACCGTGGTCAATACAACACCTACCCCATCAAGCTCTTCTACACCTCCAACATACCCATCATCCTGCAGTCTGCCCTGGTCTCCAACTTGTACGTTATCTCCCAGATGCTCTCCACACGCTTCCATGGCAATTTCTTGGTCAACCTGCTTGGGACCTGGTCTGATGCAACGTCTGGCGGTCCAGCCCGTGCCCACCCTGTGGGTGGACTCTGTCACTACCTCTCTCCTCCCGAGTCATTTGGGTCTGTCCTAGACGACCCAGTTCATGCCACAATCTACCTGATGTTCATGCTGGGATCCTGTGCCTTTTTCTCGAAGACCTGGGTTGAATTCTCCGGCGCTTCTGCTAAAGATGTGGTGAAACAGCTGAAGGAGCAGCAGATGGTGATGAGGGGATACAGAGAGACCTCAATGATCCATGAACTTAACAGGTACATCCCGACTGCTGCTGCCTTCGGCGGACTCTGTATCGGTGGTCTGTCGGTCATGGCTGACTTCCTAGGAGCCATTGGCTCTGGCACCGGTATCCTGGTGACTGTCACCATCATCTATCAGTACTTTGAGATCTTTGTCAAACAGCAGCGTGAAATGGGCAGCATGGGAGCCCCGCTATTCTAGAGAGGACATATGCTCCCACTTCTCCCCACCTTTTAATACACATTCTTGTTTTCATCTTCGCTGTCTCTTATCTGATGCATGTTTTTTGTGATACTTGTTTTTTAGTATATTATATTTGTGTATTTTATCTTGTGTAATATATGCTTTTAGTGTATTCTATTGAAATGTCTATTGTGTTAGAAGAGCCTGACCGATATATCGGTCCACCGATATTATCGGCCGATATTGGCCGATAACCGATATATAGCAGCAGCACTTGAGTTTTTTCTTAACTCAAGTTATATTATTCATTTATATTTCACATTTGTTCTATTTGTGTTTTTGTATTTCTAGTTATTTGTCATTATTAAATTCCCAGTGAAGTTGACTGTTTCATTGCATTGATGTCATTTTGGACAATAACGTTTATTGATACGCTGTAAAATATCCTGTCAACATATCTCAAGTCATGTCAAGTCATATCTTTGTCAAGTGTTTGATATTTGAGGGATCATTGCAAAAAAAAGTGTAATATAATGTGTATAGATAATATAAGAATATCGGCCGATATATCGATATCCAAAAATATTCACTCCCTAATATACAGTATATTATTGTATTGGACCCCAGGAAGACCAGCTGTCGACCAGCATCATGGCAAACGAGGAAGTAACTTCGGTGTGTACTTTCACCACCTCTGCTCGCTGGCGGCGGCAGATCTGTAATGATGCGATCTCAGTGCGCTCATCATGCGCGAGGCCGAGCTGGAAAGACTATCACAGTTTAGCGGAGTAGAAGATCTGCTCATCTCAAGTCAGAGTCTATAGGAGCAATGAGCATGTCTCATTAATAGCCTATTTGATGCGTGTTATTCCAACATCTCCAACAGCAAAAGTCATGGATTGCTTGTTTTCACGTGGGTGTTGCACATCATTTGACGCATCATTGGCCGCTCAAGGTCTCAGACAGGGTTGTGAAATCGCCCATGAATACTCAATAAGGAGCGAATGTTGCCGCTGGCAAGGTCGAGTCGTTACGGCCGACTGCACCGCTGTGCTCCAAACACACCTGAACAACACGGCGCCCATCAGGGAAGACATTCACAAGGAGATAATACCTTGTTTTATGTATCTATAGTGAGGAGAAGTTGACTTTTATTATTAGGTTTAGGCTGTTCTTTTTGCACGGCATTTCAGTGTTGCAATTAAACGTCTATCTGTTGTTATTCACAGTCCTTAGGCACTTAATTGATGACAGCATCTACACTGCATAATACATTCAGGCGATGTCTCATCACCGTTAAAGCCTCGTCACCACGTTAAAGCACGAGGGGGGGGGGGTCAGCGTGGGGGAAACCACTTGACTATCACGACACCTCCTTTCTGCCGTTTTCCCCCACTGCCCCTAAACAGAAGTGATGTATTGTGGGCGTCCTCACTCAGAACGACCTGTATCTAGTGCACTGAGGGAGAGGGGTTTACACCTGCAATCAATACACACATATTTAGTTTAGGAAACATTCAGTCGTCAGCAAACTTGACAGTGTGTCTGTTCTCATGCTGGTCAGGTGAACACAGCCAACAATTTGCCATTTGCAGACGCTATTATCCGAAGCGAGGTACACATGAAATGTTAATGCAACACGAGCAAGGATCTAGTCAAGAGAGAACAACGAGAGTACGTGCCATAAAACTACTATAAAATGACAATGTAGATATAGTAATTATGACTAGTCAGAATTAAATTGTACATAATATCTGAAACTGAAAATTGCAGATAGCTGCAACTGAATTTGTAGATATCTGTAATGAGAAAGCCCAGCCTATAATGTGAGCGAGCAGAAATTGTGTTCGGCCACAGCTATGCCACTTTACGTGTGATCGCGCTCAATCTTTCAGGAAGTGTAAAGAGCACCCCTAACGGAGCCACATGTTTTAATTGGGTAATTAGGGCCGATTACTGGTCGAATGTGCGATGGCTGTGCAGATTAATGGCCGAATTAGCCTCCACCGGTCACAACGCAACATTTACACTCGAGACACTGCATGGGTATTACATTAGTAAGTAGTACACATGAATGGCAGAAGTGATGCCATTTGTCCTAGGAAGAATGACGCGGATATCTAAAATGTTACTTTTGACAATTGAATTGTGGGTATCTCCAATACATATCCAGTCTAGCTATTCAATTTAAACGGCTTGCCATAGTTACGAGCAGGCTGTTTGGACGAGAGTGGGCGATTGTGACTTGGAACTGCTCCACGGCAAATCACCCCCTGGCTGTACACTTGTCAGTCAGACCACTTCTTCATTCAGTTGACGGTTGCCTCAGCGGAACATCGTCACGTTGCGCAGCAAACATCTCGGCTACCGTGTCACCTCATAATGATTCCCCCTCATGTCAGACACACTCTGCTGCTCCTCGCTAGCCCCGCCTCTCTAAACACTCTCATTATCACACGGAGTGTTCTGCCTGTGTGGGAGGAGCGCCGGAGACCTGTTTGAGGTCAACTGAGGACAGAGGTGAAATGAAGTGGCCTGTATGCCATCTGAATACAGAACATGCAAGAAGGACGAGAGCACACAACCGTAGGAAGAGCTGGTTCCCCAGATAGATGCCCATTCACCATCATCATCATCATCATCATCATCATCACCTCAACCCACACTGCAAACAAGTAGAGCCTGATGTGGTTGTTGCTGCCCTCCAGGTGTTTGAATATAGGATTAGCAGATCAGCCGTGTCTTGAACACTGTAGTCAAGTCAAATCAAGTCGAGTCAAGTTTATTTGTATAGCCCTAATTCACAAGCATGTCTCAGAGGGCTTCACGGAGAATATGTCTAGCTAAATCTAGCTGAACACAATCATGACAATGAGGTCAATAATAATAATATGGTTGAACAATCTTATGTTAGCGAGAGAGAGAGAGAGAGAGAGAGAGAGAGAGACAGAGGGGGAGAAAGGGGGAAGGAGAGAGCAGGGAAAGGGAGGAGGAGAGAGAGCAGGACAGACATGGTATCCTGGGGTATATAATAGTGTATGCAGTTAGCAAAATGACCAAAATACACCCCCCTTGTTAACCTGCCAAAATTAACCTGCACTGACTGCACCCGCCCAGCTACTATTACAGGTACATCATTTGAGGTAAAGTTTATACTGTCAAAACCACGGTGTGTTTTTGACAAATGTGACGCGGTCTGGTGAAAGAAACGAGTAAGAAATAGGCAACCGTGAAAGCACAAAAATCAAGATATAAGTTTGTTTAAAAAAAAGTGTTTCACTCTTTTCATATTATGCAAGTTTAGATGTCGAAGAACACACTCAATATCACAAAAATCTGTTCATATTCCTTATATTAACATGTTGTGGTCTGATGTGTGGTCTGACGAAATGGATTGCAGACGTTTTCAATGCTTCACAAAAGGAAATATTGATCATAGCTCATAATATGAAAGACATTCATTCTTCGCAAAAGAGATTTTAAAAACAAAATACATCAGAGACAGGTTTGCAAATCGTGTCGCGCACACGCACACAGTTCGCTTTTCAAGTTGACATTACACAGTTTGGGTTACGCGTTGGCAAGTCTTACATCTTACATCCTACGTCTCAATGCGAGAACACATTCTCTGACTATATTCCTGCACTCAAACGACTTCACCACCACAAAAGAAGTCAAGGCAACCAGCCTGTGCTCACTGACAGCCTCAGCGTGGGAGCCGGCGTTTCCACAGAGACCACACTCTGCTGGATGCACCACAGATGAAAGATGCAGGCTAGTTAGAACTGGCAACCGGTTACTTCACTCCGTCGGCATCAAATACCGCTTTTTTTCTCATGCACCTCGTGCGTCAGATGTTGACGTCAGTATGAGACGCACATGGACGCACCTGATTGGGGTGATGCACGGGGGGGAGGGGGTTGGGTTTAGGCACTGGTAGCCACTTAGTTGGGGTTGGGGTTTTGAAATGGCGAGGGGACTATGAGGGAAAGGCCTGAGTACACCCTATACCTCCCCAATCCTGCCCATGTACACGCTCCTTTCCCACAGTCCTCCACACATTATGTGTGGTTACTTATCCCATCATACCTGGACTGAAAGAGTTAACCAGCCTGCGGCCATAGGGAGGGTCACAGTGAGAAACATACTTATTCACTTTCCACACCCCCCCCCCCCCCTCATAATAGTCTGCTTTGGGATTTGAACTGGTGATCTTGCCCTACATACAAATACATAAATAACACTGCCTAGCCTCTACTGTACATGGATGTACTGTGTGTATTTGTATGGATTTAGGCAATAAGCTCTGGACTTTTGTAAAGCACATATGTATATGTTGTAAATATGAATCTAGGTGGATTCGGAGGTGTAGCATTCATTGGGGCTTATGGTAAAACATGCTTGTGTTGTGTGTGTGTATGTGTGTGTGCATGCGTGTGTGTGCGTGCCTGCATGTGTGTGTGCGTGTGCGTGTGTGTGTGTGTGTGTGTGTATGTGTGTGTGTGTGTGTGCGTGCGTGCATGTGTGTGTGTGTGTGTGTGATCCCCCAGGACACCCTGCTGGAGCTGCTGTGCGAGGCGGTGGCAGCGGCGGCACGGCTGGGGAAAGGAATGGTGATCAGCAGCTTCCCCAGAGAGCTGAGACAGGCTGAGGAGTACGAGGCCAAGGTCAGAACACAACAAACAGACAGACAGACAGGCCAAGGTCAGAACACAACAACAAACAGACAGACAGACAGGCCAAGGTCAGAACACAACAACAAACAAACAAACAGACAGGCCAAGGTCAGAACACAACAACAAACAAACAGACAGGCCAAGGTCAGAACACAACAACAAACAAACAAACAGACAGGCCAAGGTCAGAACACAACAAACAAACAGACAGACAGACAGGCCAAGGTCAGAACACAACAACAAACAAACAGACAGGCCAAGGTCAGAACACAGGTTCGACACGCTGAAGAAGGCCGTTAGGCTGAAACGTCCGTGTGTTGTACCTGGTGAAAAGCTGGAATAAACCTGACGAAAGGACATTTTTGTGTGCTGGCTCTCCTTCTCCTACCAAGTATTCTCCTGTGCCGTGCACCGAAACTTTAGAAACACCGGTGAGTGTGCTCGCTGTTGGCTTATGCCAATTTGTTTGAACAAGGTCAGAACACAACAACAAACAAACAGACAGACAGGCCAAGGTCAGAACACAACAACAAACAAACAGACAGGCCAAGGTCAGAACACAACAACAAACAAACAGACAGGCCAAGGTCAGAACACAACAACAAACAAACAGACAGGCCAAGGTCAGAACACAACAACAAACAAACAGACAGACAGGCCAAGGTCAGAACACAACAAGCAAGACAAACAAACAGACAGGCCAATGTCAGAACACAACAAACAAACAAACAAACAGACAGACAGGCCAAGGTCAGAACACAACAACAAACAAACAAACAAACAGACAGGCCAAGGTCAGAACACAACAACAAACAAACAGACAGGCCAAGGTCAGAACACAACAAACAGACAGGCCAAGGTCAGAACACAACAAACAAACAGACAGGCCAAGGTCAGAACACAACAAACAAACAAAGAAACAGACAGGCCAAGGTCAGAACACAACAAACAAACAGACAGGCCAAGGTCAGAACACAACAAACAGACAGACAGGCCAAGGTCAGAACACAACAAACAAACAGACAGGCCAAGGTCAGAACACAGCAAACAAACAAACAGACAGGCCAAGGTCAGAACACAACAACAAACAAACAGACAAGCCAAGGTCAGAACACAACAAACAAACAGACAGGCCAAGGTCAGAACACAACAAACAAACAGACAGACAGGCCAAGGTCAGAACACAACACACAAACAAACAGACAGGCCAAGGTCAGAACACAACAAACAGACAGACAGGCCAAGGTCAGAACACAACACACAAACAAACAGACAAGCCAAGGTCAGAACACAACAAACAGACAGACAGGCCAAGGTCAGAACACAACACACAAACAAACAGACAGGCCAAGGTCAGAACACAACAAACAAACAAACAGACAGGCCAAGGTCAGAACACAACAAACAGACAGACAGGCCAAGGTCAGAACACAACAAACAGACAGACAGACAGACAGGCCAAGGTCAGAACACAACAAACAAACAGACAGGCCAAGGTCAGAACACAACAAACAAACAGACAGGCCAAGGTCAGAACACAACAAACAAACAGACAGGCCAAGGTCAGAACACAACAAACAGACAGGCCAAGGTCAGAACACAACAAACAAACAGACAGGCCAAGGTCAGAACACAACAAACAAACAAACAGACAGGCCAAGGTCAGAACACAACAAACAGACAGACAGGCCAAGGTCAGAACACAACAAACAGACAGACAGGCCAAGGTCAGAACACAACAAACAAACAGACAGGCCAAGGTCAGAACACAACAAACAAACAGACAGGCCAAGGTCAGAACACAACAAACAAACAGACAGGCCAAGGTCAGAACACAACAAACAAACAGACAGGCCAAGGTCAGAACACAACAACAAACAAACAGACAAGCCAAGGTCAGAACACAACAAACAAACAAACAGACAAGCCAAGGTCAGAACACAACACACAAACAAACAGACAAGCCAAGGTCAGAACACAACAAACAAACAGACAGGCCAAGGTCAGAACACAACAAACAAACAGACAGGCCAAGGTCAGAACACAACAAACAAACAGACAGGCCAAGGTCAGAACACAACAAACAAACAGACAGGCCAAGGTCAGAACACAACAACAAACAAACAGACAGGCCAAGGTCAGAACACAACAAACAAACAAACAGGCCAAGGTCAGAACACAACAAACAAACAAACAGACAAGCCAAGGTCAGAACACAACAAACAAACAAACAGACAGACAGGCCAAGGTCAGAACACAACAAACAAACAGACAGACAGGCCAAGGTCAGAACACAACACACAAACAAACAGACAGGCCAAGGTCAGAACACAACAAACAGACAGACAGGCCAAGGTCAGAACACAACAACAAACAAACAGACAGGCCAAGGTCAGAACACAACAAACAAACAAACAGGCCAAGGTCAGAACACAACAAACAAACAAACAGACAAGCCAAGGTCAGAACACAACAAACAAACAAACAAACAGACAGGCCAAGGTCAGAACACAACAAACAAACAAACAGACAGGCCAAGGTCAGAACACAACAAACAAACAAACAAACAAACAGACAGGCCAAGGTCAGAACACAACAAACAAACAAACAGACAAGCCAAGGTCAGAACACAACAAACAAACAAACAGACAGGCCAAGGTCAGAACACAACAAACAGACAGACAGGCCAAGGTCAGAACACAACAACAAACAAACAGACAAGCCAAGGTCAGAACACAACAAACAAACAGACAGACAGGCCAAGGTCAGAACACAACAAACAAACAAACAGACAAGCCAAGGTCAGAACACAACAAACAAACAAACAGACAGGCCAAGGTCAGAACACAACAAACAAACAAACAAACAGACAGACAGACAGACAGACAGACAGACAGACAGACAGACAGACAGACAAACTAGGAGCTGTGTATCCAAAACAACACTTGGGAGGAAGTGGTAACACTTTATTGGAAGAGGTGTGCATGAGACTGACATGACACCTGTCATAAACATGAATGAGGCTTTATGATTGTTTATGACTGTTGTCATTGTCATTCGGTAAATTGTGTTATTGTTAATGCAACGTTGACATTGTTTTGAGATGTCTTCGTTATGACAACTTGACATGAACCAAGACAACATAACCTGTCATAAACATGACATAGCAGGCCTAAGGCCTGTTTATTAACTGTTTATTAACAATGACATAATTTTTTTAAAATATAATTTTTTAAAATTCACTATTTATTTGTCTAAGAAACACATTTCGAGCATTTAATCATAAGCATTTAGATCAAAAGATAATTATTTAGATAATGAGAAACAGTGCATTCAATCAGGTCTGTCCAAACTTTTCACTTATCTGTGTGTGTGTGTGTGTGTGTGTGTGTGTGTGTGTGTGTGTGTGTGTGTGTGTGTGTGCGTGCGTGCGTGCGTGGGTGCGTGCGTGCGTGTGTGTGCGTGTGCGTGCGTCTGCGTGCGTGCATGCATGTTTGTGTGTGTGTGTGTGTGTGTGTGTGTGTGTGTGTGTCAGATGGGGGCTCCCAGTGCGGTGCTGCTATTGGAGTGCTCCCCAGACACCGTGTGCAGCCTGCGGTGCAGAGAGAGGGGCGGGGCCTGCAGAGAAAGGGGCGGGGCCTGGGACAAGACAAGCTTCTGCTGCCACAGCCAGCCAGTCGCAGCTCACTATGAACGCAGCAAGCTCCTGCACAGGGTGAGCTTGTGTTGGGGTCAGTGTTGGGCAAGTTACTCAGGAAGTGTAATTACTTACTTATTACTTACTATTACTACTTATTCAAGACCCGCCCCGCCCCCCGCACATATGGACAATTAGTTCCATAACCCGACTCCACCCGAAACCGCATAATAGCTAAATAAGCCATGTGCAGTGGAAACATCTCATACAGTAGTGAACCTGACCAAACTGCCGTCGTTTCACACGGGACGTGAATAGCACTCCTGCTGGCCGAGAGCCCTGAAAGAGGCATGCTGAAAGTGGAACTTGCTGAAAGTGAGACTGAAGTGGCCCTCCAATAGACAAGAGTGGCCGTCCAATAGATGAGCCGACACTGCCACTTAGCCGCCAGGATTTGCAACTGCACCATCTTCTCTGAAAGTAGTGCGAGGCTCAAAACTAAAAATATGAGTTTTTAACTTTTATTTGAAAAGACAGGAGCACAATACAGAAACATATAGCACAATACAGCACATGCATGTTATTTGTTTCATTACCCGGATCCGAACCCAGAAATAAAATCAAGACAAAATATCACCACTGTTTTTGCAAGTCACCCGCATGGGACGCGACCCGATGCAGGACTCTGGTAAACTAGACTCTAGGCCAGGGGTGGGCAACTATTTTTCATGGGGGGCCACATGAGATACCCAGATTGCTGCCGGGGGCCGAACAAATATCGTCATGCCGTAACCCATGGATGGGCAACTTTGATGATAGAGAGGGCCACAAAAAAATGTCCTCGCTACCAGATTTTGCTGAGGGCCGAACAGCGCCAACGCGAAGAATTTGGGGCATTTGAAGCCAGGTTTAGGGGAATAACTCATTTTAAATTAACAGTTGTGATGTCATTATTCAGTCTTAACCACCAATATTTGATCCTTTTCTCACTCACTCCTATGTCACCACCTGCTCTCCATGCAGGGCTTGAAATTGACTTTTTTGATCACCTGCCAATATGGCTGCTAGATTTTAAAGTTACCAGCCAATTAGAATTTCCACTCGCCAAAATGTTTTTCTTGAAATAAACCAGAATATGAGTGGGTTAATTTAAGCATAAGTATCAGTAAGTGGCCCGGGATTCTCAAAGCCTGTGTTGAGGGTCACACGAACAAAATGCACTCTTGAAGCTAAATGAATCCAAAACCAATGAGTTAATTATTTAAATTTCTACTTCAATGTAGAACAGTCATTTCTTACACATGAGATTACTTTTAGCCTTTTAGTTATAAAGATTATTGAAAGATATTCCATATTCCAGAAATGCTATAACAGAAGTGGAGTATTGGCCAGAATGACATGAACATTTAGACACTTATTCAGCGGGTATCTTGCATGTTAAGTTCAGGTGCACTGTAATTTTATTTATTTATTTTTTATTTTTTTTTGCAATTCCATCGCGGGCATGCAGCCCGCAGGCCGTATTTTGCCCATGTGTGCTCTAGTCACTAGAGGATAGCATAGTTAGGGGTTCGACTCCACTGGGGTGATCAACGCTTTTAAAGGAATAGTTCACCCCAAAATGAAAATTCTGTCATTTTCTTCTCCCCACCCATGTCAATTGAAACTTGATCACCAAACACACAGCAAGTTAGCCTTCAGCTTTCTCCTGAACTATTGAGGTGGACAGCACCATTTTTTTACAGCGCCAAAAAAAGAGCATAAAAAGTCCACTGAATTTCTCCAAACTGCTCATACAGCATCTTCTCACATTGACCTCACAGATACATGTGAGACCAGACCAGATGATTGTCAGTGAGGAACATTTAGGAGCCATTTAGATCGATTTACAAAACACTTGGATTGCTGCACAAGCTGTGTTTGGAGAAAATCAATGCACTTTTTGTACTTTTTTTGGAGCTGTGAAAAGATGTGATCGGAGAAAGAAATATTTGGAAGTGTGTCTTTTCTTTTACTATAAACTTCTCTGCAGCTTCGTTCGACAGCCATGGGGGTGAGTAGATAGGCACTTTTTTTTTATTTTGGGGTGAACTATTACTTCAAAATTAGCTCATAGAGACAGTCCGCATGTCTGGGAACGCCCACAAAATGTTAAATGGCATATATCTCATGGGCTGACTCACCAAAAGACGGTGCTGCGGCTCTAAACTACAGGTTTGGGGGTTCTAGAGCAGAACACAAGACATCTGCTCAGATGTGCGTTTACTGCGGTGGTTAAATCCCCGATCGTGTCTGCCTCGGCTGGGCTATCAGCTAAATTCTAACTTTGCTGAATGGATAGAACAGTGTTTTTTACCCCACCCTGACCACGCTCCCAGCCAGGCTGAGCCAGCTAAACCAGCGTCTATGACGAGACGTGGTGTGTGACAGTGTGTGTTTGTGAGCTTTCAGAGTTTGCGTTGCAGACTGCTGGCCTAGATAGCACGTTAGACACTCATAGCATGTGTCAGAATCAGAATCACTTTTATTGCCACAGTAAGTCTACGTAATCAGATTACATAATGTGGAATTGCTCTTAGTGTAAGTATGCAGCATAGCGGTCACATCAATAGTCCGAAAACAAAAACAATACAGAAAGACAAAATCACAAGAGTCGAGTCCTTAGTAGTGGGGGCTTTTGAGCCATGGCATGTTGTTGAGGCCGATGGCAGTTGGGAAGAAGCTGTTCTTGTGACGAGAGGTTTTGGTCTTGACAGACCTCGGTCTCTTGCCGTTATTATCTCAGCCGGTTTGCCTCTGTCTGCAGATCGACGCTGAGAGGTCGCCGGAGGAAGTGTTCGCTCAGATCTGCCAGGCTGTGGACTCCTGTTCAGCCTTCTGAATTCAACAAACACACCCCCTCTGCTGTCCAGGAGGTCCAACTTCTACCTGTGAACACCTTCAATCTCTCTGCAATATCTGTGAAAGGAGGACCCCCCCCCCCCCCCCCCCCCCCACACACACACACACAGGGTTCCCACACGTTCTTAAACATAAAATTCAAGCACTTTTCCAGGCAGAAATTCCCTGAAATTCAACGACCCAACACGACATAGTTTGAGACACAGACGTTAATTTACTGTTACAACACTGAGGATTTTTATAATCAGAACTAGCAGGCTTTACAGAAGCTTTTTCACTTTCTGTTTAACCGGCCTCATTCGATTTCGATCACTCATGCACGCACCTGACCATCACACTTTCTGGGGGCAGGTGGTGCTGGTAACAAGCAGAGGTGGGTAGTACTCAAGTACATTTACTCAGTTACTTGAGTCCTTTGTAACATAAATTGTACTTCTGAAGCCCTTTTCAGACAGTGACTTACTTACTTATGCCTGACACCCTTACCAGGGTATAGGCCGTCGACAAGGGACCTCCAGAGTTCTCGGTCACTGGCGTTCTTTTCTATCTGCGACCAGGTGCATCCCATTTTCTTGGTGTCTGCCTGGAGATCTCGCCGCCAGGTGTTTTTAGGCCGACCTCGGTTTCTCTTCCCTTGAGGGTTCCATGTTAGAGCCTGTCTGGTGGTGTTTGACACAGGTTTGCGCAATGTGTGCCCGAGTTTTTCATCTCTTGCGCTATTTGAAAGGTTTTCCCTGTTTGGTACATTGTTCTTTTCCTGGTTGAGAGAAGGGTCGTCGGTCCTGCGGCTTCCAAGGGCTCCTGGCTTTCACCACACAACGTCATGCGTCTTCGAGCTGAAGAGCTTTTCTTTCCCAGTGCCGAATTCTCTTTCTGTATCCTTGTCGTCGTTTCTGTAACTGAAAGTGTTTTCCGGGGTGGGGTTGTTGGCCCCACGCCCAACCCCCAACCTGGAGGACCAGGTGCTGCTTTTCGTCCGACCTCTATTCTAAAACCTGCCCGGCATGGTTGAACCTGCTGAGGGTATGAACCCCCTCCGGTATAGCCTTCAGAATCACGGAGGCACGCAAGCCTCCCCACCACGTCAAGGTAGCAGCACAGGGGGAGGAAGTGAACTCCTGAAGATATCCAGACATCACTCTGCTGTATGTATGAACACTATTGTCCGATGTGAGCGCCCCCCCCCCCCCCCCCCCCCCCGCACAAACGGATGTTAACCACCCAAGCCCCGCCCCCTAGTACTATGTCTGTGTCGCTCGCTGTTGATGTGATGATGCTGTGTGAATACTTCTGCTATATTGTTAAATGGCACTTTTACAAATCATTAATGTTCCCCGTGCAATGTAATTTCATGAATGGACGCAGTTACGTGGCTGGATTATTTGGAAGAGAGACAAATTGGTGAGTCAACGATGACAAATTAAATCGTTTCTTTTCCTCCCTCTGCCTGTTTGAATCTTGGAAATGCAACAAGATGATAGTGCTGCATTAGGCTATATATTTGAGAGATCACTTTTGTATAACGTATAACGTTAGCGTAATAAATTGCATCTAGTTACTCATGAAGTTACTCACTACTTGAGAGTAGTTTTTTTTACGACATACTTTTTTTACGCTTACTCAAGTATTTTTATGAGTACTTTTACTTCTACTTGAGTAAATATTATTATAAAGTAACTGTACTTTTACTTGAGTACCGTTGTTGTTTACTCTATCTACCCACTACTGGAAACAAGGACGCACAGATGGCGGCGGCCGGCGGGAGAGGCATGCAGACAGTGCAACGTAGCCTATAGAGTGAAGTAAAATATATATATATATATATATATATATATATATATATTTTTTTTTTTTATGTATATATATATATATATATCAAAGGAATTTCAATTTCTGTTCTTGCACAAAATTCAAGCACTTTCAATGACCCATGTCTATTTGTCTATTTTCAAAAAAATTCAAGAACCTGTGGGAACCCTGCACACATAATAACCTCACACACCTGCATCAGACACAATGCTCAATGAACTCCAGTGCATGTCCCCCTCAATGTCTTATCACTCAGTGAAATCCACTTCTATCGTAACACTGGAGAAGCGCCTGGTCGTCACATATAGCTTCATCTACTTACATTGTCTCTCTCTTAACATTAACCTCAGCATACGCTGCCTGCCCCGCTGCCCAACCAAGGCAGAGATATGGAGTGTGCTGAGAAAAAATAGCATTGCCTGCTGTGGCTGAGAGCATGTTTGTAGTTGAATGCTGAATCTGAAGTGCTCTGCACTCCCCGAGGCACAGAGGGTTTCTGTCATGCTGCAAAGCATTGTGGGCAAAAAAGTATATGTAAGTGTTCATGCTCTCATGCACAGCACGCTTTATTGTAACAAGCATGCAAGAATTACAATCAAGCTTACTGCTTTTTGTGAGTATTGCGTTTATATATGGCTGTTTCCAAGCTTCTCGTAGGTACAGGACAATGTTACATTTAAGTGCTTGTTTGGGTCGGATATTTAACGTTCAATAAAGCCAGTCCATTTGTTAAATCCAGTATTTTGGAGTGTGTGCTTTGATGTTTTGTGCATGGGGAGTCGAGGGAGGGAACGATCACAGATGATCTGACAGCGCCATCTGCTGGTGAGCAGATCACATCAAAGGTCCTTTGAGAGAGAAGGTAACTGAGGGGAACATCAAGACCTTTATTTTGAAGGTGAAGAAATTCTACCGGGAGAAGGGGTTGGCCTTGAAGTGGGTGTACCTTGAAGTCTTGCAGGCAGCAGGTTGCAGACACACACTAGGGAGGCAGTACAGATTTGGCACAACATTTGAAATGCACAAAAGGCCAGGATCTTCACTCTGGATAAAATGAATGGAATATAATGTAGTAGCACAGTAACTTTTACTGCAGCGTTAAAAACAGGCCTGTCAATGAATGACCACCGATGGTCACAGGAGACATAATGCAAGATTAAGAACATCGGTAACACTTTACAATAACGTACACAAATAATGTAGTAGCTAGTAAACTAATCATTAACTAATAATTAGTTTTAAAAAATTGGTTAAGATTAGGATTAGGGTGTGAAAATAGTGCAGTTCAGGGTGTCAATGGTCTTGTGTACGGCAACCATTTTAGGGCGTCCTCGTCCGTCAGAGTATAGGCTATCGTTCCTCAGTCTAAGCGTTGTCAGTTGTCATGCCTTCTAGTAAACCATGTTGAGTGTGCTCTGAAACACCTTCAGTCCTCACTCGAAAACACTGTCATTCTTCCTGCATTACTGTTTCACTCCTCACACGTCAGTCATCGCACAATACGGCGCCACTCGTCAGTCATCAGTCCTCACTCGTCAGTCATCACTCGTCAGTCATCAGTCCTCACTCGTCAGTCATCACTCGTCAGTCATCACCCGTCAGTCATCAGTCCTCACTCGTCAGTCCTCACTCGTCAGTCATCACGTCTCACACGAAGACGTTGTCATTCCTCCTGCAACGTGCCTCACTTATCACTCAAACTAGCTGTCAGTCATCACTCCTCACGCCTCACATGAAAACGCTGTCATTCGTTGTGATGACTGACAGCTAGTTTGAGTGATAAGTGATGACTGACGAGTGAGGAGTGATGACTGACAAGTGAGGAGTGATGCCTGACGAGTGAGGACTGATGACTGACGGGTGATGACTGACGAGTGAGGACTGATGACTGACGAGTGACGCCGTATTGTGCGATGACTGACGTGTGAGGTTTGAAACAGTAATGCAGGAAGAATGACAGCGTTTTCGTGTGAGGACTGAAGGTGTTTCAGAGCACACTCGACATGGTTTACTAGGAGGCATGACAACTGACAACGCTTAGACTGAGGAATGACAGCCAAACCTCTGAATGACGAGGATGCCCTAAAATGGTTGCCGTACTTGTGGCTTAATGACAAAGGTGCATGCCTTCCAATCTGTGGACTGGGGTTTGATTCCCTGTCAAACCAAACACATGGTCCTGGAACTATACCATCATGGTGATATCAGGACGTCCTTCGAGCCTCAGTAAGTTTTGAATGGCGACATCCAGAGGAAAGAGTGAAAAGCCCTGAGAAAACTTCTTAAGAAGTCTGACCTGGTGGCGCAGACAGGTGGCATCCTGCCCTGCAGTATTATAGTGTACTTTTCCCATCTGTTTATCGATACCGTGTAAAATGTGTTCAAATGGATGTTGACAGATTACATGTGGTTAGAAACTTACAACCACTAGCAATCACAGTTATCATGCCTGCTGCTCTAAAAGAAACTTCTGGAATTGCTGAACTAGAAAGTTTACAACAAAGGGACTCAAAGCCTCAGTCTTCTGATCCAAAATCAGACACCTTGTCCATTAGGCCAGGTGGTTTGACTACCGGAACAGGGTAACTTCTTATTTATTTGCCACTAGAAAAAGGTTTTTGTGTGTCTAAGAGTCCTTAGCCTCAGTCAAACCAGCCACACCTGAACAATCACACCCATGTGGTGCTAATTAAGTGTCTTAAAGTGGTAATCCACAACAGCTGCGCTGCAGCGCTGGATAACGTAATCTCATCATGAATGGAATTCATGAGGGAGAGAAGTCTTCCTCAGGAAACCTGGGTTACATCGTAACCATCCGTTCATCTCTATGCAATCTAAATCCCATAGAGATAGGCACAGTGCTTATCTCTATGCAATCTAAATCCCATAGAGATAAACAGCGAGATGGCCAGCGAGACTACCAGAACATCGACTGGGACATTTCTTTTGTGGCACAATTTGATCAAACTGCCACTGTACAAAAATTGTACATTTACTTTGTTCTGTCAGGAGAGGCGACAATGTTGCAGTGTGTTGTCACTCTTCCAACATGGTGCATCACTTGCAGCCAAAGGTAAACTGTCGCAGTAGCCTGGCATCACCAGACCAACTCACATTGCATCTGCAGAGCAATTATGAAATCTGAGCTGGCAGATTGGGCCGGTGAGCAGGCTAACGTTACCAGGCTAACGTTACGTCACACACCAAACTATTCCTTTGGATGAAGGGAAGGCTTGAACTAAATGAGGTCAATCATGTGGCAATCTGGGAACCCAGAGTCCATCAGTTTGATCATGTGACTGCCTGATTATGGCTAAAATTATAATCCCGATTATATTGCTTTTCCATTTCCCCTCATTAGCATTTTTTGCAAGTCTTTGCGGAGTTGTTGCAAGCACATGCACTAGTATTAAAATGAAACATGTTTCAATATTGCAGGAATCTACAATTAAAAATCATGTCAGCTAAAAATAAAATGTGATTAGACACATTACACACAATAAACATTTACACACACTAAATTGTACCCCACAGAGCCGTGTAAGAAGAGTTGTGACATCTCCATTCACTCAAATGGATCATTTTTTTTTACTCTCAAGAGTTCCAAGAAGTAGGCTAATGTCCTGGATTAAGCAGCACTGTCGACAGTTTGTGTTGTACTCTGAAAGTTTTTTTTTTCTTGAATCAAATTGTACATTATCAGCTTGATCTTAGTATGCAAAAGTAGCGCAAGACCCATTCCTGGCTGTTCATTGGCTAATGAGTCTCGCATTTTGGTCCTCTGCTGACGCCACTCTAGTAGAGGACACTAGTACCCCGGCCCTTACAAGTTTCCAGGGTTCCTCCACATTTTCCATTTCAAAATTCCATACTTTTCCAGACTCAAATTTCTAGACTTCTCTGTCAGGCCATATTTGACATAAGTGAAGACTGAAAAGCTCTGACAGAAATGACTTGACCTTCCACAGAGATATGAGCTGGTGATTGTGAGAGAGGAAATCACAGACAGCTGAACTTTTACCGACATTGAAAGAGAAAATCCAATATTTTATGTACTACATCCAATGCGGTCGCCAGGTGTACAAACACCACAAAACATTATATTTAGACTATATTTCTCAGTTTGGGCTTTGGCATCTGATTTGAAAGCATAAAGAGTGAGACAGGTGGGATTTGAACCAGTGAAGGACTACACACCAAGCAGCTGTTTATCTCACAGAGCTCGAGCCAGGGACTCTGCAGTTGTCAGACAACTGTTGTCTTCATCAGCTTATTGATATCAGTGTTCAAACTACTGATGATAAAGAAACATCACTGCTGGCATCCTACAGTCAGCAGCTTATCATATGAACATTTCTAAAGCCAGAGCCTGATGCAGGGATTGAACCAACAACCTTCTGCACCACAGCCATGTCTGTCAGCTATGTGGTATAGAGCTGGACAATATTATGGGCTGAACAGTGACAATATATATTTCCACAAGTGGGCTAAACGTTCAGTTCTAAGTCAAAGGCACATGTGAGATGTAGGGCGTGGCGATATGGAAAATGTGCTTTTCATCTTCAATCAGAAATGTGTCATGATCTTAAAATATCTTCATATCACGATATGATTCCACTGAAAGATAAACGATAATACAGTATTGAATTATTGCCCAGCCTTAGGTTTAGGTAAGCAAAACCACGGTTAGATTTAGGCAACAAAAGCAACTTGGTTGGGGTTACGGCTATGGTTTGGGGATTCGAACCAGGTGTCGAACAGGTCCGGTCCCCTACTCCCACCTCTTCTCCCTAGTGTGACTTTGACCTACTTAAACCTCAGACTGTTACTACATTACGTCCCTTTCACGTCAGCAACAATAATGCAGAGGCGGCACGACTAATCCGATATCGGCGTATTTGGACGCCCTGGGAGTGAGACCGCTAGATGTTTATTATAAATGGTTTTGAAATACAACTGTTAACATGTGTTACATTCTGATGCCATGATAAAACACTCGCTTGTATGAATTACTTTTTTCTAAATTCTGAAGATTTTATTTAGAAAAACAAATAGTTACAATAGATAATACCGTAAATTCCGGACTATAAGACGCACCGGTGTATAAGCCGCGGGACCAAAATTGACTATTTTTTTCTTCTATAAGCCGCACCGGACTATAAGCCGCGGGTGTTTTGATGTTTAATTACCATATGAAAGGGTTCGTGCACAGAGAGGAATGTCGGGAAAGAGATCGCTGTTTGGGGAAGCTCCCATTTATTAACATTTCAACAAAACAAAACAAAAGTCAGGTCACTAATCCCCAGACAAAATCACACAACAATAGGCTACCGTATATGTGCAGCAAACCTGTAACCAGAGAAGTCAAGTCACTAATCCTCGTCTTCCTCTTCTTCCTGCGTACTGAAACCACCAAAGTCCTCATCTTCAGTGTCGGAAACGAACAGGTTCAGGGTGGCTTCGTCAACCACTCTCCTCTCTCCTTCAGGTGCCATGGCACGAGTCCGATACCTCACGAGTCCGACACCTCACGAGTCCGAAAAAAGAGGCTAACTTCCCCCAGACCCTAACCCAAAACCTAACCTCTCCCACCCCCACGCCTAAACCTAACATCCCCCAGACCCTAACCCAAAACCTAACCTCTCCCACCCCCACGCCTAAACCTAACCTCCCCCAGACCCTAACCCAAAACCATGAGGTGTCGGACTCGTGAGGTATCGGACTCGTGAGGTATCGGACTAGGGGGCAGTCCCCGTGGCGTCATCCTCTTCATCCCGCAGCAGTCCAGCGTTTTGGAACCCGTTGGTAATTGTGGATGTTTTCACACTCCTATAATATTCCGTGATCTTCCTTTGTGTGAATTCGCCGAAGTTTGTGATTTTCTCCTGATAGTCGGGAGGGAGTTGTTCAGTAGTTCTCCCCCGGACGGACAGTCCCTTTTGCCCAGGTTACGCGCGGCTGCTCTGTTTGATCGGCGGCTGCTCTCTTTTAATGCGAGATTGACTGCTTTCAACTTGAAAGCTGCCTCGTGTGAATTTCTGCGTACCTTCCCCATGGTAAGTGAGAGTGTTGCTTCTACTGCTCGTCTTGTTGTGAATATTCCTTGATCTTCCTTTGTGTGAATTCGCCGAAGTTTGTGATTTTCTCCTGGTAGTCGGGGGAGGGAGTTGTTGCCCGAGTGGCCGTTTGCTTACCGTAATTACCATATGTAAGTGGTCACGCACAGAGGGGATTGTCGGGAAGAGATGGCTGTTTGAGGAAGCTCCCATTTACCGTATTACAACATTTCAACAAAACAACATAACACAACACCACCGTTGTTTATTTTTACAGTGCACACAGTGTCCGCGGTGTGGTGAAAAGAGGGCAAGAGAGGAAATTAAAACAGAAGTGGATTTATAGTTAGAAAGAGTGCTAAAAAAGAGAGATTTTTTTTTTATTTTTTTTTTTTTCCTGAAAAAATCCATAGATAAGACGCACCGTTATATAAGCCGCAGGGGCCAAAAAACGGGAAAAAAGCCGCGGCTTATAGTCCGGAATTTACGGTAGTCTGGAAACACATTTGTCCATACTCTTTTCCCTTTTCCATACTTTTCCAGACCTGTGAAATACTAAAATCAAATTCCATACTTGCGTAGGAACCCTGAGTTTCCCAAAAGAATAAAACAGGAACCACAGGTGTAGAAACACTATTTTCACATACTTTTATTTCCACGGTTCTCCTCTAGCATTTTTTTTTTTACATTATTATTTTTTACATAAGAACAGACTGTTATGCACAGATATTGAAGCAGGGCAAAGGGTGGTGAGGGAAGGAGACGAAAACAAAAACCATACAAAATGGTGTCTACTCAAGCACAACAAAATCTATGTGTATAAAATTGCGTGGGTTGTTCCACTGTGGAGGCAGCGACTGCTACCTCGATTCTTCTTTTTAAATAGATTAATAAAAATACAATCTTTTTAATGGACCTTTAAGTGGACTGCAAAAATTAAAGAGGCATGATGACTGGGGTCAATTTAACGTAGGTCAATGGCGCCACGCGGGGAGGGAGGAGTCGTGGCCAAGTTCAGAGGCGGAAATCCCCAGAAAACAATTTAAAAAAATGGCACACAGCCACTAGCGCTGGCTACTTTTCACCATATACTTGTATACTCAACATGATCAACAACAGCACACATTAGGGGGGGGAAACAAACAGAAAAACAAAAAAGATCTTCTACATTTTCCCATACGTTCTCATTCGTCTGCCTTCAAAAACATCTGCTCTCCATGCTGTAGTGCTTCTTAGTCACAAACTGAACAAACGTTTGAAAAGGAAATGGAGATGACAGTGTGTGTGAGAGAGAGAGGTGGTGAAAAGTGAGGGGGTAGAGAGCAGCGTTGACTGACAGTGGTAGGGTAGCCCCATGTTCACATGGCGGCGCACGGTTTGTTTAATCGACAGCTCACCCTAAAATCCAAAATCCATATTTTCCCCTCTTACCTGTACTGCTATTTATCAGTCTAGGTTGTTTTGGTGCGAGTTGCCGAGTTTCGGAGATATCGGCCCTAGAGGCTTCTGCCTTCTCTCGAATACAATGGAACTGGATGGCACTCGGCTTGTGGTGCTCAAAGCACATAAAAGAAAATAGTAGTGAGATAATCCACCAGGCCTTGTCAGCATTTTCATGTCGGAACTATTTTCCATTTTCGACCAAACTACACCCACTAGCTGCTGTTTCATGTAGGAACTAGCTAGGAGTTTACTACATGAAACTGCTCACAACAAGGTCTGTGGATTATCTTGAGTAACCGGGTCAAGATTTCTGGAAAGAGACATTGCTGCCGAGTTTTTAAATTTTTATTTTTGTGTGCTGAGCACCATAAGCCGAGTGCCATCCAGTTCCGTTGTATTCGAGAGGAGGCGAACATCTCTAGGGCCAATATCGCCCAAACGCAGGCAACTAACACAACACGATCTAGGTGGATAAATAGCACTACAGGTGAGATGAAAAATATGCATTTTGGATTTTAGGGTGAGCTGTCCCTTTACACAAACGGGTTTGTCTTCAGAACGTTGTGTGGATCGACAGAGCTCCTGTGATCCATTTCCTACTTGGAAATTAATTAATTGAATTTAATTAATTTCCCGTTTCTCCACCGTCTCCGCGGCAAGTCCCATCGCCCCACTCCCGCTGTGGAAGTCTGACTCATAAATACTCAATCTACAGATACCTAGCTAGGACATGTTTCACTCTTGCATAACACGGAGACCACACACACACATACTAACCACCCATGTGTATCTCAGTTGATGAGTTAAGGTCCGCTACGAACACACTGGTCGACCACACATTTCCATTAGGTGGCGCTTCACCAGACTGACCGTCACTTTCTCCAGTTTCAAAGCAGCACAGGGAGGTATGGGAGGAGGGGAACGGGACAAAGACAGCCCTCCTGGAGTCACAGAGCTCAGGAATGTCGGTGTGCCTTCTGTTTTTTTGTTTTTAAAAATAGTGTATCATTTTAAATCAGAGATCCATTGATTAACCTGGCCGAGGTGGAGCGGGGCCCCCCAACTCTGAAGAGCCAACATGGCCGCCATTGCTGGAGTCAGGGAGGCCAGTTAGCAGCAGCACTGTGGTCTGCTCCGAGGCTCCCGGCTGCCTGCCTGCCTGCCTGAAGGCGGGTGAAGCGGTTATCTTGGACTTGGAGGATGGAGCCATGCACAGAGTGGCCTGTGGGATATGTGGAGAGAGCCTGGAGCTAGGGGCGCCTCGGACCCTGTCATCTGTTAGCCGGGAAGTAGTTGGGGTCCAGGTAGTTGTAGCCCGTGCTCTGCGGCAGGCAGTAGTCCCTGTCCAGGAAGGTTTGCGACTGGTACACTGGTTCCAGATGGTGGTTAGGCTTGTGGCTCTCTGTCTTGAACAAGCTGGAAGAGAGAAAAAAGTGAAAAAATAAAAAGGGGGAAAATGCAAAGTCAATGTTGGAGCTGGTAGCTTGGCGCTCTGATCCTGCAGTTAAGACGAGGACTACATGATAAGAAGTTAACCCCTTTCACATTCAACAGGGTTCTCAAAGTTAAATTTAAGACTTTTTAAGGCCTTTTTAACACCACTTAGAATTAAATTTAATGCCAACTTCATTACCATACTGGCAAAAGTATGAAGGCTATAAGACGAATCAGCGTGACGTCACTTGACACCAGAAATGCAGAACCCCACGGCAGTTAGTATGAGTTGTGCCAAACAAACGTTAATATCTAAATGCTGCTCGGCTGATCCCTCGTATAACAGAAATCAGTATGGCTTTTAAGGCTATGAAAATAATGATTTAGCAAGTACTTGAATTTAATAAAACATTTTATTATAACACTCAAATTAATATTTAATACACGCCAACTTGTGAGGGGTGTGTGTGTGCACTCTAATAACAAATTAAAAAGATGAATATTTGTCGAATAGAGCCCCCACCCTTCTCCATGGCCTCAAAAGTGCCTTTTCTTCCATTTCTATTATTCTGATATTACATCTCTCCTGGTTAGCAGTCATAACTCATCAGACATGAATAGATAGAAATATTAATAAAAATAAAAATAATTGATTGGATTTATATAGAGCCTTTCAAGACACTCAAAGCGCTTCACATATAATTTTGCTAAGCCTTTATTTTGAAGAGAAAATGTGCTTCAGCGACAAGACTAGTTTGACAGAACTGCAGCTTGAGTTAACATTACGGGCAGTTCAAAGTATCTGACGAAGAGACCTGAGCATGGAGCTGGCCTGACAGCCAGCCTATAAGTCTGTTGGCAAACTGTTAAAACTTAACTGTAAGCTAACATTAGCGATGAGGCTAACGTAGCTTTATCAAAAGGCTCGTTTGAGATGACTAACGCTACCTGCTTGGCCTGGAAGATAAGAGTAGCTGAGTGCAGTCAGGCGAGGAGTCGGCTCAGAAGACGCGCACCAGGTTGGGGTAGATCATTATGAGCTGGTCATTTTAAAAGTAACTTGCAAGGCAAAAAAGGTGTGGGCACCCCTGCTGTATAGGAATTGTGCTGAAGAAATCAATTGAGCATTATCTGATGGCACTTGGACAGTCTCACCAGTCAGAGCAGTTAGAGCAGAAATCCACCGTGTTGTCCTGGGGACACTCCTGACAATGCCACCGCACTCCCTGGATGGGGTCCATGCCGCACACGTCACACTGCGCGCACGCACGCACGCACACACACACACACACACACACACACACACACACACACACACACACACACACACACACACACACAATTAACCTCAGAACAAAACATTGCTGTAGGCAGGGTGCAACATTATCAGCCTCCAAGCATCAAAATGTCAGTAAAACTTTTGGCGGATAAGTCAACAAGGCTGACCTTTGTAACTGACACCTTTTGGATACCATTACATTTGAATACATTAGTGAGATACAGTCTACAAATTTTGCCTGTTCTAATGGGCCATTCCATTTAAACTGGGAGCTGGGAATGTGACGGTTCAAAGGTCATGAGATCCGACAGTCGGTGACGTCACCTGTGCTCGGATTTTCTCTGCCGAAATCGGAGGAACCTCACCAGCCGCAACCTCAAAAATCCAAGATGGCTGCTCCGCGCATGAACAGTAGTTAAAATCATAATAAATACTGTTTATTAGCACTCTGTCTTTTTTTTGTGTCTCATTAAATCAGCTGTCCACACAGCACTGTCTAACTTCTATCTGTGGACATGTTGCTACAGTGTTTGTATGCACAAAATACGGCGAAATGCATTGTTATTAACTCGTATTGCTAACAATGGCTAGCCTGACTAGAGCTACTAACCCTGGCTGGTTTCCCCGATTGTTTAATAGGAACGCCGACAACTTGGGTGTGACGTCACCCAACTGTGAAATCCTTCGCTCCCAGATTAAATGGAATGCAGAATGAAACTTTGTCTCTCAGCTGGCCACAGCACACTCCCTCTGACCATGAGCCAATCAAATCAAGGCAAAACAAGGGCTCTGTATCAAACAGGCTCCTGACTGGCTGCCTGCTACGCTGCTCTACACAAAGAAGTAGCGCCTAAAACTTAACATTATTCACATGTTGCAAGTCACTTCATGGTGAATTACAAATTTGACACAATGTATAAATGAAGGAGTTTTAAACTAAACTTCTTAATCTGTGCACGTTTTAATGACTCATTGTGACCACTGGAGGGCGAACTGAGCCAGGCTTTGGTATGTCAGTGCTCAAAATGTTGACAATATGGCCGGCATTATTGTATTTCATAGTTGAAATACATAGTCGGGCAGCAAAACATCCACACATCCCAAATGCTTTCCCCAACTCCCGAAGACAAGTTCCCAGGAGCTGCTGAGTTCAACAAACTCATGGTCAACTCAGGAAACAAAGTCAGATTGCAGACGCTTGTGAAGGAACTGTTGAAAACACAAGTTAGTCGGGTGCGGGGTGATATATATACTCTGCTGCGAGGGAGAAACGCCAGTCAACCCGGGAGCTGGTGTGGCGAGCGGGGACTACGTCTTCAAGCATCCAGGGGCAGAGATGCAATCAAAACAACATGAATTCTGAATTCCTCGACCCAAAAAGTCCCAGAACCTACTGTGCAAGCATTGTATGCCAAACCATTGAAAAAGATGATTTCCAACATGTAAATATTTATTTTCATGCACCGCCCAAAAAAAGGTTTGCAACACACGGGAAAAGTGGGCGTGGACGTCCCGGCATGACCCTTTGACCCCTCACAAACATCTTAATTTTCTCCTGGAAAAGGTTCTGGGTAGAAAAGGTTCTGGGTAGAAAAGGTTCTGGGTAGAAAAGGTTCTGGGTAGAAAAGGTTCTGGGTAGAAAAGGTTCTGAGTAGAAAAGGTTCTGGGTTCAGCCCAACTTCCAGCAGCTGTTACGGTTTAGCCCTACAGGAGTGAAATTAAACTGTTTGAAATGTGTTCGGAGACACCTTCACCTTTTGAGACATAAATAAAAAGCGGGGGCGGGGGGGAATCAAATTCTCGACCGTTTTTATTTTTGCTTCGAGCAAAATGTTTTATGGTCACTCACGATTCAGTAGGTCGCTGGTCGGCTTGGTTTCAGCCTTAAAACCTGTTATATAAGGATTTATCAAAATGTCTATGGAGAAAATGAATGAGGAACTCTTTTTCTGGGCTGGAAACGTCACGTTGACTGTTCAGCTCTATAGACGGTTTCGCTGGAATTCTGCTGTTAGGGAACAGTTTGAAACCTATCTTATTTCCTGTTAGCTATTGTATTAGCATACACTGCTACATGCTAATGGAGCCCCCTAGCATTAAAAAAATCTCACGTGCGTACTTGTGCGACAGAGTGACAATAAATATCTTGAATCTTGAAACAGGAAATAAACTAGGAGCCATTTAGAATGTTTTGGTCTGTTGTAACAGAGGAGTAGGGCTTCACCTTGTAGCCCATGTGCTGCACCCCAGCGCCCTCCTGGATCTCCCGTAGCTTCTGCTTCTTCAGCCGCTTCAGCTCCAGAAGCTCCTTGTACTCCGGCAAGTGTCTGAACTCCACAGGTACACCCTCCTCATCCTGGGTGGGCACGACACACACGCGCACACACACACACACACACACACACACACACACACACACACACACACACACACACACACACACACACACACACACACACACACACACACACACACACACACACACACACAGAGCAGAGGAAACAAGTGATAAGCATTAGTGCACCCATATACAAAACAGCTCTATAGCTCTCTGGGGATCCATTTGGCAGCACAGCTATTCGAGATGTTTTATAGCCTAAAGGGGAACTGCTGCTACTCTTGATCGGTCTAATTTTAGCCGAGCAAGGGCAATTTATCCATTATTACATACATAACTTTACCCATAGACATAATATACACTGCCCGAACAATAGGAACACCGTCCTTAATACTGGCTAAGTATCAGCTTTCAGCTCTGTGTCAACTGGCTACCAAAGTGACATGATCCTGCAGGTTTGACGTGTTGTATTCTGAGATGCTTTTCTGCTCACGCTCGAGCAGGGATGATGTATTTATTCAAAGAGGTGACATGAACCAATGGATAACAAAGTGCAGACTGCAAAAGTGACTGTTTGCACTGGTGCAACTTATCCACAACTCCACGTGTGAAGTTACAATATTCAAAGGAAGGATACAATAATGCTCAACTAAAATCCTTTCAAGCTGTGCAAAGTAAGTTTACAGGAGGGGAAAAAACCATGAATTAATGAAAAAATATGCATTTCAGGATAAATGGCACAATATGGTGTCATGATATGGCACCACTGTATCGATAATGTATCGCAAGAGGAAGTATCAATGCTTGTGGCCCATGCTGCAACAACGTTGCGAGTTTGCTCCAACCCGGTGGTGTTAGAGGTTTGCTCCAACCCGGCGCTGTTAAGAGGTTTGCTCCAACCCGGCGGTGTTAAGAGGTTTGCTCCAACCCGGCGCTGTTAAGAGGTTTGCTCCAACCCGGCGCTGTTAAGAGGTTTGCTCCAACCCGGCGGTGTTAAGAGGTTTGCTCCAACCCGGTGGTCTTAGAGGGTGTTAATGGGCCGGTGGTTTCGGCAGCCTGCGCTGTCAGTAGGGGGCAGTGACCCGGTTTGACTTAAAGGTTACTGCCATCATGGAGAGAGAGAGAGAGAATGTCAGCATTGGATAACAGTTAGACTAGATAACAGTGAGTGTGAGGAGTCACACAGTTCAGAGTGAAGGCTAGGCTGGGTCTGAGCCCGCCCCCCCCCGTCTGTTCACTCATTTTCAACAGCACATGCCGGCCGGATCGAAAAAAGAACAAACGTGTATGATCAAGGGCCAACTACTTTGTTTCATCCAAAGGTGTTAAAGGGGAGTGAGAGAGGCCTCCACAGAAGAGCCTTAAAGGGGAGGGAGGGCAGGCTACCACAGAATAGCCTTAAAGAGGAGGGAGGGCAGGCTACCACAGAAGAGCCCTAAAAGGGGAGGGAGGGCAGGCTACCACAGAAGAGCCCTAAAAGGGGAGGGAGGGCAGGCTACCACAGAATAGCCTTAAAGAGGAGGGAGGGCAGGCTACCACAGAAGAGCCTTAAAGGGGAGGGAGGGCAGGCTACCACAGAAGAGCCCTAAAAGGGGAGGGAGGGCAGGCTACCACAGAATAGCCTTAAAGAGGAGGGAGGGCAGGCTACCACAGAAGAGCCTTAAAGGGGAGGGAGGGCAGGCTGCCTACCACAGAATAGCCTTAAAGAGGAGGGAGGGCAGGCTACCACAGAAGAGCCTTAAAGGGGAGGGAGGGCAGGCTACCACAGAATAGCCTTAAAGAGGAGGGAGGGCAGGCTACCACAGAATAGCCTTAAAGGGGAGGGAGGGCAGGCTACCACAGAATAGCCTTAAAGAGGAGGGAGGGCAGGCTACCACAGAATAGCCTTAAAGAGGAGGGAGGGCAGGCTACCACAGAATAGCCTTAAAGGGGAGGGAGGGCAGGCTACCACAGAATAGCCTTAAAGAGGAGGGAGGGCAGGCTACCACAGAATAGCCTTAAAGGGGAGGGAGGGCAGGCTACCACAGAATAGCCTTAAAGGGGAGGGAGGGCAGGCTACCACAGAATAGCCTTAAAGGGGAGGGAGGGCAGGCTACCACAGAATAGCCTTAAAGGGGAGGGAGGGCAGGCTACCACAGAATAGCCTTAAAGGGGAGGGAGGGCAGGCTACCACAGAATAGCCTTAAAGGGGAGGGAGGGCAGGCTACCACAGAATAGCCTTAAAGGGGAGGGAGGGCAGGCTACCACAGAATAGCCTTAAAGAGGAGGGAGGGCAGGCTGCCTACCACAGAATAGCCTTAAAGAGGGAGGGCAGGCTACCACAGAATAGCCTTAAAGAGGAGGGAGGGCAGGCTACCACAGAATAGCCTTAAAGGGGAGGGAGGGCAGGCTACCACAGAATAGCCTTAAAGAGGAGGGAGGGCAGGCTACCACAGAATAGCCTTAAAGAGGAGGGAGGGCAGGCTACCACAGAAGAGCCTTAAAAGGGAGGGAGGGCAGGCTGCCACAGAATAGCCTTAAAGAGGAGGGAGGGCAGGCTACCTACCACAGAAGAGCCTTAAAAGGGAGGGAGGGCAGGCTACCACAGAATAGCCTTAAAGAGGAGGGAGGGCAGGCTACCACAGAATAGCCTTAAAGAGGAGGGAGGGCAGGCTACCACAGAATAGCCTTAAAGGGGAGGGAGGGCAGGCTACCACAGAATAGCCTTAAAGAGGAGGGAGGGCAGGCTACCACAGAATAGCCTTAAAGGGGAGGGAGGGCAGGCTACCACAGAATAGCCTTAAAGGGGAGGGAGGGCAGGCTACCACAGAATAGCCTTAAAGGGGAGGGAGGGCAGGCTACCACAGAATAGCCTTAAAGAGGAGGGAGGGCAGGCTACCACAGAATAGCCTTAAAGGGGAGGGAGGGCAGGCTACCACAGAATAGCCTTAAAGGGGAGGGAGGGCAGGCTACCTAGTACCTACCACAGAAGAGCCTTAAAAGGGAGGGAGGGCAGGCTACCACAGAAGAGCGGACATGAGAGACGAGGCGGGACGTTTTCCCCGAGGAGCAAAGACACAGTGGATTACTTCCCCTCGTCTGAACTGACTCATATGGAGACTGGATGGAGGAGACAATCTCCCACAGGCACGTAAAGCAGAAGCAGCTTCCACCATCCTGTATCTTAGAGGTCACTGCTAGTGCTAACGCAGGAGAAGTCACGACTGTGAGAGGGAGGAGTTGTGAGCTTGTGATTGGCTGAATTAGGCAGCAAAGAAGCACAGCCAGGGATCTGATTTTGTGTCCACAATAAGAGTCTATCAAACAATTGTAAAGATACGGATAGTTTTCAGCAGGTCACCTACTTTGTTCTTGAAACTGACATCTTAAAGAATCAAACCCAATTATTATATTGTATTATAGGGGTGGGGGGGGAAATCGATACACCATAGTATCGCAATATTTTGCCTGATTATATTCTATCGATATTTGGACACCAAGTATCGATATTATTATTATTATTATTCTTTTTGTTGGATTTGTTGCATTTGCCCGAAGCACCCGATGGTGCAGTCCGCGCCTGCAGTGGCGTTTTGAGTCCAGAGAAGCTTAATAATGTAGCCTAGGTGTGGGGCAAAAACAAAACAAAAAAACACTGCATGTTTTACTTCCGGTGAGGTCAAGGAAAAGGTAGGAAAAGGAGTTAGGAGTGACAATATATCGAAATATCGCAATATTCAATATATCGCAATACTAGCATATCGCAATACTATCATATCGTGCCTCAACTATCGTTTTAGTATCGTATCGTGGGCATCTGGTGATTCCCACCCCTATTGTACTTTACGTTCAAAATGTGTGTTATTCCCAGCTAAGATGATTGCAACATCACACAAACAAAGATCAAGAAGACCCAAGGCCTCCTTTTTTCTTGCATGTTTTTAGCGGGGGGTTCCTATCTGGAGGAAACCCCAGGGGAGCACGGGGAGAACATGCACAACTCCACACAGAAAGGGGCCCTTTTTTGACGAGCCCACCTGGCACTGAGGACATGGGGATGGGGGACCCTCAGCACCCCCAGGCGGGAATCGAACCCGGGACCTTCTTCCTGTGAGGTGACAGCGCTACCACTGCGCCACCGTGCCACAAGGCAACCTGCTTAGGCCTATTGACGTCTCAGACAGGGTGAATGTTGAAGTGCATGACATCCACCCAAAGCACTCACTCTGTCTGCTTCCCCCTCAAACACACACTGCTCCTTTTGAATGTCTCTCCACAGTTATTTCAAGCCTGACCACCACTGCAAGTGGCTCGCTTAAATATAGGAGAATGTATACAACGCTACGGAGCACTGAGGCAAACAAGTCGCGGGAGCAAGATACTGAGTGACACTGCTCATTACACTTTAATTTATAGATAGAAAATTTGAGTAAGGACATAAACTGTCGTTTGTTGACGCAACTTAGCTGAAAATAGCTGCTCTTTTATAGCTGAAAAAGCTCTGTCAATACAAGTCCAGTAACCAGAGCTAGCCCAGCCAGTGGTTTCTGGCCCAGTCTTTAAACTCTCTCACTGCAGAGAGCCTGCAGTGTCTCCGGCTGAGGCCAAGCAACAATTAGCAAAACCTCTCCACATAGCTTCAGCTGCTACAGTTCAATAAACTGTATGAACCTTAAGACAAGGAAATTAAACAAACTGTGTTCAAACCAGGACCGCCCAAGGCCAGAACATCTGCAACGTAGGCCCAGGCACCTCCCCGTTTTGCTTTTCCTGCCACTCAAAACGGAGAGAGGGGGAATAATATGGGATCTGATTGGTCGATTGCTGGGCAACTTGTTGCCCCCCAAAACATGACCAGCTACACCAAGTCCAACACACAGAAGAGAACGCAGGATGAGCTTTTGTGAGTTAAATGTTATACGGTCTCTCCGGATTGTGAATGTAGCTGAATCGCATAGTTTGACCAAGTCAAAGTTTTTTTTCCAAATGTCTATGGGAAAATGAATGGGGAATGAAATTCCTTAGGTCTAATGCCAAACCCTGGAAGAGGGTGTGACTTTGGCACGCTATTGAGAAGGTTGAGAAGGTCACTGCTGTCTGTTGACGCAGAGAGAGAGAGAGAGAGAGAGAGAGAGAGAGAGAGACACACACAGAGAGAGAGAGAGAGAGACAGAGAGAGAGAGAGACACAGAGAGAGAGAGAGAGAGAGAGAGAGGTTTAACTTGAGTCTGACCGAGTCATCAGCAGAGGCATCCTGCATGCTGCTATAATAGCCGGCGTGCTCCTCGTCTTCCTCCATGTAGACCGGAGGCTCGTAGGAGGTCAGGAAGGTGGACGGCCGGTACAGGTGCTTGTTCAGATGGTGCTGCCGCTTATTGGACACCTGGGTTAACAAAACACACAGCGGGGATGTTACCAAGCAGCCATGCATCATTCATCAAGAATGTAAACGCAGAACCAGTTTCCACACATTTTCATGGATACAATTTCCAAACTTTTCCATGACTTTTCAAGGATCCATGATAGAATTTCCATGTAATGTGAGGCGGTGACTCTGAATCAATAGCAGAAATGATTACCGGTACTACACTGGACAAATAGGCCACACCTCTTTATATTGGATGTTAGTAATTTTAGAGTCACTGCGTCACATTACATGGAAGCTACTGAAATAAAACATGAATTTTCCATAATACAACCACTAAAGAGGTGTGTCCTATTTGTCCAGTGTAGTAATAATTTCTAGTACATGAAATCATGAATTTACCATGAAAAGTATTTATAATTTTTTTTTAGAAAAAATTAAATAAAATCCAACAACAGCCAGAGAAAATACATTTGCCGTTACGTTATGTGGCACACTATCCATGAAGATTACTGTAACAATTAATTTCATTACACACAACAAAATTCCATTACTTTTCCAAAACATTTAAGGATTTTACTAATTCAATGACTTTTCCAGGCCTGGAAATTTTAAATTTTAAATTCCATGACTTTTCCAGGTTTTCCATTAACGTGGGAACCCTGATAACCAAGATTTGTTTAGAAGAGATTAGTTTAATAGATTGGAGAAGGGGTAATGGTTACCTTTTTAGTGTACATGCACATGTTGGGTGTTCTTCCAGGCACAGGGATACCAGCTTTTGTCAGTTTGATGAAGTACTTTTGAACCCTACTGGCAACCTGGAATGTGTTAACAGGAAAAACGCAGCGTTAATGATTTCCAACAGAGAAACAGCAGCATGAACTAAGTGAGGCCATCATCCCCCGTGTATCATCCAGATACACGCGGGATGCAATTAACACACAGGTGATGCTGCGAGTCTGTCGACACCTTTTATTATTGCAACGTGATTCATTCCATTGTACAGTTTTACCTGCGCAAAAGTCCACATGGTTAACATCATGACAGGCTCATAAAAATATATTAGAAATAAGCGCCTCGCGGTTGTATGCCTCCGCCAACAAGTCAAGTTGCAGTCTACATCCATGACTGTCCAGACTCATACAAGCACAAATACCTTGAAGCCCACGGTGAAGTGGTCTGGTCATTCTGCCTTATGACACTGTAGAAAATGTTTATGTTTAATCTACAACACGGCGAATCATTTTCAACATGGAAAATGGTCCTACCGCTACCCCCGGCCTAAACCACCCAACCCTGACTTTCTACAACCTTCCTATGCCTAGCTACGGCTCATTTTCGCTAGCCACTCCCCCTTACTGATGATCACGCCCCCCTCTGACCCTCCACATCCCCCAGTCACTCTCCCAAACCACCCCTCGAATCCCAACACTCTATGACCTTCCTATCCATAGCTATGGCCCCTTTTCCCTAGCCCCACTAGAGAGCTGCGTGGGCCTGAAATCTCGGCCCGAGCCCTCTCCGGCCCGTGACATGCAGGCCCGTGCCCGACCCGGCCCGGATGAGTTATGAAATGAATTGGCCCGAGCCGGCTGTGAGGCCTGAAGCCAATATTACCATATAATCACATCTCTCCCTCTCCTCAGCTGCTGCGGCGCGGCCGTCCTGCTCCTGCAGCCTCTCTCTCTATTTGTCTCTCTCTCTCTCTCTTTCTCTGTTCGGGAGCTGTCCGCTGTACACGGACGGACATGGCACACACGGCTTGTTTTGTTGTTTTTTACACACTGACACAGCACGCTGTCTGTCGCTGACTGAGCGGAAAGCTACATGTCATGACATGAGTATGACTGGCAGACTAACGTCACGTGAGGGTCTGTGTGTGACTGTGTGGCTGGGGGAGTGTCTGTGCACTCCTCCTCTTTGTCTGACTGTGCTCTGCCATGTAAAATTAAGCGAGTAATCCAACGTTATTTAATTTAATTATTGAAATGAGCCCGACACCGGCCCGGACCTATTAATAATAATAATAATAATAAAAGCCCGGCCCCGGCCCGTATTGGCCAGGGCCGAGGGGCCCGCGGGGGTACCCTCGGGTTTTGCAGCTCTCTAAGCCCCACCCCTTTCTCTCACCATGACCCCTAGCCAGACCCCCTACCAACCCCTCAAATCTTGACTCTCTACGACCTTCTTTTCCCTAGCCCCGCCCCATTCCTTGATGGAACGGACGGACATGCAGTGACCTTGAACTTTGACTTTTGAACACCAAAATCGAATCAGTTCTTCCTTGAGTCCAAGATGACGTTTGAGCCACATTTGAAGAAATTCCCTCAAGGTGTCCCTGAGATATCACGTTAACGAGCAAGGAGCGGGTGGTTGTGAGGTCACAGTGACCCACCAAAATCTAATCAGTCCATCCTTGAGTCCAAGTGGATGTTTAAGTCAAATTGGAAGAAATTCCATCAAGGCGTTCCTGAGATGTTGCGTTAACGAGCAAGAAATGGGTGGTCGTGAGGTCAGTGACCTTGACCTTCGACCACCAAATCTAATCAGGTCATCTTTGAGTCCAAGTGGACGTTTGAACTAATGTTACATACATATACACATACAAAACACATTACAGGCAGTAAGAAGTGAGTTAAAATTTGAATTAAAAATAACTTGTGAGGTTGTTTTATCATTTTCTACATTTGCAAATAAATACATTCATTTGTATGTATGTATGTCTAACGTTTAATTGTATGTTTAATAAGGAATATGCTATTTGCACCTGTATGTCAAATACGCCGAATTTAAAATGCCGAGTTTAATTGTATGTTTAATAAGGAATATGTTATTTGCACCTGTATGTCAAATACGCAGAATTTAAAATGTTTAAGCACGTCTAAAGTATGCACCCGACACGTGCACCTATGTACAGTGAATATGCCACTGTCTCTGACTTGTCTTATCACTATACTGCCTTATGCTTGTTGTGTCTCTTGTTGTTTTTGCACCCATATGCCCTGTTATATTTGTTATATTTGTACTATTTGCACTATGTTGTAAACGGAGTCCACAGCACAAGAATTTCACACGTGATACTTGTACCATGGAGTGACAATAAAAATCTTGAATCTTGAATCTTGAATCTTGAAGCAAGCAGGGAATAAGTGTGTAGCACACTGGCATGTTTTCCTGGTTAGACCTGCCTCTCTAATGTGCATCAATACAGGAAGAGGAAGTCACCTGTTTTGCTGTCCTGTTGCCGAGCTCATCAGCAATCTTCTGCCATCGTCTGGACTCTACTTCCTCAGGAGGGAACTTAAGGAGAAGCTGCTCCAGTTTTTTCTATAAAAGACACAAAACACCAAGTGAAAAGTGAAAACCCTGCTGGGAAAATACTGATCTCTTCACTGCATGACTGCTAACACTCTCCAGTGATTAATCAATGTGGATTGAAGCTTTCGTTCCAGAACACCACATCCACAATTTAAACAGGTTGGGAGCGCGCACGCGCACGCGCACACACACACACACACACACACACACACACACACACACACACACACACAGGTAAAAGTAGGCAATCAATATATCAGCTTTTGTTTGACAAAATCTAAATGTTAAAGATTGACTTCAGTATATATTAGAGATAGTTAATGACAAACTTAAGATGTTTTTTAAGCGGTACAGCCACTTCTATAAGTAGAGCTGTGCATCTTCACTGATCTCACGATTCGATACGATTATACAAGTCTACGATTCGATTCGATTCGATTATACGATGCATCTCGATGCATCTCCGATGCATCACGATGCATCTTAAATCGATGCATCACTTTTTCCGCAATACGTGATTTATTTTTTCTCACTTTCTTTTTTCTCACTGTGTGGCTACTTTTAAAATAAAAGTGCATTTGGAATTGCATTGTATTATGATCCATAATTAAAATAAACAACTGCATGTACTTACATTCTATTTTATTTGATTATTATTATTATTATTATTATTATTATTTTTTAATAATCGATTTTTGGTATTTGTTAATCGATTCAGAATCGTCCTATTAAGCATCGCGATGCATCTCTGAATCGATTATTTTCGGCAGCTCTATCTATAAGTGACATGTTGTGTCCTTCCTTTATGGTTGAGATGTTTGTCGGTGTTTTGAAATGACACTTTTCCTATGAAGAGTGACAATTAGAGATGCACCGATTGCCATTTTCTTGGCCGGTTCCGATTTCCGATTTTTGAATAGTCTGACTTGCCGATACCGGCCAATTCCGATTTTCCTTCTAAGAACAATAATTGACGGGTTATTTTTTGACGTTTTTTTTTTTTTGTAACTTTGCTTTAATAGAAAATTAAGATTCATGTCACATTTCTTATCATTTGCATGAGGTAGGACGATCTCACTCAAAAACATCTCAAAATAAGTGTTCCAGGTTACTGGACAGAGCTTTTCTTTTTTGTGTAAATACAATGAATATAAAACAATTAATTCCAGTATATCCGACAGCTATCATGCATTTACTTTTCCAAAAGAAAAAAGGTGCAACAGAACAGGGGCTCCAGATGGAAATCTATGGCTAAATCTGTTACAAAGCATCTCTTCCCCTATGGGGTTTAATGTTTTTTTTGTATATGTCCCTGCCAAATAAACTACCGTAAATTTCGGACTATAAGCCGCGGCTTTTTCCCCGTTTTTTGGCCCTGCGGCTTATATAACGGTGCGGCTTATCTATGGATTTTTTCGAAAAAAAAAAAAAAAAAAAAAAAACGGAATTCTCTCTTTTTTAGCACTCTTTCTAACTATAAATCCACTTCTGTTTTAATTTCCTCTCTTGCCCTCTTTTCACCACACCGCGGACACTGTGTGCACTGTAAAAAAAAACACAGGTGGTGTTGTGTTATGTTGTTTTGTTGAAATGTTAATAAATGGGAGCTTCCTCAAACAGCCATCTCTTTCCCGACAATCCCCTCTGTGCATGAACCCTTACATATGGTAATTAAACATTAAAACACAATAAAAAAAAAAAAAAAAAACATTAAAACACCTGCGGCTTATAGTCCGGTGCGGCTTATATATGTAACAAACAGGCAATTTTGCTGCTGCGGCTTATACTCCGGTGCGGCTTATAGTGCGGAAATTACGGTGATAAAATAAAATAAATAAACATCAAAATGTTATCCATGGACAAGGAGTTTATAGCCTATAGGTCTGGAGCCCAGACCTTCGAAGCCATGCCCACTCTACATTTGTGGATTTGGCTGTTCTTGAGTAGATGAGGAAATGAGTTTGAGTAGACTCAGTTTGAATATCAGTTTACACACAGAGTCTGTTTTTTTAAATCTGCCATCCGAAAAAAAAAATCACCACGCACAGAAAACCTTGCACACTGGTCCGATGCGTGTTATTATTATGTTCGTCGTTCTATTCGCAATACAAAACAAATAGTCCTCTCCTGTATCCACGTTACAACGTGACTGACAGATAGCAGCAGCAGCTGATCTGCAGCAGGCAGCGGTGATGTGGACTGCAGCTGGTCGGGGAAGAGGGGCTGGTGAGGTGAAGCGAGCCGCTCAGACTGGAGTGGACTCCAGCCGAGCGGGACTCGGCAACGTACCCGGTCCCTCCGCGGCTTATTTTCAACTTGCATGTGTGACAAACTGTAAAATTTCCACAATGAGGAGGACATGCTGGTGTGTTTCCTTTTGGCTGCTTGGGGTGCGCGCATGTCACGTGGAACACGTGCATCGTGCAGCTGCAGGTAATTAACCAAACAAAAAAAGGGGAAAGCCGACCGGCGCACAGAATCGGCTATGTGGACTGACCGGCGCCGGTCACCGGTCGAGGCCGATCAGCTGAAAATGGGCCATTTCCGGTCACGTGCCGATCGATCGGTGCATCCCTAGTGACAATATGTTGGCACTATCAACAAGACAGTCCTGTATATTCACTGTGCTTGGTGAGAAAACTGATCGTGATTGTTGTTTTGCTGTAACTGTGAAGTTGTGTGTTGTTGTGTTGTGATGTACGTGTTTTGTTGGTGTAAACTTGAAAAATCCCATAAATAAATCATAAAAAAAAAAAATATATATATATAGTACATCCTCTTCCAGCCTTGCTACTCACCTGCTCCTCCACAGTCCACAGCTGGTTAAATGTGTCAGGCTTGCTGGAATGACATAACCTCCCCCGGATCATCTGTCAGGAAGTCAAGTGACAGACACGTTAAAAGGCTGACAAGATCCAAAAGATAACGGGCACTCCTCTATTTGAAGAGATCGCCACATATGAACTGCCTAGTGCAGGGGTTTCAAAGTCTGAGACTGTGGGCCTCCCCCCAGACAATGCTTGGAAAAAGGCGCCCCCTCCCCCCCCGCTCAATTCCTGGATGTGTGTATGGGATCATGATTATGTTATTTGATCCCATAGACACTCAACAATTGAGCCAAGATAGCCTGATATTGCTGTTTGACATACTTCAGACCACACCAAATACATAAAGAAGTTATGTTTGATGACATCTGTTTCTGAGTCTGGGAAAGTGGGGAAAACTGTCAATTTCTTCAAAAGTACTGTATCTCTGAACTAACTTTAACCAAATCACAGACACATTTAGGCTATTCTATGTGATCTAATTTTGACAACTAACGTAATAATGTTTTTCACTTCCATTCACTGAACCTCCCCTGAAAAGCCCACCTCCCACTTTGAAAAGCCCTGAATCTGTCAGTGCGCCAGAGAATCCCAGGCTGTCACACATTGTGGGAAGACGGGGGGGGGGGGGGGACATGACTTTTGACTGACAAACAAAATCCCTTTAGAATTCAAAGAGCGTAGACTGGTAGAATACAAAATGAAAATAAAGAAATAAAAGAAGTAATAAAGTAGTTGTTTACTCTGTGCTAAGTCCTTGGAGCCATTTAATCTCCAGGATCAATTAAAGTGAAACCTTACTGCCCATACAATGAGGGAAGACACACACACACACACACACACACACACACACACACACACACACACACACAATAACAAAGGCCAAGAATAAGTGGCAATCAGGAGTGGGAGGGGATGTTTCCATAGATACCGTCTTTTGTGCTCACATGTGCTGCATGCTTAACTCCAGTAGAGCCCTTTTCCCACATGCGCTTTGTACCGCAAAATGACCGCAACGTGGTCTAATGCCTGCATGTGGGAAAGGCATTCACCAGTTTTGAGCCAGTCAGAAGAGCGGTATGCCGCGATAGGCAGACAGGTGAGAAAGGGGTCCAGTCATTTTCCGCTATCAGTGCACACAGTAGACAGTCCAACACCAAATACACAGCTGATTGTTCGATATTCCCCTGGTGTTGCGTACCACCAAAGGACTATTGCCAGTCGCAAACGCGCTTCCAGTGGTTTTCGCCACCGGGTGATCTTGCGTGTTAGTGCGGGTCGGACCAGACTCAGCACGTAGTCGAACGTACACCGGGACATGCGAAAAGGACGCTTCCATTCCACGTCGTCAAAATTGTTCAGAGCATCTTCCCAAAATAAATTCCCTCCTGGTCTCTCTCGCTTCCAGATGGCTCTAGTCTCACGCAGCAGCGCAGAGGTACATAACACTGTCATGATCTGTCCCCGGTTTAGTCTATCTTCATATTCTGCACGATGTTGAGCGGAGAAGACTGCGAACATGAATCTGTTTCTGTTCGCACGTATATCCCTTTCCATTTTTGCCTTAATTTGTCTGCGTCGCTGTCTACGTTTGAGGAAAAAGCACGTCAGCAATATTATCAAAAGAGTGGACGCCGGCTCCATGTTTGTTTGTTGTTTTTTTCTGACTGGCCTCAGTGGCCTGCAGCACAGACCCCAGGCCACTCTCTGAGCAGGCTGTAGAGGCGTTACCTGCGAGTCAGATTGCGTGTCGTTCTCTGGGGCGTCACTAGTGGGCAGGGAGGAGTACATGGTGGAGGGTTCGCCTTCCTTCTTGGGTTCCACAGGACTTTTTGGTCGAGCAGGCAAACCTGGGGAGAGGAAATGAGCAGAATTAGCATTTTTTTTTTTTTATTATTTTTAAAATAATCTAAAATTTCAAAGACTCTCCTCTGGACATGATGAAAAATTGCAGGAGCTACAAGATAAAGACAAATAATTTCTTTAGATTACAAATGACATTTCTTTATTTCTACGTGCCCTTGTCGAAGATGAGCTTGAGCCGTCTGGTTTTGCGTTTCTTGTCACAGAACTCCCTCTCGAAGTGGCCCAGGCCTGAAGTGTACTGCTCCCACGCAATGTCAGGCAGCTGGACCACTCGCTGGGGGCAGGGCAGGCCCACATTCACCTGAAGGGGCAGCAGAGTCACGGCTCACAATCTGTTAACAAGTGACCTCAGCACCTCCGTTAACCTTACAACAAACACTACTTTGGCACATTCAGAGACTTGCTATTACACATTCTGTTATTTAGATTTTGCCAGATTTTCACGTATGTTTTTTTTATTCTTTATCTTTATTACTTACGTATGCCTTTTTGTAAACCACTGTGCAAGCTTTTCTTTTATAACCTCACTTTGAAGTCTAGTCATTGCTTAAAAATGACATAAAATGACATCACTGGTCCACAACTTAACTCAAATCAATTCTCAATAACAATAATAGCAATAATGCCGGCAAAACAGTTTAGTTTTCTGATATACTACTGATTTTCAGCTAAGTGTTCCTTTAATACAATTGAATTCAAATAACGAGGCATTACTCTTATTTTTATTTGATAGGTTTGACCCTAGTTACATCACTGATGTCTTAACCCCTTATGAGTGCGCACCCTTATATTCCTTTTTTCATATTATATTAATTCCTTTATCTTGATTTAAGACCAGGGATGCCCAGTCATGTGCCAAATATGCAGGTTTTCATTCAAACCAAAGAGACAAGTTATTTTTCATTTCATTGTGTGCAGAATTTCATAATTCCAATAAAAAGTTAATAAACACATGCCGACATTAAGACACGACTGATGACTGACGTATTGAGAGCTAGTGGGCTCTATGATCAATATGCAGGCTTAAGGTAACAGAGTATTGGTCAACAAGTCTCACAAACAGGGTTGGTGCAGTGCCACTTTGCTCTATATTTACATTACGTATGTATTGTACGTCTAATCACATGCTGTTTAATGCAACTTGTGCACAAGATTTATATATGTGAGCAGCACACAATAATGTAGAGCGTTAACAATTAGTGATGATCCACAGATTAATTTTATAATCAATTAATCATTTAATAAACACTAAAATGATCTCATTCATTGTGGACAAAAAAAGACATTTGAGGATGTCATCCTGGGCTTTGGGGAGAAAGTTTATTGACATTTTCTTTGACCGTTTTGTGACATTTTATAGATCAAATGACTAATTGAGTCAAGAAAATAGACGACAGCTTAATCAATAATGAAAATAATTGTTAGTTGCGGCCCCAATAATATGCGTGCAAGTTAATACTCTGTTATCACTAAATACATTTTTTCCCCACCAGGACGGGTGGCTCCTGGGCTCCGAGGAGAAGTGTGTATTTTTGTTACCCGTTCCTGCAGCTGCTCCACAAAGCTGATGGGGTCAGTGAGGGCCTCTCTCTGGTGGAGCGCCAGAGTCTCCAAGTCCGTGATGGCCTGCGTGCGCTGGGCCTCAAGCACCCCAATGGTCTGCAGCAGTCTCTGGTAACTGACACAGAGGGGAGCCAGGTTAGACACGACTGGAAGGAAGGGACCACTTACATTATTTAACCTGACACTTGCCATGCAGCAGCGCATCAAACTTTTAGACCCAGGACCATGTATAATTCAACCGTGGTGCTGATGAAGAGGTGTGGTGCCATCTGTTTTTACCTATTTTGTGAGGAACATGTTCAAGGTGTTCGTGAGGCCGGGGAAGGGGGGGGGGGGGGGGGAGTTATCAGACAAACCCTGGTAAAGTTTGTCTCTTCTGGAAACCTTATCAAATCTACAAGCCACTTTGGCAAACGCCAAACTCAACGTTGAGGTGCTTTTCTGTTGAAGATAAAAATTACCTCATGCATTTGTAGAAGTGTAACCCACCGGCGACTGGTACATAATAGGGAGGCAAAGTGACCGCCTACTTCCTGCTTCAGCACTGTACCAGAGATTTTCATCCGCCATTTATTTTCCCATACAGATTTTGTAAAATGCGTATAAAAATTGTTTTACTGGTTCAAACCAAACCGTGCTGATATATTCAGAAACAGGAGAGATCGCATAACATTTCCCTGGGACCAAAACGTAAAAAAATGCGGGTTTAAAGAAAATATTTTTTCAATGTTTTTTTTTGTTTTGGTCCGAGTGAAATGTTCTATGGTCTCTCCCGATTATAGCGTTAGCTGAACCGTTTGGTGCGACGAAGTACAACTATTTTATAAGCATTTTACGAAATGTCTATGGGAAAATAAATGGCGGATGAAATCTCTGGTACAGTGCTGAAGCAGGAAGTGACGTTCCACTGTGCCTCTCTATAGAATAGAGTAGAATGATGTCCACACAACAACAATTCCAGTCAAGGCGAGCGGCTTCAGTAGTGTGGAAGCGGTTTGGTTACAGAAGAGCATGTACAACGAACCCCTGCAATATTTGAAGGCCTATTTCAATATTTGAAGGCAAACCGTCAACGTTTATACTGACATAAAACTACACTTATTTTTGATGCAATTGTATGTTCTTGAAATTAACAATAAAATATTTGTTCAGTATTTATCATCAACAATAGGGTTATCATCACAGAAATAGATTTCATAGCAAATGTGAAAAGCGGTGCGTGACAAACACTTGGGCTTTGCAGTGCTTAAGGAGACTTCAGTACTGGAGAAGCTTGACCTTTCCACTCACACCTTCAGGGCCAATAGAGGACATGCAAACTGAGCTCTCAATGACTCAGTGTGCTGTTGACTCAGAGGCCTTACAGGGTGAGCTGCACTGAAGGGGACCAGAGGTAGGGCAATACCAAATCCCTTTGATTTGTTCCAAATTGCATGTTATTTCCCCACAAATTTGTTACACACACACACACGCACACACACGACTTGGCCCTCTCAGACAGCCTCTTCGACATGTTCCTCAAAGTGAAAAAAGTGTGTGAGGTCACGCAAGGGTCCCACGCAAGACGGCGCCCCCCTCTCAAACCACCCCAATTTCTCTAGGCCAATTTCACAATGATGAAATAATTTAGCTTACTACAATAATTATGTCTACTTTTGATTTTGATCATTAGGTGTACTTTGATCAATTTCAGACAAATTATGGAAAACTGCAAAATAGCATGTTTTACAGTTGATTCCATTTTCATTACCCCCCGTTTTGCAGAAATCATATGGCCCTACAATGGGAACGTCCCTACATAGACGGCTCTCTATAGGCTCATGCAGGTGCTCAGTGAGGCGGAGTGGATCAATCCCTCTTAACAGGACATCAGGACATGAATGAAAATCAATACACAGGAGTCAGGACACAATTCATTCAGTGGCTGCCAGTGCTTCTAAAATCCTGCCCAAAACCAAATGCTCAAGCAAGTCAACTGTGTTTCACCTCATATCACTTCATCAGCATTCAGACACATCCCTTTACACTGTGGGAGGGCCTGCCGACCTTGTGTCATTATTATGTACTGTGTTACCACTAGGGGTGTAAAAACACACCTATTACCGGTAGTATTATGTACCGAAACGTTTCGGTACAGGGCTTTAGCTTCAATACGCATTGCAAACCCAACAAATCTTTCACTGCTGAACAGTGCAAGTCTTCTACAAGGATATCAAGGTAAATGAAAAAAAGACGAAAGGTGTTAAAAAACATTGTCGTAAATTGAAATACATTTTTTAACTAGACTGCGGAAATAATAAAACAAATCAGTAAAAAAAGCACATATATTATATATACAGTATATATATATATATATATATACACACACACACATGTATATAAATATAACTATAAATATAAATCAAGGAAATTTCTCTGGCATTCCTACTTTTTTGCTGTATCAAAAATGCACTGAACCGTGTGATACACACATCAAGATGGCAACATGTACACACCTCCATCCTCAGAGACAGCAAAAGAATGTAGCATCTATTTATTCATATATTGTATGTATCATAAACTGGGGGGAAATTGTAAATATGTAAAAGAAACAAAAAAAAACAGTGCCTTGTAGCCCTTTATCTGATTTTATCTTGCAGTTACACAAATGTCTTGGGTTGAGTTTCCTCCCCTTCCGTCCCCTGAGATGTGAAACGCTTTGAGTGTGAAACGCTTTGAGTATCTAGAAAGGCACTATATAAATCCAAACAATTGATATGATTGCACACAGTATGCTGCTACTACCGTTTGTGACTAAATGTTTTATTTTTTACTACGGCTCTATTGATGTGCTTTACTCAACTTAACCTAAATTAGTGGTGTGATTTATTTTTACTTTTGACTACACGGAGAGAAACCATATGTAATTTAATTGTACCCTACCTCAGTATACTTACACCTGTACCTGAGTATAATGACAATAAAGATCATTCTGATTCTGACACCACTGTGTCGTATCGAACCAAACCGTGAATTTTGCGCCCCCTTACACCCCTAGTTACTACCGGTATGGATGTTTTGCTGAATGATTCCGATTCAAATGTGATCTCTGCCGCAACAAATAAAATCTGAAACTTGCAGACTCTCTCAGATTAATACATTTAGATGATCTGTACATTAATCTGTTCTCTGCATAGGAGGAGGTCTTGGCTTTGCTTCTCAGCACTCTGGCATCCCTCCAGGTGTCCGGGGACCTGCCTGGTGTTCCATTGCCATCTACTGGGCCCAAGGCCCACTGACAAACACCAGTGCCAAATAAAAAGATGGCCAGTAGAAGAGAGCTGTTATGTCAAAGCCATAAATGTGCTTCCTTTTTGAAATCGTAAAGCGACTGAGCCAGAGAGCAATACAGAAAACTGTAACACACAAACATAAGTCGTCATCTACACACATCATCTAGTCAGTGTCAATTCCCCATATTCAGCAACCTAAAATGCCCAGTCACGCTTCTGTAAAAATGACTCCCCACTGCATTGATTTGAGCCTTCAAAAATCCTCTTACTCGGCACAACCAAAAACTTGGCATGGTACAAAAACTTCAACTGATGAAATTACCAGGCAAGAGGAGAGTAGTGAAATCCTATTCTAAAGCAATCACAACCTCTCAATACTGGCATCAAATGGATCTCAATGGAGGGCGTCTCCAAGGCCCCGACGTGAAGATGCTACACGGATCAGCTGACCTGCCACAGAGCAGTTAGCAGAGCCTGACTGAGCGCAACATGGGGCAAGCTGTCCACTAGCATAAGGACACACACCCGATCCTATGTAACATGTCCCCACACACAGAGCTATGAACACAAGCTGACCGAGAAATCCACTAGCATCCTCTACTCAAGGAATAGAGGAGAGAACAGAGACCACCAGCAACAAGACATTTGATCATCCAATCTCCTCCTAGGGTTTCAGCTAATTCACCCAAACAGCACCAGATGGAAGGTGGAAATGAAATGCTTAACATGTAAAGCCCCATCACCAACTGAGATTGTGGCTATATTTACATGCACACCAATATTCCCTTAATAATCCAGATTATAAGTATTTGTATGGGTTGGTGCAGGTAACTGGCATGTAATCTGCAAACTAAGTGTGAGGATTTTTCATTGTACTGACATTCAATCCGTGGTGGGCCACCACCCCTAAATAAATCTGAAAAGAAACCTTAATGTGATATTTGGGATATTCCGATATTAAGGCATGTGAACATTACATGGCATTTGGAGTTGTTTTTCCTTCACCAGCGCAAGCTTGGTTTCGTTATACCAAATAAGAAATATCCAGAATACTGTCTGGTGTCTGCACACAGTCAATGTGTTGGCCACAATAAAATCTATCTTCTGTGTATTGAAACACTGACAAATGAGTAAACTGGAATTAAAAACAAATCTTGGCCCTTGATAGAATTCTGCACTTCACTGCAAAACAAAATCAAAAAATGGTTTAAAATATGCTTAGTACATACAAGCACTTCCACAGGGTATCTGCAGGAATCCTGAAGTTGAATTCAATACCTTTTAGAGGATGGCTTTACCGATTATCAACACACTTTGTATCATTATAATGTCGTTAATATAAGCAGATGGGCAGTGTTTACCTTCGCTATATGTTCTCCACAGAGAAATCCACTCCGTTTGTCCGGCTTGCAGAAACTCCGCCCCCCAGCTGCAAGTTGTTAAGGCTCTCCATGTGATTCTCTGTGGACGTGCACATACTAAATAAACAATAACAGCCGCCCTGGAAGCTGAATCGAAAACCCTCAGAGCAGATTCTGCATCTGGAGCAGCGCTTCCGCAGTTTGTTTTTGTTTTTTCAGATTTGTCCCCATTTTCTCCTCAATTATACTTGGCCAATTTTTGCCCTAATTATCTGCTCCATGCTTCCTCCGACACATGCGCAGTTGCCAGCCGCTTCTTTTCACCTGACGGGGGAAGCTTCGCCGGTAGCACGTAGCACGTGGGAGGATCACGCTATTCCCACCAGTTCCCTTCCACCCCGACCGACCGGAGGAGGCGCTAGTTCCCTTCCACTCTGACTGACCTGAGGAGGCGCTAGTGCAGCAACCAGCACACATACCCTCAATCTGGCTTCCGACCAAGCCGGAGGAAACACGTGGATACGAACCTGCGACCCTCATGTTGGTAGGCAGGGAATCTACTGCTACACCACCCGGACGCCCACAACTGAGCGTTTTGCTAGAGGAGGAAATGGGAGCTCTCCATGTGGAAAACATATAGCGAAGGTAAACACTGCCCATCTGCTTATATTAACATCATTATGATACAAAGTGGGTTGATAATCGGCAAAGCCATCCTTCAAAACGGTTTTTAAGACGTTTTCAAGACCTTAACGCCACTTTCGTCACATCAGCGATAGGGGTGTAAATCACAAGTTTAATCACTATATAATTTTTTTATAGATTCTTTGGACAACGATACGATATTTGCTGATACCACAAAGTCTACCACGATACGATATCTATTCAACTCAGGGGTCTGTGATCGTTGCGGGACAATATCATTATGCTCATTTAACACCATCAGCCACAAATAGGGACAAAATTGTATACCTGTCAAATGGCAATTAAGACTTTAAGACTTTTTAAGGGCCTTAATTTCCCCTAAATTGATTCATCAACCTTTAATACTTTTCAAGACGCTGCAGATACCCTGCTCCAGTTTATTCAAAGCAGCAGACCATAAGTGACGCAATGATCAGAGAAGAACCTGATCAGTGCGTGCGTTCAAAGACAGAGAGCTACATCAACAGAAGGAGAACAGAGAATCCTTAAGAAGGGGGGGGGGGCTCCTACATACTCTTTGTTGTGTTTAAGAGCCAGGTGGTCGGACTCAAAGTAATACACGTCTGGCTCCTCCTCCTCCTCTTCCTCGTCCTCCTCTGCAGTCTGGCTGCATGTGGGCTCCTTGCTGGTCCCCGCCTGGTGGCCCTCCACAGGCCCACTGTCCACACCACCTGCCCGCTCCCCGGGCTCCACAGAGGCCCGCTCCTCACCGGAGGGGCCTGCGCAGTCCGAGGGAGCGGGCTCCCCCAGCACGGGGCGGTCCTCCTCCACCACCACCTCCCCTTCTTCCCGCAGGGGACCGTTGTCTCTAGGAGGGGAGCTGGGCTTGGGGGAGGAGGCTTTAGCCCTCCTGGGTGAAGTCCGCAGGGTGTATCTGTGTTCGTGGGGCTCTGTGAAAGAGGGGGGCGTGCCGGATGCTGAGGGGTTGCATCCTGGCTCTGTGGGGGAAGGGGTTGGTGCTAGTGGGGGCGTGGTTTCTCCTGAGTTGCTGCTGCTGTTGTTGATTGGGCTATTGTTCATGTTAGTGGTGGTGGAGGAGGAGGAGGAGGAGGAGGAGGAGATGGAGGCAGTAGCTTCCTGTACCGGGGTGGGTGGCCGGCCGTTGGCACTGCTCTCGCCCACTGTCACTTGCTCCTCGTGGGCCAGCAGACACACAGACTCGCCCACCACATCCACCTCCGCCTCCTCCACCTCCTGCTCCTTGGCCACTATCAACTCAGGGACAGGATCCTCTGGAACAGCCTCCGGTGTCGACGCAGGAGAGGCCGGCGCTTCCCCTGAGCCACTGACCTCTGTCTGCCCGGGGACAGAGTTTCTACAAGGCACAATGGGGTCAGGGGATGAGGGCGCCCCCGTCTGGCTACCGTTGAGCAGCGCAGGGCAGTTGGTGGTAGAGGTGGGGTTTGCGCCAGACTCTCCAGTGAGCATGCTAGGTTCCTTCTCCTCTGTCTGAGTCTCTCCGAGTCCGTTGGAGGCCTTGTGAGCGTTTGGGGGCTCGGCTGCCCCATCGCACTCCCCATGACCATCCTCTGCCTCACCCTCCTTCACCTCACCTCCCTCTTTACTGAGGACAGGTGAGGAGGGGGCTGTGAGGCGGGACAGGTTGTGAGGCGGGACAGGTGAGGCGGGGGCTGTGCTAGCAGAGTTGACTTTACTGAGGACAGGTGAGGCGGGGGCTGTGCTAGCAGAGTTGACTTTACTGAGGACAGGTGAGGCGGAGGCTGTGCTAGCAGAGTTGACTTTACTGAGGACAGGTGAGGCGGGGGCTGTGCTAGCAGAGTTGACTTTACTGAGGACAGGTGAGGCGGGGGCTGTGCTAGCAGAGTTGACTTTACTGAGGACAGGTGAGGCGGGGGCTGTGCTAGCAGAGTTGACTTTACTGAGGACAGGTGAGGCGGGGGCTGTGCTAGCAGAGTTGACTTTACTGAGGACAGGTGAGGCGGGGGCTGTGCTAGCAGCAGAGTTGACTTTACTGAGGACAGGTGAGGCGGGGGCTGTGCTAGCAGAGTTGGGTTGGCTGGGCAAATCTTCACTGCTGCCGTCCTTGCTGGACTCTGGGACAGAGACGGGACTTTCAGATTTCAGAGGCTGAGGGTCGTCCTCGGGTCCCTGAGACTCTCCAGAACGAGAGCACCGCTTGGCCCTTTTGATTTGAGGAGAGGCGTCCCGTGCCCCTTTCCCTCTCTCACAGTTCTCGGACTTTTCCGGACCGGCGTCCTTCTCCGAACAGGACATGCCCCGCTTTCTGGAGCCGGTCCATTGCTCGTCCTCGGCTGGAGACGCCTTACCGTCAGCTACCTTTCCCTCCAATGGGGCCTGCTGCTGGCTGTCCTGCTTTGCGTCCTGTTTCTTCTTGGGAGAGCGGGCCCTGGGCAGCGGAGACACGGAGGCCTCCTCTGGCGGGGCAATGCTGCGGTTCCTGAGGGTTCGACCACAAAAGTTATCGTCCAATCCATTGAGCCCCACTGATGACCTTGTGACACGCGAGGAACGAGACGCGGCCATACTATGGCGGGTGCCTACAGTCTCCTCATCCTGGTGCTCGCTCCTCTGCAGCACAATGTGGGCACCTGTAAAACACACACAGACACACTTTGTTAGGCAATGTAATGTATGTCCAACACATTTCCCCGTAGAGCTCAATGCATGTCCAACACATGTGTCCCTGTAGAGCTCAATGCATGTCCAACACATGTGTCCCTGTAGAGCTCAATGCATGTCCAACACATGTGTCCCTGTAGAGCTCAATGCATGTACAACACGTGTCCCTGTACAGCTCAATGCATGTCCAACACATGTGTCCCTGTAGAGCTCAATGCATGTCCAACACATGTGTCCCTGTAGAGCTCAATGCATGTCCAACACATGTGTCCATGTAGAGCTCAATGCATGTCCAACACATGTGTCCCTGTAGAGCTCAATGCATGTCCAACACATGTGTCCATGTAGAGCTCAATGCATGTCCAACACATGTGTCCCTGTAGAGCTCAATGCATGTCCAACACATGTGTCCCTGTAGAGCTCAATGCATGTCCAACACATGTGTCCATGTAGAGCTCAATGCATGTCCAACACATGTGTCCCTGTAGAGCTCAATGCATGTCCAACACATGTGTCCATGTAGAGCTCAATGCATGTCCAACACATGTGTATCTGCTCAATGGGCAGACCATGGCACTAATAATATTGTCAGGGACTGGAGTCTGAGTCAGACAGGCCAACCAAGCTACAAATGTCTGTCGCTAAGGGATTCTAAGGTGCTTTGGATAAAAGCATCCACGGAAAATCTTATGTTAAATAGTGCTTGGGTCATTTCTCAGCGTGCACCCCAGGGCTATTGATTTCTCATGTCATTGTAGCTAAGCAACACCTTCTGTCCACAGGCAAAACTAGAGGTCTCTCACCCCTGGCCTGTAGAAAGGAAATACATTTAGAGGTGTGAGACGTTTACATGGACAGAAGACAGAATACAACAGTAGGGATACAGATTGCCGACAACAGCCTGCTGTCCTTCTGCAATTTATAAACAAAACAACAAACGTACAGTGTAAGCAACTCAATGATATAGGCTTAGGACATCCGTTTTTTCTGATGCATTTTAATGCACAACAAATCTCCCCAGACTTGTTCTGTGTGTTCCCCCCACTATCCCCGGAGGTGGTTGAAGCATACTTACATTAGTGCGCCGCGCATTTAGTAAACAAAACAAACTATATTATGGTTAAAATGTGCTCTTTGTAATAACAGCTTTTCAATTGTATTTCACACATTTTGTATTTCACATATTCTTTCGGCCAATTTCACACATTCTGGAGATCATCTCGTGAGCCCACCCAGCGACCCTGGGGGTCCCGACCGCCACTTTGGGAACCACTGTTTGTAGATGTGTGTATTGCTGTGCACAGTATTCTATCAACACTATGTATTAGAAGTGTAGATGTGTGTATTGCTGTGCACAGTATTCTATCAACACCATGTATTAGAAGAGGAATCTTGGCTTACAGTGTGAACTGCCATGTTGGCTTAGGTCCAGCATTCGGAATGAACACCAGCAACCGGCAAAACTGGTGAATGCACTGGTCTAATGCCTGCATGTGAGAAAGTCGTCGTGCCGGTATAAGCGCGACCCCGTCATTGCGGAGATTTCACCAGTTTGGAGCCAGTCAGAAGAGCGGTATGCGCGATAGCGGACTCAAGTAGAGAACGGGTCCAGTCATTTCCCGCGACACTCTCATGGGCGAGGTGTACACACGTTGCTTAATGTTCCAGCGGGCATAATCTAATCATTTGCGCACATTAAAGCAAACTGGCGAAATGATCTTGTGATAATAAGAGCAGTAGCCTATGTCAGCTTCATGTGTGGGTGTGCCGATTTTCCCCTCTCTCCTGCCTGCTCGTCCTCCTCCTTCAGTGACAGCCCGACAGGGACACAGACGAAGCAAATGCACGAAGCGAAATGTGGAAGTATTTTGCTTACGTTGCCGACAGCGAAGGCAAGCCCGGACACATCAAACGAAGCCAGTCTGTAAAAAGTGCTTCAACGCGACGCAGGTGAACGGATAAACAAGCAAACTTATTTCACCATCAAGAGTTTTGCCGACACGTCACTCCCCACCCGCTCTGCAGTGCCGCCCCGCCCCCCCACATACAGGCAAATTCGCTGCTAGATTCCCATATGCGCGAGCCGAAGTGTGAAGGGAAATGTCCGATATTGACTTACAGGTAATTTTCCGGTATGCATGTGGGAAAACGGCTTTTGTGTTATTCTCGTACAGATATAATCCGAGCGCGGGTGGTCGTTTAGCTCTAGACACTGGTAATATAATTATGTCACGGAGGCACACGCTACAGGCAAGAGCCATCGAACGAACAGCATCCCTCCAACAGAGCACCGAGGCGCCAAAAAGCTCTATGTACATGTTGTGACTCGGTTACTCACCACGAGATGAAATATTAATCCAAAACGCCAAGAAACACTTTTTTAAAAGGTAAACAGATAGCCGGAACTACTTTCTAATAGGGATGCACGATATGGATTTTTAGAGCCGATACGATAACCGATAAATATATTCTTCTTGGCCGATAACCGATACGATATAACCGATAATTATTATAATAAAAATAGAGATATAATTTCTTTTTTTTTAGTTTTTAACCTGTATTTTATGCACACCTCGACACCTGGGGTTAAAAAGGGTTAGGGAAGATGTATGGATGTAGTGAGCATAGGTCTGACCTAACCAAATCTAACTGACATCACTGTGAATGCAAAACAAAGAAAACTTCTGATATAATATGATTGTTTTAATAAAGTGTATCACTCAATTATATTCAATACAAAAATAAAGGCTTTTATAGAACGGAAAGCCAAGCTGCTTAGTCTGCAGATAAAACACAATGACAAAAGGCATAGTAATTTAGACTCTTATTGTCATACTGATCTGTTTGATCAAATTTTGCATTGGTTCCAAATCTCGGTGAATTGTAGCCTGGGCCCAATGAATGGGGCAGGCACTATAAACCATCTGTGTCATTTCACTTTTTACTGAAAAATGCTGCCACCAGATTAAAGAAAAGACACTATGTAATGCTGACTGACTGATGCTTTTTATGTAGCCTAATGTGCGCGACTGCGCCTTTGTTTTCTTTATTGGCTCTGTCCTGCAGCTAATGCTAACTAGCGCGGTTAACTTAACGTTAGCGAGTGGTTTTTTGGAGTTAAATACACAATCCCTGGATGTTTCATTTTGGGTAAAGGGGTTTCCATTAGTTTCTATAAGTTTATGCCAGCTCTGTGTATTAAGTGCTTTTGTGGGGCTGTTTGATCACAAGCCACAGACTGTAAATGTCACAAGCAGTTTGTCTGCCAAGCGGACGAGCCTGCAGTGCAGGGTAGGCCGCGCTACGAGCTAATGCTAACAAAACTCGCTAACAAAAACAACAAACATATCCGCTGCATCATCGCCAGCTTTGGTTTAACGTAATGCCAGCTTAGAGGTTTCCCCTCCTCTCGGAACCTGTGTGGGACATGGATTGCAAATTACAGTAGCTTTCTGATCATTCTGACACTGAAAAACAGCAACACACTACACACTGGCAGCAGCCATGTTTGTGTCGCAGCTGTGATGTCACGAATGTGCGACAACAAAAAGCTCCGCTTCCGAGGCAAAAAAATAAACAGGATTATTATCGGATAATTTATCGGAAAAAGGCCATTATCGGAATAATAAATAATAAATAATAACGCAAAATGGCCATATCGGCCGATAATTTATCGGTCCGATAATTATCGTGCATCCCTAACATGACCGCTGTGTACAGGGAAACAAGGAAGTAACTTGAGTTAATCTTTGTTTAGTTCTCGGTGCGTGGATTTACTACGAAAATGACGTTTCATATAACTATGGATTATTATATCATCGCGTGGTGAGTACACGAGTCACCCCATGTACATGTGTTTGTGTTGCTGTTAGAATGTGTGTTTTTGGAGACTTTGAACGGCTGTACCATTTCCTCCAATTCATTAGCGATACTAACTGGACGACTGTACCTCACTGTATGTACAGTATATACTGCACTGAGAGTGACGGTAAAGGCATTGTGTATCTTGGCTATGTATGGGCGATATGGCAAATGGCCGAAACTCCCAAAAGGTTGGCCTATCCCTTTAAGTTAGGACATCACGATTAGGCTAACTTACTAGCATGTCGTCGGACACACAAAGAAAAGAAAATCCCTTCCAACATGTTCTGTGGGCCGCTGAAGTATCCCGTAGATAACAAGAGGTCATGCCACGGCTTCATCATATCATAAATCTGACAATGGAGAGGACAATATAATCGAGCAGGTATTAAAGTGACGTTCATGGGGACAATGATCTCACTGTTGTCCTGTCACAGGAGATGAGACACGGCACGGCCATTGTAGAGGACAGAAACGACGGCATCAATTAGCACCGTGAACGCACTTTCATTTACATAAATTCCTGCTACCTCAATCTGTGAGCCGACCTCTGCCAAAGCCCATTTAAAAGCCCTCACTTTCCTTTCCTGGAGCGAGCCTTCCTTTTCCTACATTGTGCTACCACAGCTACAGCAAAGCCAGAGGCTACACTAGCAACAAACTAATAATAGGTTTTGATCATATTGATAGTGGGAGGTAAGATAATAAGTCACCTGGAACAGGCACTACCACATGCACATATTGCTCACACTCAAAAAGACTCAAGCTGAGAAAGCTAATGTGATGTGACCATGCATAAAATAAGGGAGAGAAAGAAAAACAGAAAGGAGGGGCACAGGGGGCAGGTTATTCAGAATGAGCACTCATCCTGAGACTCAACACGACAAAACTAATTAGGCCTACTCATCTGAGGTGCTCTCAAAAACTGGAAACCTAATCACCACTTGACCATTCAGAAAAGTATCAGGGTTAAAGCTAAATGAACCTGAGGTTTGTTTACAAGGGTCTAGAATTTGGTCTCTCATTCATTCACTTCCTTGTAACAATAATTACCGTGTGGGTGGCATAGCTGGCGGTGCCCAATCATTTTCAAACAGCAGCCTGCATGGCTGGCTGAGGGGATGGCAATTATTTTCCAGTTCAAACTCCCCCTGATGGTGGCAGGGCTAATAAACAGCCAACTGATTTGAAAATTACTGCGGTCTCCTTGGCTAGTCTGTGAAACATACATTACAGCATTGGTTCTCTAAGACCATCTAAGATTTCTGTTCGTATAACAGTAATACACAGTATATGGCGGACAGAGTAGAGATCATTCTGACACAATCTCACTTTGCTCACCTTTAAACTAGAAATCGTTGAGTTCTAGGGTGGAGACTCTGGATAAACTACCGTTCCCTTGTCCTCTTCTCCCTACTTATACTCCCACCACTTACTAGCAAGGAAGGATTAATTACATCACTGATGACATCACAATTGGCTCGAGTGACATCACTGATGACATCACAATTGGCTCGAGTGACATCACTAATGACATCACAATTGCTCGAGTGACATCACTAATGAAACCACAATTGGTCAAGTGACATCACTGATGACATCACAATTGCTCAAGTGACATCACGGATGACATATTTCACTGATTTATCACATCACTTCCATCACAAATCGTGACTGACACCACCACAGACAGAGCCCACTTGCCAATTTTGATTAAGATGAAGTAACAGTGAAATCAGAATATGCCTTACTTTGCTGGGGTCATCCCAGCACACAGTGGTTCAGGAATCCTTTCAAGGACCTCTCTCTGCTAGAGTACTATTGCATTACAGCAGGTTAACAATGATCAAGTTGCCTGACAGTCACTTGTTCTGGTCTAACTTGTGTTGCAACTGAGCCTGGCATATTTGGTTGGGAAGGGCGTATCATGCTGACAGCCAGGCAAGCCGTAAAGTTTGTGTTTAATATCAAGACAAACCTTTAAAGCCCAAAATTCAAAGTGTCAAACCCCATATGTTATGAATCAATGCAGTTAACTGGGTAACTACACACTACAACGTATGACATAATCAAGCAACTTCCTGTTCCCTAAAGGAGCGCGTGTTTAGTTGTGAACTATGTTAACACGTGCTGGTTACAGTAACATTAGCCCATCTGACCGTGACTCCTTTTCTTCACATGAATGAAAGACAGTTTACCCAGGGTTTTGGAGCAGTTAGCTGTACGCAGAAGTAAACACACACACCCAACAACCAAAGTATGCAGGCTATCGTTGCGGACTAGAAAAGCAAAGTAGCAAACTAGCTAAGCTAACATCGTAAACATGCATCTGTCTCTGTGATCTTAGGTTGAGAATGTGTTCACGTTACCCAACGAATGATAAACAACGAGCTGTAAAGTATCTTTACCGTCGCGCTGGACTATATCCGCTGCTGACCTGTAGTGAAATACTTCCACGAGGCCCGAAGGCAACACCAAATCCACGAAGTTGTGTTGATAAACACACCGATGAGAAACGCTCAAAGCCCACCCGCCTAGCTAACGCTAACCCACTGCCGCGAGCCCAATACCGACAAAGTTGGAGGCACGAGAATGCAGTCAAACTAACGTTACACAGTGCTGCAAATGCACGCGCCATTTGCTTAGACTTTGCAGCAGGCAAACCCCCCAAAGTTAAAGTCCAGCGAGATATTGGGGGGGAAACAACCATAATATGCACGTAAACGCTATTGGGCAAGCTAAATGTTAGCATGGACCAACTTCCAGCCCAACATGACTTGACCTAGCTTGCTGGTTAGCGAGCTAATGTTAGCAAACTAGCTAACTTAGCTGAGTAGCTATAGATAACGTTAACGAGTCACCAAGCTAGACTGTTGCGCTTAAGAAATTGAATGAACGTCAACGTTAATAACTTACACGCCTCGCTTCTAATGAAATAACCTAGCTAAAACTATACTGACGCGTTGTCTGGCAAGCTTTCTGTTGGTCAGTGAACGACTAACGTTAGTTAGCCAAGTTAGCTAGCTTAGCTTGTCCCTGTTTGCTAGTTTGCTTAACAGCATCGAGCAGAAAAGAATCGTGGCGATCTGCGATGAATTAGTTAACGTTATAATGTCAGTTAGTAACCTCAGAATACCAGCTAGTTGGCTATAACGTTAGTACTGATTCAAATGGTGCATCTGCCAATATGTGATTATATGGAGAGCGAGTGAATAGCAATTAGCGGTACGCCGACATTTATATTTGAAGTGTTGTGTACAGAAACAAGTAGCATGGGTAGCCGTTAGCAACTAAGCAGTATAACAGAGACGGGTAGCTAGTTAGCTGCTACAGCTAGCCGCAGAAGGCTAATGTTAGCTAGCCCGCTAGCCGATTGTTCCGCGCACAACTTTGCCGATGCATTTGCGTACTGCGAATCTGCCGGTCACAGGCGTTTTTGGTGAGCAAATAAACCCAAGTTTGATCATTGGCTGTATTATACACACCAAACTAGAGGTTCACTGTTAAAGTGGCCCTTGAAGCTGAAGAATTACACATACCTCACTTCCGTAAATTTGCTGCACATTCGGCAGCAGCCATGTTTTCAATCCAGTCAACTAGTCGGGGTGTGTGAGCAGATTCAGCCGCGCTCATCAAAATGCAACACTGTACAGTACATTTCTGCCCCTGACAAGAGTGCAGTGTGTCAGAGACTGGACGAGGTCATCTCATTTAGGTGATGAGTACATAGCACTTTCTAAGATGGGTAGCAAACCGTATAATATTGTAGGTTTCTTAATTTGACCCCTTGTTTATCACCTTAACATTCATAACATACCAACAAGCAATGGGTAACCAAATGAAACTATGACCACAATGTCCAGCATGTTTTCATCAAGTTTTAATAGTGCCAGCCAGCAAAAATCAGGATTGATTTTTTTTTAGTCAGGAGACATCCATATGCAATATGGAATTACAGTACAGCATTCTTGTTTACCCCTATCAGTCAACACATTAAGCAACACCATGCCCATACACAGAAATTAATGCATTTAATTAGATTGCTGCTGCTGCCGTTGATGATGCTGATTACATACCTCATTATGTATTCTGTAGATGTACAATTTAAGTGAAGATAGTTGCAGATTTTGTGATTGTGTGCACATTTTAGGAACAGCTTTGCATTTACATGCAATTATATGTGATGTTCATTTGGGTCTTTTAGTTTGTGTGAATAAGTGTTATCAAAGCATGCATTCTTAACAGACTCTGCCTGCCACATATTTTCTATAAAAAAAAAATCTATTAACATATTAAATCACACCCTTCAGGGATAAATAACCAAGTGCTGAGACTCTTCACCCACATACTACCAGTACTGGTACATTCAAATACAAACCAGACGTTTGTGTGAGCAATAGCATGCCACTTCGCCAGCCTACAGAACAGTGCAAAACACAAAATTCGTTCCTGAGACTACATTGTAATTAGTCCCTTGATAACCTTATGATTTTTTCCCACTTAAAGGAAATCGTTACAGTTCATTGTACAATATTCTCTTACAACAGGAAAATCGTGGCAATATCTACAACAAGATGCATTGTGATTAATCACTATTAGCAACACAAGACACATGGACATACATCATTTGCTCATTTGGTCAAGAGAAAAAGAAACGTGGCATTCAATCTTTAGCTGCACATTAATTTAAATGCTTGGTTCTGGAAACGTCCCGACGCATGAATACTACAGTGCTAATAGAAATTTAATTGATGTTTATACAGATATGTACAACGTGACAAACCATTTCAGACATGTTTATTCCCTCTGTCAGTTGTCAAAGGCTGCCATGTAGTGGTAAAGAGGAGGTCCTTTGCCTGAATGCTTTTTAAATAAAAAGTCAAGTGCAAAATAAAAGGCTTTTCATTGTTTGAAGTGTTTTTGGTTGTTTTCACTTGGGCGCTTTGCTAAACTGAGCGTGTCTCCACCTCTATCTTCTCCTCTGAGTGCGATGTTTCTGCTTCCTGGTGGCAGACGCTGGGCCGAACGGTCACCACCGGACCTCCACCGTGGATCGAGTGGAGGAAGTTCCACGTCTCTTCAGAGATCTGCCCCGAGTCGGCCCCTGCAGGGTCGGTGAAAGCACACGCGTAAATATCACTATGGTTGACATCATTCACAGCTCTTCCAGTTCTTTGTTGTGTAGTTCTTTGTCATTTGTTCTAATATAGTTTCCTACTTGTCCCAGTTGCAATCCCTGAGTTACAATCCCTCAACAAAGATTTGAAACTAATCGTTCTAGAACAGTGAAGCAGATAATCAAAAAGCTTTGTACCTTGTTTGAGTGTTAAATGGCCGTTCTTGTTTATTGCAATCTTGGAGTTTTCGATTGGCCCCGGTGGATCTTCAAAAAGATGAAAGATAAGAAATGGTCATTATATACTGTAGTAACCTGCACACCTAATCCATTATTAGATACTGTAGTAACATGCACACCTAATCTATTCACAGGTATATTTTCAATGGCAATTGTTTTTGAGTGCAATCATCCTCAATGTCAAATGTTTTAGTCACATTATCAAAGTCATTTTTGTGTCCAACTCTACACAGAGAAAACAAATACTGAAGGAGCAGAAGTTATAAGAAAAACAAGTTTGTAGATATTCCAGATGTAAGCTGTTCTAGATATGACAATACAAGGCAAGAGCAGCAAAAATAAATAAATAAACAGCACAAGTGAAAGAAACATGTTTCATGTTGCAGTAGCAGCAGGCAATCTTGACTTGGGGGAGTAATGCAGGCTCTTTGAACATAAATCAACAAAGGGAAATGGACATTTTTGGGAGGTTCCACATGAAAAACAAAACAAATCTTCTCCCATCCATAATTTTTTTTATATCTGACTTAACATGTGTCATTAGTAAAAAATAAAAAGTAAATCCAATAAAATTAAAATAACTTTCCCACGATAAATCATCAGCGTCCAGCAGATATCAGAAGGTGCTACTGTCAAGTGGGAAAGATGTGTGCCATTAAAGCAAGGTTAGGGGGTGGAGAGGCAAGACCTGTATCCACTCACCATTGTCCTTTCCTTTGACAAAACCCTCCCACTCACGAAACCACTGCATGCTGATGCAGTATATGACCACCGGAGACTCCTCCTCCTGGAACGCCTTGTTCAGCTACAGGGCCGTACGGTGCAGGGGGAGGAGAGCCGTACAGGGCCGTACGGTGCAGGGGGAGGAGAGCCGTACAGGGCCGTACGGTGCAGGGGGAGGAGAGCCGGGGAGAGAGAGGGGATGGGGGAGGAGTGAGTGGAAGAGCAGAGAGGGAGGAGAGAAGCAGCAGGAGAAACACAAGGGGGGGGGGGGGGGGGGTTGGTATGAAAAGGATTGAGAGGAGAGATGGAAAACCAAATCAATTCTCTTTGGTAGTTATTACAATTAGAAGACAGCCTAACACAGCACTTGACCAATTTCATCCTTTCTTGGAAACGACACAATCCCTGCTCCTCTAGCTTACATCTGCCTATTCAAGCTCTCTCTCTCTCTCTCTTTCATGTATACACAGACACGCAACACATCTCTCCTACGCAGCCATCAGGGCCTGAAATTCATTGTTCAAAATAGGGGCGGGGGATTCCCCCCTTACATGCTTCAGATAGGGGGGGGATTTATACACTTTAGGGGGGAGAGGATACTACGAGTGCGGTGGTTCTCAACATGGGGTCCGGTGACCACCACGAGTCTTTGAGGGGCTTCGACGGGGTCCCCAGCAAATCGATGGATTGTTAAACGTCACTATTATTTCACCTACAAGAAGCGAACCATTAGAGAATGTAGAAAAATTGCTATTTTGTTATAGTTTCACTGTTACCTCTACAATACAATCAAAAAAAGTACGGGCATTCTGGGCAAAATCATAGGTAACAATACAAATATTTTTCAGATTTGGGTCCATGAGGCACAATATCATCAAATTGGGGTCTGTGGCCCTAATGCATACTAAATCAGAGGTCGGTTGAGAATCACTGTACTGGTGAGCTTAACTACAGGTCTTACATTGCCCTATTCTTACCATTGTGTTAAGTGGGCAGACCGGGGCAGACAACCCCCTCAGCTGCATCTGTCCCCAATGCATTAATGGAAACAAGGCTTTCATCAGACTCACACCTCTCATCTCCTGCCTCCTGAAGAGCACCAGCACAGGCAGCCCATCAACTGCTTAAATAGCCTGGAGAATAGGCCTATACACACCCTTGAACACTGGCTGACAGCCATTATTATAGCTGTGCTGGCGTTTGCATGGAGACGGGGGGGGGGACTTACCCGGACAAACATGTCAAGCTCCGTCTTGCGCCGTTTCTCCAGTTTCTCGATCTCGGTCTGGCACGTGTGGCAAACGTACAGGTGGTTGACGGCCGGTCCGCCTCCGTACCTGCAGAGACCGGTCCACATTTACTCACACGGCTGAATTCATTCAAAACTAAAAAGGAAGTATAACTATAAGAACAATAAGCAAGGGGGAGATCTGGAAAAATGCTTAAAGCCAAATCCAAGCTCGGCTAGCTAACCTGCTGTAAAGGTGATCCCACACGTTCTGTGGCAGCATCACTACCAGGTCATCGATGAACGCTGCTTTGTTGGGCGGCACACCTGATCAAAAACACATGGAAGAGTTTGATCCGTTAGACATCAACAGTTAGCAGCAGCACGTGCTGAGGTACACAAACAGAATGGTTGTGTGCGGAGTAGTCACGTTATGGATCGTGTGAGTCAGGCATTGATCGGACCACTGAGATAATATGATCCAGTGTTGGAATTGCTATGATGCTGGATAAGCTGCAATAGGCCCAACCCCCACCTTCCACATCATTCAGATTCTGTCCCCGTTTTTCAAACCTCTGCCCTAGAGCAAAACTGGAAGTGCCTTCTATTACTACTACTATTTAAAGCCATTGTCAGTGGATAGTAAAATTAAGCACAGTTAAAAGTAACTATCTTATTTCATGCTTTATCATTACCAACTATGAGCATGGAAGGGAGTGTAAACTGCAGTACTTGCAGATTTGAAGAGACAGAACAATTCAACGGGCTATATTCTGCTTCAAATCAATCAGGCTTTCATTGAACGGACATTACTTTCCATCGATCTACTTGTCAAGTCAGTGGTTATGTGCTAGCAGGTGCACAGGATCAAGTCAGTGGTTATGTGCCAGCAGGTGCACAGGATCAAGTCAGTGGTTATGTGCCAGCAGGTGCACAGGATCAAGTCAGTGGTTATGTGCCAGCAGGTGCACAGGATCAAGTCAGTGGTTAGGTGCCAGCAGGTGCACAGGATCAAGTCAGTGGTTATGTGCCAGCAGGTGCACAGGATCAAGTCAGTGGTTATGTGCCAGCAGGTGCACAGGATCAAGTCAGTGGTTATGTGCCAGCAGGTGCACAGGATCAAGTCAGTGGTTATGTGCCAGCAGGTGCACAGGAGGAAACAAGTCAGTGGTTATGTGCCAGCAGGTGCACAGGATCAAGTCAGTGGTTATGTGACAGCAGGTGCACAGGATCAAGTCAGTGGTTATGTGCCAGCAGGTGCACAGGAGGAAACAAGTCAGTGGTTATGTGCCAGCAGGTGCACAGGATCAAGTCAGTGGTTATGTGCCAGCAGGTGCACAGGATCAAGTCAGTGGTTAGGTGCCAGCAGGTGCACAGGATCAAGTCAGTGGTTAGGTGCCAGCAGGTGCACAGGAGGAAACAAGTCAGTGGTTATGTGCCAGCAGGTGCACAGGATCAAGTCAGTGGTTATGTGCCAGCAGGTGCACAGGATCAAGTCAGTGGTTATGTGCCAGCAGGTGCACAGGATCAAGTCAGTGGTTATGTGCCAGCAGGTGCACAGGAGGAAACAAGTCAGTGGTTATGTGCCAGCAGGTGCACAGGAGGAAACAAGTCAGTGGTTATGTGACAGCAGGTGCACAGGAGGAAACAAGTCAGTGGTTAGGTGCCAGCAGGTGCACAGGATCAAGTCAGTGGTTATGTGCCAGCAGGTGCACAGGAGGAAACAAGTCAGTGGTTATGTGCCAGCAGGTGCACAGGATCAAGTCAGTGGTTATGTGCCAGCAGGTGCACAGGAGGAAACAAGTCAGTGGTTATGTGCCAGCAGGTGCACAGGAGGAAACAAGTCAGTGGTTATGTGACAGCAGGTGCACAGGAGGAAACAAGTCAGTGGTTATGTGCCAGCAGGTGCACAGGAGGAAACAAGTCAGTGGTTAGGTGCCAGCAGGTGCACAGGAGGAAGTCAGTGGTTATGTGCCAGCAGGTGCACAGGAGGAAACAATCCGTAGGTGCTTATTGGCGCTAGAGGAGATGATGTTTTCTCCACAGTCGGTGTGGTCTATCTGACATGCTTCATTTCAAATCCCACAAGTTTCAGGGCTTTGTGAATAGACCCTTTTCACGGCACCTTATTTGAGGCGGTAAAGCAGGAAGTGAAGTGTCTCAGTGCCGGGGGCCCTCATTAATGTTATTGGTGGTTACACCTGCTTTAACCACTTCAAAACGGTTGCTGCGAAAAGGGCCTATACAAGTAGGAGCCTGAAAATAAATGGAACATGAAGAAACCATTCAGAATCCTTCCCTCTCCTCTACTGAAGAGTATCTTCTACACAAAGAGAAGTGGAAAAGCCCTTTGAAGTCTGCCATGTTCTGCAAGGAGGAATACACTGCAGTCTTTGTCAAAGTCCCAAATCCCCGGCAAAGATCAAAAGCAAAAACCATGCAAAGGGAAGCAATTTCTCCGTCACTTGTTTTGGTGCGTGGGTCAGGGAGAACAACCCCTGAGTGCTTTCAGTATGGAGAAGAGGTGGTCTGCCTGGCGTAGTTACCTCCATGGCAGCAGAGGAAGTTGTCGTTGGAGATGGGCCCTGGCTCGGCGAAGGTCTTGAACTTGTTGAGCCACTGGCGCGAGACGTAGAACTGCAGCAGACTGGGCTCCATCATGTTGAGCAGCCCGGACACCCTCCTGCGCTCTTTCAGCGCGTCCTCGTTGCTCTTTCTGCGACAGGACAGAGCAGACCACAGATCAGTTAGTGTTCAGTTCAGTTCAGTTATGTTTATAGCCCCTCGCCACAGACAGAGCAGACCACAGATCAGTTAGTGTTCAGTTCAGTTCAGTTATGTTTATAGCCCCTCGCCACAGACAGAGCAGACCACAGATCAGTTAGTGTTCAGTTCAGTTATGTTTGTAGCCCCTCGCCACAGACAGAGCAGACCACAGATCAGTTAGTGTTCAGTTCAGTTATGTTTGTAGCCCCTTGCCACAGACAGAGCAGACCACAGATCAGTTAGTGTTCAGTTCAGTTATGTTTATAGCCCCTTGCCACAGACAGAGCCGACCACAGATCAGTTAGTGTTCAGTTCAGTTATGTTTATAGCCCCTCGCCACAGACAGAGCAGACCACAGATCAGTTAGTGTTCAGTTCAGTTATGTTGATAGCCCCTCGCCACAGACAGAGCAGACCACAGATCAGTTATGTTTATAGCCCCTCACCACAGACAGAGCAGACCACAGATCAGTTACTGTTCAGTTCAGTTATGTTTATAGCCCCTCGCCACACAAACCTGTCTTAAAGGGCTTTACATAGCATCATCACAGTCATACAGGGTGGGCGATATGACGAATATATCGACTATTGGCGATTGGATGAGTCCACCGACGGTTGATTTTTTTGGGGACGGTTTTCTGCCGGGGCGATTTTGGTCCTATTTAATGGTCTAATTGAGAACTAATTAACATGTAAAGTGCAATTCAAAGCGTGTGCGAATAGGAAGTGGTGTTGAAGTTGAAAAGGAGAGGGGAGATCGAGAGAGCAGCAGCAGCAGTGGGGAGGGGCCGGGGGACTTGGTGTGTGTGTGTGTGTGTGTGTGTGTGTGTGTGTGTGTGTGTGGCTGTCTGTGCCCAGCGCCGATCAGAGCCACAGAGAGCTTCAGAAGAAAGCACATGAACAAGTTACCTATTTAAAGCCAAGCCCGACCCTGCCAACACCAGACAGCCTATAGTCGATGCGAACGAGCGAGCGCACATCAGATTGTTTCTGCTTTTCCAATAGAAGAGGTCCTGCTCCGTCCATGCGTCAGCGGAGTGACGTGTCTATTAAGCCGTCTTTGTTTGCTGTCCGATTGGTGCAGAAAAGCAAGTAAGTCCATTTCTAAATGATAGGTTCAAAAGCTGTACCTGATTATTTAATAGTCCCCGCCTGTTCAATGCAGGGTGCAAGCATTTTATTTTATTTTTTACCACACGCACATGCTAGTTGATGGGCTGACAGTGGCCGATTGGAAAATTTTAACATATAGAGGAAACCGGAGCACCCGGAGGAAATGCACGCAAACACGGGGAGAACATGCAAACTCCACACAGAAGACCAGGGTTGGAGATTCGAACCCACCACCTTCTTGCTCTGAGGCGACAGTGCTGACCTCTGAGCCACCGTGCTAACTGCTGCAAGCGAGTCATCAAACATAAGCTTAAAGTTTTGAATATCAAAGGTTAACCACTTATAAGCAGTCCAATGCATTTTAAAACTCACACAGGGATGGAGTTCTTGTTTACAATTGTGTTCTAAACGACTATGGCAGTGACGAGTCTTACTTGTAGAAGAGCACGTAAGCCTCAGCGTTCTGGACACAGGACTCGGAGACCTCGGTCACACTTTGGTCATCGAACTCGTACCACAGGTTGTTGAGGTCGTTCCTGCAGTAAGCTATGTAGTGGCCACCTGGGATCAGACAGGGGGACGAGTTAGACCAGCATTCATTCACCTAACAAGCACATGTGAAATCCCTCTAAAGGCAGGTGAATGCAAGGTATTTATAGTACGCTGTACTCATGTAGGGCCATATTTCTGCAATGCAGAAAGAGCAGAGGGAATCATGGAATTTGGTCATAAAAATGGAATCAACTGTGAAAAATGGAATATTGCAGAATTTCCCCATAATTTGTTTGAAATCCTAATATGACTGCCGGTGTCGGTGGGCGGGTTTGATTTGATTTGATTTATTAGAACGAATGTTAAAATACATATACAGCTGTGCCACATTGGCAACAGTACATCCATTAAAAGCATTCTGATGAGGATAAAACACAAAAAAGTCAACAGACTTATTTCCATTGTGCTCCTCCATTGGCAATCAAGATGTGCAACAAGCAGAAAGAAGGGTGCAAAACAGCAGAAAACATAGGTGCAAAAACAGCCGAATTCGGTGATACCTTAAAACCAAAGAAGAATACCAAGAAACACATTAAAAAGGCAAGTCTGGATACCTAAGCGGAGAGCCACTTGCGCAAGCATGTCTTAAAACTTTTAGAGAACAATATACAAACAAGACAAACAGGCTCAGACACAGGAAAAGAAAGGAAAGAAAAGAAGAAAAAAAACAACATAGATCAACATTGCACCCAGTGGCTGTTTTTATGTTGGTGGGCAGACTGTTCCACAGTAGGGCTGTTGAAACGAATTTTGATATTCGAATATTATTCGAATTTAATAATTATGAACGAAATTCGATTATTAATTTTTTTTTTAACGAATATTTAATTTTTAAATTTAATTTAATTTTTTTTTTTTTTTTAGAACACTAGAACAGTGACAAGTTCTGACAACATACTTGAAGAAAAGAGTGTTAACTGAAGTTGACTGTTGAAGCTGCTATACTGATGTAAACCTACCTGTAGCTCTTAAAATGTATGTTCATTCATTGTTAACTGAAGTTGACTGTTGAAGCTGCTATACTGAATGTAAACATGTAGCTCTTAAGTGCAATACGTGACTGATTTTTTTTTGTTCATGGCTCATTGTTGTTTTGGCAAAGTTTACTTATTTGTTTATTGATAAGGAGCTCAAACAAAGGCTGTGTCTTTTTTTATTATCAATTATTTTATTTTAGCATTTCAGACAGCACCAATACATCACTGATGAATATTAACTAAGCTCTGGTTATCTGACCTATTTTCTAATGCAATGAATGTATGTACATTGTACAAGGAACATGTTTTCTTAAATAAACATCATTGCTGGACTATTTGTGATAAGACTATTTGTGCTTAGAAAAAGATTCAGCTATATTTAGAATCAGAACATAACATAAGAGAAGACAACAATTCACTCAGACCAAATTTTTTTTTTTTTTTTTTTTAATTCAATTAAAAATTTATTAAAATATTCGAATATAATTCGAATATTAAAATGTATAAAGCACTGAAATTCGAATTTGATTATAGAGGGAGATTGACAGCCCTATTCCACAGTACTGTTGCTGAATAGAGGAAGGTGACCTGGCTAAGCTTAAATCTAAATGGAATTATATTAGTCACGCTCCCTCTGGTGAGGTGAGAATGATTATGTTTGATGTTGTTAAAATAGTTACAATAGTATTTGGGAACCTCGCCAAACGGTGATCTTATATACAAAGGTCAGTTTCAGCAAAGAAACCTTTTTTCTGACTGTGAGCCATCCGAGACTATTGAAATGAGATGGCTCCAAATGGGTATAAGCAGGAAGTTTCAAAATTAGCCTAACTAACTTGTTTTGCCCAACATGCCCAAAACAAGAACAAAAAGATATGAAAAATCACCCATCCCATTCCTCACATCTCTCCTGAATGCCAAATAATATAGAATGAACAGCCCTACCCATCACTGCCATAGACTGTTGATAAAACACAGAAGACTCACAAATGTATTATTATTTTATTCTAAATTGTGGTTTTTATATTTTTATGTTGTACTCCATTGATTTTATCCATTGTAAATATTCTCGTATTTCAGTTACATAAACTGCCAAGAGAATATTCAATAAAGAAAACTTGAAAACTTGAAACTTGAAACTTTTGGGCGGTTTGAAGCCTATTCTTAATGCTCTTGGGTGCACTGTCAAACCAAGAAGTGCAAGCATAATGGAAATAGCATTGAAGCAAGGCCCCTGCCGATGCTCGTAAAGCCTTTGTGTCCAGGAATCTAGAATTTCTGGCTAGAAATTTGATTCGTTGGTTCACCTTGGTTACAACCTTTTGGGGACATGCTCTCCCAGGAGAGACTTATCTAACTCACATCCTAAATATTGTACGGTCTCCTTGTTGGGGACAACGGAGCCGCCCCACCTCCACCTTGAAACCGGGATATTTAATTTGTAAGATGACGCAAACAGAATTGATTGGGTTTTACCCGGGTGGAGGGACAAACGGTTAGCGAAAAGCCAGTAACTGACCTTTTGTAACTGTGCTTAGACTCTTTATTTTATTTTATTTTATTTAACCTTTATTTAACCAGGCAAGTCATTGAGAACAAATTCTTATTTACAATGGCGACCTGACTCCTTTCTATCACTGATTTGTCTTTGTGAGAGACCATCAATGCGGACTCATCAGCATAGAGAAAGAGATCACAAGAGCATGCAGATTTGCATGTTGTTCATGTAGAGCAGGAAGAAAAGGGTGGCAGGCTAGTCACGAAAGTGACAATCAGTGATGTCATCATAGTCTCCACCCTAGAAATCGAGCACGCATAGCTTGCGAGATTGCTAGTTGTTAAAAGTAGGCCTGAGTATCAAAATCAAAAGTACCCCTAATTATTGTAGTAACCTAAAGGATTTCATAATTGTAAAATTAGCCTAGAGAAATAATTCAATTTTCGATTGGGGTGTTTTGAGAGGGGGGTCGGTCTTCTGTGGGACCCTTACGTCACGTTAAAATTGGTAAGAAAAAATAAAATAAAAGGAAAGGGGGTAAAAAGAATTTCAGGAAACAACAACAACAACAACCAAAAACAAACAGAATTTGGATTTTTGTTTTAATGGATTTCATATGGCCCTAGACATGTGACTCCCCCAGTTTGGGCAGAAAAGGGGAGTGGCCATGCCTACTCACTGCTGGCGGTGCCGTGGTGACAGATGACGGACAGCAGGTCATAGCTGGTGGTCTGGGCGGAGCTGTCTTTGGCCAGGAAAGGCTGCAGGTCCAGGCCCTCGAGGGGGAAGGACACATGCGTGCCTATCTTGGTGGAGAACATCAGCTCGTGTCTGAAGCGCTTCAAGTGGATGCATAGGATCTGGAGCACAGGAGCACACAAAGACGTCTTATTTCAGAAAGCCTGGGTCTGAAGATGTAGATTTCTCCTTGCAGACGTGCAATGCAATGAATTCAGGAGTTGTCTGTATACCTCTGGCAAACTTTGCACTTTGCAGAATTTGACTCCATTTCGTAATCTGAGGAGAAGAAAAAAAATAAGAGTATGAGCAATCATTAAATAGACTGACAATTTTCAATATTCTGTTCTGTTCAATATTCAGCAGAGACACTGAAAATTAAGCACTCACTTCTTGCACTTTTCACAGCTATACATGTTGTCCCCTGGAACACATCAGACAAAACACTCAGTCAAACATGAATTCAGGCATCAATATTAAAACACTCATCAATATCTATAGTGGTAGAACAGAGTGATGTCCACTTGCTCACCTTTTAGTTCGTCCCTGGCAAAGAAAGCTGCGAGACAATCTTGTAGTCTAACCACTGGACCCCAGAACCAGCTGAAAATAGAAGTCGACACAGAAATCAGCTTTCGACATCAAGAAGACAGCACTGTTAAGACGTGGAAGTTGTCAGAAACGAATGTCTGGAAAGGTCAGAGGTTCGATCCCAGCAACAGCCATGCATTCTATCCTTAAGTGACACGATCCTACCTGCTTACGTCAGCTACATGCCCGACATGTAAATCAGGGGGTAAAATTCACTTTGCAAAAGGGGGGGGGGGGATTTCCCATTGGAAACGTTAACGTCACTGTTGTGTGTGTTTTTTTTGCGCTGCTACAGCAAGTGTACGTGTAGGCAAGCGGTCCATGCTTGCATGCCTTCAATTTCACATCAATGTAATCTGCCTTTGCTAGCGAGAGTTGCTGCAGCAGAGACAGGGGGCTTGCTGAGACTATGTTCCGCTAGCGAGAAAAACAATAAGACTTCCCCCGGTCGGACCTTTTCAAAATAAAGAACGATTCTGCACAAGTCTAAAGAACACAGATCCATTGAAAAAGGTTTATTTTGACATCGCAGTAAATGTGTGCAGGAATTAGAAGCATTGTAAGTGCTAGATTTGCGGGAATTGATGAAATTACTCGCAATACACGTAATCCTGCGCCGAATCTTAGGCCCTCTAAATCAACAATATCATGAACATATTATTAATGTACCTCTTGATGTATTCCATTACGAAGGCAATCCAACCCTGTGGTGCATAAGCCTCGCCACAGGAGCCGGCTTTTACCAGCGAGGTCTGGTGGGTGGAGGAGTGGAGCTTGGCCAGGTCTTCCTTCCCTGGGATGGGCAGAGAGATATCCTGGAAGTTCTCCAGGGTCACAGACACCTGACAGACATGGCACACAGACAAAAAACACTCATACCTCTGTGGATAGAGACTACTGAACGGTCAGATTTCATGGTTCGTACATGCATTACAAATTACATTTCCATGTGGCGTGTGTTCTGTTGTATAGGATGGTGTATTATGTATATGACATAGTATAGGATATACAGTATGTGATGTATGTATAAAGTATGGGATGTAGTATGTACTGTATATGACATGTATATGATGCTATGTAAAGCCCTGAGACATGCTTGTGATAAAAGGCTATATACCACCACCCACATCCTCCGGCCACGGCTATCGCCGGGCAGAGGCATCATAAAACAAGGCTAGACAAGAACTACACTAAAACAGTGTTATGTGAACATCAGGGCTGAGCAAGACCATTTGTTTTTCCACAATTTTCCATCGTTTTCTATGTAAATCCCAAAATTGGCAACACCCGGAAATGGCTTGGGACAGGACACCACTTTCTCTTCTTGTGTGCAGTCTCATACTAGTGTCCCTCTCAGCCTTCCTACTGTGTCAATGAAGAACCCCAAAAATAGACATTTTTAGTTGATGTCAACACTCACCCGATCACAGGTGAGGCACTGAACTGAGCTGACAATAGTTCCGTCAAACACATCTGAGATGACACTGCGGTATTTCTTCTGGCGCTTGTTCTTTGGCGGGTTGAATGCGGTCACTGCTGTGAACAGGCAGAGAGAGAGAGAGAATAACATCCAGAGATTTATTCCAACAGACACGTCACTTTTTTTTTAAATGGATACGATACTCATTTGCAACAGGTATCGCTACTAGTGTCACTAAGTATCGATGCTTTTTTTTTTAAACGATACAATACTAATTTGCAACAGCAGTGCTTTCTCTTAATGAAAAATCAAACAAATTTCATATTTTCAGAATATTTTTTATAGATTTTCATAGATTTTCCCTATCTGTTGCTTCAACAAGCTAAAAGTGTTCTGATAGGCTGATGACTATAGATCAGGGGTAATCTGCTGTGTAAGTGCAACATTTTTAATGAGTTTTATTGGGCCTAGATTATGGAGAAGTGTGCGTCTGTCCGTCCATCTGTCTTTGTTTATTTTTATGCCTCTTGATGTGTTGTCATCCCCCCCCCGTGGTATCGAAAATGGTATTGAGATATGAGTATCGATATTTAGTATAGGTAGTATAGGTACCGAATTTAGAAATTCTAGTATCGTGACAACCCTACACTGAACAGAACTACCTTAACCCATTGATACCTGATGCAGCATTTGCGTGTATATCCCTCATTTGTGTGTGTATCCCTTTAAGACCACGTGACGCGGTTCGCGGTCTTAAAGGGATACACACAAATGCTGCATCAGGTATCAATAGGTTAATATGACCCTGACATTTTCAGCCCTCAATCTGAATACGACCAGTTCTGATTATTTAGAAGCCTTCCCTTGGTACTTAGCCTGTGGCAACAGTTGCTTAGTACCTTTCTTGTGCACAGAGTTAAGGTTGGGCCACACAGAGGCAGCTTTGGGAGGGCTGCTGGACATTTTGGAAATGTGTCCATCCATGGGGACGGGACTCTGTGGTCTTGTGGTGCTGGACACTTGGACATCCGGGAAGGAATCTGGTGGAGTGGGGCCAAATTTGAGTGAGTTTCAGAGATGTGGCGCTGAATATCAAAAAGCCATTTGCAAGTTGTCTGGTTGGGCAATCAAACCAATCCAATCTTATCGAACCAGTATTACACACATGAATATGACAATGAAAGTGTGTTGTTTTGAATGTGAGACGACATGTCGGGTCTTCTCCATATTTACCTGTTGTTCTGCCCTGGACCTTGATGGCCCCCTGGCTGCTGATAATGGGCGTGTTCTGATTGGCTGTGTCAACATCTTTGTCCATGTCTGCTCCAGTGCCTCCACCAAGCCCATTCCCCCCACAGCGGTACAGGTCGTTAATCATGTTCTTCTCCTTCTGCCACTCGCGGTTAGCCTGGATCTCGTCTCGCTCGGGAATCAGCACCTCGGCCTCGTTGCCGTCTTCCATCAGACGGAGCTCGCTCGCGGCCTGCAGCGCCTCGCCCTCGGCCCGCTCGCTGCTGCCGCACGAGTCGCACGACAGGAAGTCGTTGTCCGACTGGCTGTGGCTGTCCTCTTCGGGGACGTCGTCCATGCCGATGCCGTTGGACTGGTCGTCGGGCTCGAGCTGCGCCTCCTTCAGCTCCTCGTGAAGCTGGTCCATCAGGCAGCGCAGAAACTCCTGGGAGTCCTGGAGGGATAATTAGCCGCAGCAAGATTCACGTGATCATTGGGGCTGAATTCACAAACTCACCAAATGCGAGGAGCACACTCAATCCAAAAAACAACTTAGGTGCAAGGCCAAAGGAAACGACAGAAAAACCAACTGCACGTCATGTTGGCTAGCTTTACTTGCAAGGTTTGGTTTTATAGGCTAACATCCTTAGCCGGCACTAAGACTTTTTAGCCTGTATACTTTTTTTAATATAGAGATATCTTTGATACAGAATTTGATAATGAGTGTTTTTTGTATTTCTAGACTATGCAAGCCATACATTTTAAAGTATTTTCTCTATGATAAGAGTGTGACATTTAGACAGCGACACTCAGATTTTCAACATTGCCATTGTCGATGTTCTTATGTTTTTTTTTTTTTTTGTATCCTATCTCAATATAGTTAATACCAAGTGCAAGTTGTACACTGCGCATATTGTAATTTTCTTCATTGATTCATTGAATGATTGTCACTTCCGCCTCATGCAACACAACGCTGCGGAATGCTTTTGCTGAAACGCGTTCGTTGCCGTTGGTCTGACCCAGATTTATTCGTAAAAACAAAACAAAAAAAGGACATTGAAAGTGCAGGCCCGTTTTCTTTTTCTAAATTAACGAGTCACCTTGGCAACTGTGGCCTGTGGGGGGGAAAAAAAAACATGGTTTACTGTCCCCGTCTAGAACATTAAAATATAATCTGGCACTAATTCTGACCAAATACAATCAAGACAAACACAGCTGAGCTTTTCCAAATCGCAAAGAACAACCACTTGTTTATCCCAATTTATCTGCATCCTACAACCTGAAACCAAACGCTCATGAGTGAGTAATCAAATTGAATGAACCTCAGATATCCAATCTTCCCACTCGAGCCAAATGAATTCTCCTCTCCCAGGACCTTGAATAGGACTCCTCCATTCAGGGTGACACTAATTCCAAGGCTGTGCAGCCCAGCATGGCGTGACCAATGAATATTCCCCAGTTAACTCCGCTGAACAAACACTGGCAAGCCGAGAGGAAATGGACTCTTTATCATATCACCATTCAGGCTTGTAAATCCCAGATTTACAGACGCTGGAGAAAGACGAGACTCGCTGCAGTAAAACAGATTTGTAAATATACCCTATATCTGTAATGCATAAAACCAAGTCCCAGCTTGAATCAAATAACGCAATTCACCGGCTTTATGTTTAGCCTGTGAAAAATGTCTATTTTGCGTCAATAAATACATCTTTAAGCGAAAATAAAGTTTCGTGTGTGCCTTGTGAGTGCGAGTGGGGAAGAAATTGTGTGAGAGTTTATTACTATGCACTAGTGGATTCCCTTGATCTGGCTGAGTGATTTGAGCTGAAGCGAATGTGATTTCTGTATAGGAAGGAGGTTAGAGGGATATATACAGTAGAGTGCAGAAGCGAATGTCATCTCTGTATAGGAAGGAGGTTAGAGGAAAAAAGGACGGGTTGTATTAAGCTCTGGGACAACTTTACAGGCTCGTTTGCAGAGCCGAGCTCAACACCCATTCATTCCCACGGGAAATTCTCTAAAGAGAGAACAGACATGGTTTTTTTCTCCTGCATGCTTTGTCTATTATATCCGAGTCAGCCACTTTGGTTATTATAAAAAAATAAATCAAAAGTCAATACATCATCCGCATATCAAGGCTCGGAGATATGGACCAAAAAGTAAGTAAAGGAAGTGGGCAAGGTTGTAAGTCAAAGCCACATGTGAGATGTCACAAGCACTGTGATCAAAATAAAATGCAAAGTCAGGGTTTCCTTCCCCGACTAATCGGTGCTTTCACAAAATATTTACACAATGAGATTTTTGATCAATAATCATCAGTAATGTGGATATAATGACTAAGTGTGTAAAGGCAAATAACAGAACAGCTAGACATCACCTTAGTGTAACGCAGCCTTTAAAACTCATATTACGACATCGATATAATATCGATGTATCGCGCAGCACTACCACATATTCCTAACAACATTTTGGACACACCCCATTGTCAGCAGAGACATGGAAATATTACACTAACTGTTAAATCATTCAAGTCGTATTCCCCACCCGTCCCTGTTTGCAAAAGGCGTAGCCAAAAACAACAACAAAAAGATCACTTCTCAAGGTGTGAAAATGAACAAGTTGCTAGAAGAACATTGGGGATGTCTCCAGCAGTGAAGAGTGTCTCCATGCCTTGTTTATATATTGCGAGGCCACACATGCGCTGAAGTTGCACACTGACTCATCACCATCTGGAGGACCCACCTGCTGGGAGTACCCTCGAAACATGGGGTTTACGGCCTTGATCCCCTGGAACAAGTTGGTCGGGACCACATAGGAGGGCCTGCAACACCACACAACAGGCCTGTATTAGAAACACAGTAACAAGTCCTAGGCTAGGACACAGACACATATAAAGCACAGAGAGAGGAATTAAGACTAGCTGCTACAAAAATGCCACTAAATGTCGGCTGTAACCAACCATCATTCCTCTTCTAAAAATAAAATCCTATTTGGCTGGGAAAAGAATGAAAGTGACCAGTACATTTTGGATGGAGGCAACTGTGGCAGGTGGATGAAAAGGACACCGCCCCTTTAATTTGTGCTCTCCGTTCAAAGAGCGACGAGTGAGAAGTGCCAACCTGTTCTTGTGCCACCAGGTCCGACACCAGCGTCTGGTAGCTTACCTGTTCTTGTGCCACCAGGTCCGACACCAGCGTCTGGTAGCTTACCTGTTCTTGTGCCACAGTTCCGACACCAGCGTCTGGTAGCTTACCTGTTCTTGTGCCACAGCTCCGACACCAGCGTCTGGTAGCTTACCTGTTCTTGTGCCACAGTTCCGACACCAGCGTCTGGTAGCTTACCTGTTCTTGTGCCACAGGTCCGACACCAGCGTCTGGTAGCTTACCTGTTCTTGTGCCACAGTTCCGACACCAGCGTCTGGTAGCTTACCTGTTCTTGTGCCACCAGGTCCGACACCAGCGTCTGGTAGCTTACCTGTTCTTGTGCCACAGGTCCGACACCAGCGTCTGGTAGCTTACCTGTTCTTGTGCCACAGTTCCGACACCAGCGTCTGGTAGCTTACCTGTTCTTGTGCCACAGGTCCGACACCAGCGTCTGGGAGCTTACCTGTTCTTGTGCCACCAGGTCCGACACCAGCGTCTGGTAGCTTACCTGTTCTTGTGCCACAGCTCCGACACCAGCGTCTGGTAGCTTACCTGTTCTTGTGCCACAGCTCCGACACCAGCTTCTGGTAGCTTTTGCAGAGTGCGGGCTTCTTGTCCGTCCTCACCAGGCCGCCACATTCCAGAAAGAACTGGGTCAAGGGCGGGCTGCACCGGACAGACACATACATACTACATATCACAAACTTAGCCTCAACTAGACTTTTTTCATTGATTATCACTAGGGCTGGGTATCAAACTTTGATACCTTTATCTATGCAATGATGTGTTATGTATGTGTTACAGTTACTGGAATAATTTCCTGAAAATACATTGTAGATTACTTATGAACACATTGAAAGACGACATGAAGACACATGTGTGTTGGCACCTGGCTGTTCTGCCTTGTCTTATACCTTGAGGTCTGTAAATCATCTCATATTTAGTTTGTTTTTGCAGTGGCATTCGTGGAGGTCAAAGACCAGTGTTGCCAGTTAGAGCTGAGGGTTTCCAGCCCAAAGACTGTTCAAAAACCACCAAAATGCACACAAAACCCCCCAAGCAACAGCAGGGCGATGGAAACGAGCGATTCTGTCCACCTGCCCAATCCCATTTGCCCCTCCGCACAATGCAACCCAAAACAGCCCAAATGGCGGGAAACGGCCCAATCTGGCAACACTGGTCACAGAAAGCAGAGAACGGCTATGATACTTGAGTGAAAATAGACAAGGAAATGTGAGGTCGAAGACCTCTAAATAACATTGTCTTCATCTGCAAAGTATCTTTTTGATTTTGTTTTGATTATTTCATCAAGTTCACGTTTCAATGATAAAGCGAAATCTAACAAAACGATACTCCATTTACAGCAGAAAGTTGAAGGACTTGGCAAATAGCAGAACAGAGAAAGCGCTGAGGGGGAGTTCATCGTTTGAAAGAGAACCTCTGTCTCAACTGATGGGATGTTAAGTGGAAGCAAATGTACAAGAAAAAGATGAAGAAAACACAGAATGAATGAATAAAGCATGGAGCGGTTCCTTCAGTCCTTCTGACTGAATAATGAGCCGGCACTAACGGAAAGAAGCAGCAACTCGTACAAACAGACATCAAAGGAAAAGTCCCAGAAAAAGGTCCCTCCTCCTTCTGCAGATCTGTGACCCAGTCCCTCCTATTTTTAAAAACTTGATTTAGATTGCAAATTTTGACCCACATCGTTTCCCATTTTATCTTACATCCAGACTAGGGAGGCATAATCAGAGAATGTATTCTCATCTGGAAAAATGTCCAGCCTTTGGAACATATGAATCATATGAAGGATAGAGGTGTGCCACATATCATATCCTTCACGATAATACTGGTTCAATTCATATTTATATCGTCATGAATCCATATCGTTCGTGATATCGTGACAATGGCAATATTCCGACTTGTTGACGTAATGACGCCACACCGTTACGCTGTGTAAACAGTGTGACGTACGCACAGCAACAACAAGCATGGCTGAAAGCGATTGCACGGGGGAGGAGTTATTTCCAAAAAGGGGAGTGGCTTCAGTAGTGTGGAAGCGGTTTGGTTACAAAAGAGCATGTACAACAAACCACGGTGATATTTGAAGGCATATTTGAATAAACTATTTGAAGGCAAACTGTTTATGCTGAGATATAAAACTATAACACCTATTTTGTTGCAATTGTGTTTTCTTGAAATGAATAATAAAATATCATTCAGTATTTTGTCATATCATCAAGAATATAATTATCGCAGAAATACCCTGAGATATTATGATATATTATTTTAGGGCCATATCGCCCATCCCTTATGAGGGAACTTTGTACAGCTTTGGTGTGCTTTGCACTTCCAGAAATAATAAGAATCAAAAAGCATAAAGGTAACAGCATCAGACTCTGCAGTGCGGAGCCCCAATTAAAGTGACCACACCAACAATCCATTCGTAAAGAATGAACCCGCTATATTGGCAATTTAATAAACAATAAAAACCCCAGTGCAGCCTGGCTGGGAGAGAAACAGTAAAGGGACCCATAAAAAGAGACATATGGTGGAAAAAGAGGAGAGAGTGGAATAGTAGAAATTAAAAGGAGGAGCTGGAGAAAGAGTTGGAGTTCAGTTGGAGCAGAAGACCCTACAGGGAACGACAAAAGGCCATTCCTGCCGTGTCAAATGGTGCACTGCAGCAATTTGCACCGGGCCGTCGGTCGCTCTCTCAGATGAGCGCAGCCGCGGCCATTTTTTCAAAATGAAGCCTGTTGAAAGAGTGAGTAGCGGGAAGGGGGGAAAACGGGGTGAGACGGGGTGAGAGAGGTGGGGAGGTGAGACAGGAAGACAGGAAGACGTCTCACCAGTTGGACAGTGCCTGGAGGGCAGCGTTCATGTAGCAGGTGTTGCCTATGTTCTTCAGTCCCGTCAGGCCTGGGGGGGAGACAGAAAAGCACATACACACACCAGGGAAATTAACACGACGAGACACCAGCCAAACGCCTGGACATTTTGATCGCAGCTGGGAAAGTGTCTGCTCGACCTGCCACTGTGGCAGGTAACCACTAACCAGCCACTGCTCCTTTTTCCCATAAAAATAAATCATATTCTACACAGGTGAAAGTAGAGAGAGAAAAGGCCGGGCTGCTGGTGAGTTTTGAAATGAGCCACTGTGTACAAACACAAAATAGTTTCCTGATCTGATATTGACTAGGGCTGCACGATATGCAATTAATAATAATAATAATCATCGTCGTCATCATCATGTTGTGATTATATTGACAGATGTTGCAATTGCGATACGATTTGACGGGGAATGCTAATTTTGGAATTTCATTTTCACTGAAAAATAAATAAAAATAAAATAATAATGTGATTTTTACCGGGGTGTGTACCAAACAAGCGCGTTCCCTTACGCCCTGGAGAATACGTTTTGCAGCCCGGGGCATCTCTGTAGCACCGCAATGCTTCATTTAATGCGGTGTTGGGACACATTTGACCTTGATCGGATTGCAGCTGCTCCTGCCATTTGGATATCGCACTTGGCCATATTGCCATTTCGATATCGATTCGATTGAATTGTGCAACAGCCCTCACACTGACACAGCATCAGCACCACAGGGGATGTGGGTGTTGTGCAAGAACATCTGATTCATCCTAAGTGACCAAATCTATTCCCTCCTGAAAGCCACTAGTCTAGAGACACTTATTTACTCCACTTGTCCATCGTATGACCCACATTTTTGACCAAAAAACAAACTAACAAAGTGACTGTGCAGTGACTGGTGGCAGAGTGACACCACATGAGGTTTCACAGAACATAATGCCATGTGGTGGATGCTGCTCTCCCGGGCGCCTTGCAACACTGAGTGAACACATTATGAGCATCGGGGGCTGAACCGCTCACCCCTGAAGTGCTAGTGCTATGATGCTTCAGCCACTGAGGACCAGCTCATTTTCACACATTTCTAAGGTCACTTTCACAATATAAGCTGGTGGACTCGGTGCGATTCGGCGGGGTGAGGTTGCAACATTGTCGCATTTTTCATTTGGTCCGGTTCACTTTCACACAGCAATTTGTAACAAGCTCACCAAACTTTCTGAACAATAAGTCACGTGGTCGAAACGGTCACTCGTCTATTGGACAGAATAGAGTAGGGAGAACTCTCCTCTTGCGCCATCTTCTTGCTTGGGGGCTGACTGAACAACACAAGTGAATCCGCGAAACACAAACCACGGAGCAACACCAGCTGCGATATTGGGATTTCTGGTTTTCCTTTGGTGCGACTATCAAATACATATTTTACAAGAATGTGCCCAATATGAGCAGCAGATGAGGCAGCGAGCTGGTGAACATTTCATTCTGCAGATGAGACGAGCGAGGCCGTACCGAAGGAGAAGGCGAGCCCTGTTGAGAGACAACAATGTGTTGTTGTTGTCGTTATGACGACGTACGTCACGTGGCGCGCACACGTGTACTGTACACGTGTGCGCGCCGCAGTGTTTGTTTTGCTTCCTTCTACATGATGCACTTGCTCTTGTGTTTAGTCCGGTTTGATTTCACACCACAAACGAACCGCGCCAGGGTGCACTTGGAAGCGAACCGAGACCCACGTTTTACAGCGGACCAGAGTTCGCTTGTTTGAGAGTTCGTTTGCGCTTTCACACCACCCCAAACGAAGCGCACTATCCGAGGAAACGAACTCTGGCGCGTTTAAAGCGGACCAAACAGCTGACCATAATTCGACGAAAGTGTCATTTGAGTGTCATTTAGTCCAATTTTAGTCATGTCACTGACATGGTATACAATTTTAATCAACAAAATAATAGCATGCTCAATGTCTACTGCAGCAGCTTTTAACTGTAGATTAGAAAGATTTGCACAACTACATTAGTGTACATTACATTTGCAACATTTAGACATTTCCGGATGGATTTGCTGATCTGGGGAGCTGCACACATTCACTTGCATTGGGCTCGGCACGTTACTGAGCACTGCACGTCTGATTGGATAATAATAAAGCATGTCTCCATGATAAACACACCTTTTTGTGAGAATATACATACAGACAATATACATACACATATACGGTAAATAAACTTTGTTCTGTTCATCATATTCTTTTGTCAATAACGCAATGAATAAAATGGTTTGTTCTAGTGTCATTGCATTGCTGCTGACCTCTGGTACGCAAGTCGTCCTCCTCCTCTGCCTCCATGTCCAGGTCTTCACAGCCACCATTAGGGGGCACTCTCAGTGAGGTTGGGCTTCCAGGGGTCCTGCTGTTGTCCTGGAGCAAAACAGAACACACACACACACACACACACACACACACACACACACACACACACACACACACACACACACACACACACACACACACACACACACACACACACACACACACACACACACACACACACACACACACCTTATCAGATACAACTTATCTAGTCAATGAACCACTGGGTATGATATGTTGACATTTCAAACAGTCAAGACTGGTGGAATTTATCATTGTACAGCTTCAACGCTTTGACTGCATTAGATAGCAGAGAACACAGTTATGTAACTGAGCGATTATACAGTGAGGCCCAGAAATATTAACCCATTACAGACAACATATATTGTGCAGTTAGCAAACTAAAATACTCTTTATAGTTTGCAAACTCTAAATACTGTATTTTAGTGTTATTATTATTATTATTATTATATTGTCTTCTATATACAGAAGACAATACAGTGTAGCCTACTAAAGCATGCTGACAAACGGAGGGGAGTGTAGTCCTTACTTGACTGGCGTTGTGTGGAGAGGGGAGGGGCTTGCTGTTGGCGAGGGGCGAGCGGGGGCCTAGCTTCCGCTCCAGGAACACCTCCTTGCCGCAGGCGTAGCACCACACCCGCAGCGTGGTCAGGTTCACCGTCAGGTTGTGCCGCGTCTCCTGAACACACAGTTGTAAACGCAGGTTTGTGAATGAACGGGGGCACATGTGACTGCAGAAACGCAGGGATACATACAACAAGACAAGGTTAGCATTTAGCCCGGGAGGGCTGATAGGAGCATGTGCTCCTTTCCAGCAGCACGCTGCCTCACGATATCTGGCAGGGGCCCAATCAATAATCAATACTGCTGCTCCTGCAGAAGAACAAGACAGGGTGTGCCTGGTGGAGGCTGGGCCGCCCGTTCTAGAGTGAAGAATACACTATGTTCTAAAGCAGCAGAGGTTTTCAAGCTCAGCACTGTGGCACTTGTCTCGTGTATCCGATTTCTTCAAGATGCAAGCAGCTCATTAGGTCTCTCATCCACTGTACATGAGAGGGTGGTTGAGTGGATTTCCATCCTGTAAGAATCAGCCCGCTTGGCTATTAGCATTGAAAAGGCCAGAGCATCTTTCTGGGGGTTAGAAAGGAAGGTGTTTCTGGGTGGAAGGCCAAAGAGTGCGATGAACGGGGAGGGTTCAACGCTGATTTTTAATTAATTAATTAATTAATACTGTAGAAATAGAATCGAAAATTGACTCCCAAAAGGAAAACAAATTGGGGCAAAACCAAAACATGTGTGTCACTGTCAAAGTAGTCTGGCTGGCCAGCCTCCTCTCCCGTCCGCCCGAGGAGTCTGGCGCCGCAGGTCTCCATAGTGGGATTGCGATGGGCGGCGCTTGGCGGCAGTGCCCTTGGAAAATAGTTTTCAACAATCCAACTTGCCATTTTCAGCGTGTAGCAACGAGCTAGCGTGTAGGTTTCTGCTGATAGCTTGCTAGCTAGTTAGCGTTAGTTAGTAGCTGGAACCTGCTTGCATCTATTATCACATAGGGCGGGATCGAATTGAGACAGTCTAACTTTGGTCCAGTATATTCGATGAATGAGCTTAAAGTCGAACTGAACCCGTTCGTCACGTGCATATTATGAATCCGTTTCAGACTGAAAACATAGTTTGTCTAAGATGACAGGTTGAGAGGCGGGTCATAGTATCATGTCGATGATTTTATTTGACAATTCTGGGGACTGGATTGGGCTTTGGCCAATCCTGGCGTGTTCCGCCTCCAAATCGAGTGGGATTCAGTGTGTTGTGGCGCTCCCCTCGGGAAGAGCCTTTTGACGGGAGGTTAGTGGCTGAGCCGGAGCTCAGCGAGCCGCAGGCAGCCAGCTGCCTTCGTGTTGCCGAGCGGAGAGTGCAGCACGTCGGCCTGGAATCTCCCAAGTGCGACCCCTGACAACCATCATCAATCAATGAAATCTTGAAAAATGAACTTTTGATGTGAAAAAGTGTAAAAAAACTAAAGAAATTAGATTGTTGTGATTTTGTTTGCATACATTATTAAATAGGTGCACTGCATACCCAGGTATTTTAACTAAAAGAAAATAAGTCATTTTTGGGTTCAGCTCGACTTTAAGTTGAATAACACTGACGGGCACAGTGACGCGAATTTGGATGAGAAGAGCCGCAGCGCCGCCTGCTATTGGTCCGTGATCGCCGTGATCACTGGGCAGGCGACGCGTCAATCACGCCCCAAAACATACTTTTCTTCCTCATCTATTTTACTGGAATATGGGACCATATTAATTTACAAAATGAACATCGTGCTGTATTGAGGAAATCTTGAAGCTAGTGATTAAGACCATAGACTCATTAGGAAAGTGTTTTAATGGGGCCGTAAATCAAGTGAGAAGTACGGTCATTTCCCCATTCACCTCCGTGTAACCGGACTTCTTTTTGCAGCCAGTGTAGTTGCCGACGCCCCCCCCCCCCCTGCAGGCCATTAAAAATAATGCAGGTTTAAGCTACTTCCGCATTGGCCACAGCAACGGAGTTCCCACTCACTGATTGTGAGCAATGAACATAAACAAAGAAAGTGTCCTCTACTGTAACCCTCGGCACTCAGGACATTACTGAGAGAAAGAGCGACGGCCAAGCGGGACAAGAAACACCAACAGCCATCATTCTTGTCAGGGTGACTCCACCAGCGTGCACACACAGACAGTACGTGAGCCACCAGCGTGCACACACAGACAGTACGTGAGACACCAGCGTGCACACACAGACAGTACGTGAGACACTGTGTCAGGGTGACTCCACCAGCGTGCACACACAGACAGTACGTGAGACACACGTGACACACAGACAGTACGTGAGACACTGTTGATCTGTGTCGTTCTAATCTAGGATGTCACTTACCAATGCGGACTGTAAGACTGTTTACCGCTGAACGAATGGAGGTGTCGAAAACTGGATGCTTGGAAAGCAACTGCTCGACTGCGGTGATGCCACCATGCGTAGGTTTATTATCGGTTCCATTTTGAGGTTTGAAATAAATGAATAAATACTAAGTGTCATTTCTTTCTCTTGCTATAACGACACAGCGGGGCTTCAACTTGTGAAATGAGATGATCTATTCTCCAACTTTCAAGTTCAAGACTTTGAAATACTCGTATTCATCTATGATGCTCTGCTCTCACTGAGGCCCTCAGTCCCATAAGGTCTCTTCCTCACTGCATAGTCGAGAGATGAAAACGTGTCTCCCCCCCTCCTCCCTTCCTCAGTGCCTCTCCAGGGCACTAATTAAGCATGGCCCCCTCCATTTAAAGATGTAAAGATGGCCGCCGCATGAAAAACACAAAGGGAGGCTGTCTGTCTGCAGACACATATCCCGATAACGGGGAACATGAGCTAACACACTGGCTGTTCAAATCACAGCCATGTTCAGAGTGCTTTATGTTCAAATCACAGCCATGTTCAGAGTGCGTTATGTTCAAATCACAGCCATGTTCAGAGTGCGTTATGTTCAAATCACAGCCATGTTCAGAGTGCGTTATGTTCAAATCACAGCCATGTTCAGAGTGCTTTATGTTCAAATCACAGCCATGTTCAGAGTGCGTTATGAGGCTGAGAGGCACAGCTTCAGATACTGCATCCATGGAGCTGGGAGTCAAAGTGAATCTCCCCCACTTCCCAGAGGAACGGGGATTAATAATTAATAATGCATGATCCAGTGCTGAATTTCAACTGAATTTCTGGGTGCAGCCAGACGTGGAGAGTTGGGCTGGTTTTCACATGGTGCACACTTCAAAAGCTAAAAGATGCAAGGGGAGGGTCTTTGATCCTGGAGAGAAGACGTTAAAAATAACACAATGCCGGGAGGGAGGGAGAGAGAGTGTGTTATTCCCAGTCAGTCACGCCCCCCCGGGAATCTGCTTCTCTGCCACGCCCCCCCGCTCCTCTTTCTGCGCCATTTTGTTTTCTTTATCCCACATCCCGTTATGACCCCCCCCGCCCCCCCCTCCGCAGCCACACCCCTCTCCTCTCCCCTGTGCATTAACACATCGTCTGCACATCCTCTCCCCAGAAGAAAGGCATTTCGTGGGGTCAGGTATGGCTCACCTGGGAGTGGACGGTGCTGTGGTCCGTGTGAGATTCTCCGCAGCCTACATACGCACAGCCATTCTAGAAGAGGAGCAGACAGCAGAGAGACACACCAAGGTGTTAAAAACAGAAACAAATCACGTGCTTCTTCAAACGGCCCGGACGACACCTCTGCTCGCTGGTGCGGCGCTACCAGGGCGTTTTCCTGCTGGTGAAGCCGTCAGTGATCCATAGTACAGTACGTTTGTGAGAAGCCCCGTCGACTCGTCTCACCTCCAGACACGCCCACAGGTTTGGCCCTCCAACTTGACAGTCTTGGCACTGGCCCTGGAGAAGCATGAAGACATTCAGGTTAGAGTCACATCCCAGCTGCTCAAAACAAAAGTGACAACGATAAGGGACGCGACACACACAATCACATATTCCTTTCAGACAACTTTGGCCCATTCGCTGTCAATGACGTGTCCAATTCACACCTGATTACCTTTCACTAGAGCTGCGCGATATGGTTAAAATCATGAATCATGATCATCTCTTTTTTATCTATATATTAGAGCCTGAACGATACTTGATTTTTGGGGCCGATGCCGATACCGATATTAGGGAGTTCAAGAAAATCCGATATCGATATAGCGGCCGATATTCTTATATTATACACATTTTATTACACTTTTTTTTTGCAATGATCCCTCAAATATCAAACACTTGACAAAGATATGACTTGACATGACTTGAGATATGTCATGTAGGCAGGATGTTTTACAGCTTATCAATAAACGATGACATCAATGGAATGAAACCGTAAACTTCGCTGGGAATTTAATAATCATAAATAATTAGAAATACAAAAAAACACAAATAGAACAATATATAACTTGAGCTAAGAAAAAGGATCAAATATACACAACATGCTGTCTATAACTTAAAAAGAAATCTGCAATATCGGCCAACATATCGATCGGTTATCGGCCAATATCAGCCGATAATATGGGTCGACCGATATATCGGTCTGGCTCTACTATATATATCCCAATATGGCTCAAATTATGCAAAATCACACATTAAATAAACAAATGAATGTGCATCCCATAGAACCAGATGGCAAGTGTGATGACAAACAAAACATAAACTTAAAAGAAATATTTCGTTAAAATGTTCCTACCTCATTTTGTCAGTGTTTAAATCAAATGTGTTTATCATCCTCAATTTACGCAGCAGAATTGTGTCACACAATATCCCAAGATTACCATATGATGGATTCCACTGGAACACATTGAATGATCTCCCAGCACTACAAAGACTGTATACAGAGTGAGTGATAAGCAGGCCTATGACAGAATGATCTCCCAGCACTACAAAGACTGTATACAGAGTGAGATGGCAACAGCAGGCCAGCGGACACTCACGTGGGATTTCTGGATGAGTTCCTCCTTGGTGATCTCCCCCACGCAGTCCAGGTGGGGGCAGTCGCTGCTCGGGCCGGACGGCATCGCTCACCCACACGGTCTGGGGAGAGAGGGAACAGAGAGGGAAGAGACTGTGAGTTGCGCAGGTTTCACTTTGTCACACGAGTGAAAACGCACGATGCTTTGTAATAACCTACCAAGAGGAAATAAGATAAACCGGGAATAAATCCCACATGGCCACATCCGATATTTGATACATGCTGACGGGCTATATCCAAAGAACAGAGCGGACAAGCAACATAGTCCGGCTACTGAAAGCTGAGACGCCAGCAGTGAGTCTTCATAACAAGTTTGTCCGTGTACTGACAAGTGACAACTTCCTCTTTTTATCAGCAACGGATATATGCCCAGCAGCACATCACACCACAGTTGACACTTAACAACTGATGCGGACGCAGCAGTATCTGTTGGGTGTGGCCTTCAATGACTCTACTCTGATTCATTTTACGTGCTGAAAATCAGTCAAATGCACGTAGATAGGCTAACATACAAATAAAAACAACATGTCAGATTGTCACATTCACCATTGCACCTTCTATTTCATGTATTTGCTTTGTACAGTACGTGTATGCCTCTGTTGTGCGTTGTGTTCAGGCACCCTGGGAGGGCGGAGTGACTGATTCATCAGTTTAATTGCAGAGCACCTCTCCTCCCTTTAGAACTCCCTTTAAAAACCCTGGCAGAGAAATCATATCTCTAGTCTTCTCACCTTACACACCTTCTCGTTTGCTTTTCACTCACACACACTTGAAGACACCTTCCTCTCATGCACATACGCACTGCATTACTGATGGCTCCAGTATAGGAAAAAAATATATATATAATATATATATATATATATATATATTATATATATATTATTCTTATTTTTTTTTTGGGGGGGGGGGCAACTTTTGCCTCCACTGTCTAAAAAAACTGGGCGCATTTACAAAATTTTGGGGGCACTTAAAAAAGTAATTTGTGCATGAAGTTCAGGGTTGCCACGGGTCTGGTAAGTACCGTACTTGAAACTTAAAAGTGCTTGGATTTAAGAAAAAAATAATCAAGGACTTGAAAGTGCTTGGACTTAGCCTACCAGAATCTCTGAGTTTGAGCCTTGTGCACTCCGCAATCCGCAGAAAATTCACCTATACTTTTATACATCATCATCAGTAGTGCTGGGCCAAGCTTGATACACTTTCTTCCCATCTACAGCATCGCTCTCCACGTAGGCTACAAGCCTACAGCGATTTGCTGATCGCTCTCATTGGCTGTGGTGCTCTCTCGTAGCCTAGGTAACCTGCGGTGGCGTGGCTACATTTTCATTTAAATTTGGATTCTTCTTCTTTTCCGTCATTTTTGCTTGAAAAGTATCATTACAAAACAGCGGCGCCGGCAACCCTGAAGTATGAAGCGTAGTGTGAACAGCACTGTTTGTGTGTGTGTGTGTATGTGTGTGTTCTTCATCGTCTTCTTCTGGCAAACAGCTTGCAGATGCTGAGTGTGTGTTAGAGATGCAAATGAAAATTATATTAATTGATTGGAGGAGGAGGGGGAATCTTGGGGACAATTTCCGCACCTGGATCATGGTTTTTAGGGGCATTCTGACATTCTGGCTGGCTAATTTCCTACACTGGGTGACTCACATTGTTTAGGTTATTTAATAAATAATGATTTTGGCTTTCAACCTGCGTCCGCTCTGTTTTTTGTCTCCTGGTTCATCACCTAGGCCATGGCAGAGTGAATCAATTCCAAACAGAAACACATGTACCCTGTCATGATGCAACTAAAGTTTTTGTTTTCATTTGACAGCAAGATAGTAAGAGGAAGGCCTGTTCTGAGACGAGCTCTGAATGTGCATGAACGTGAATCACACAGGAACAGCATGTGGACGGATGGCAGCTCTGCAGGAGCCAGGGACCTGAGGCTGTGGAGTCTGACACAGAAGCACTAGTCTATGTCATCAGATCAAGAGCGCTGGGTGGGTGGGTGGGGTCGCACCGGCCCATTTTCTCCTCCTGTGAAAAGAGGAAGCGCGCTAGCTAGCTAGCGACAAGATGTACAGGCCCTCTGCAAGCGGGATGACAGGAAGCCACCGGAGGGAAGAGCACCTAGTAGGGCCCCGCCTCCTCCGCAGAGGGGAACCTGCCTCAGATGGCCCTTAGGGAATGGGGGATTGGCTGATGGGAGTGACACAGCATATGGGTTACTTTGGGTCTGCCTATCAGAAAGGCTCGACATGCTGTATTTGATGAACCACTGCACCATAAAACAAACACAGTTGTCTCATGGTACTAGGCACTAGGCAGAAATCACATTTCTCTTTTGGGGCACATTGTACACAAGCGCTGTTCGGGGTCAATAGTTCTAAGACAGGTGCTCATTGGGGAAAAGCTACACCTGACAAAGATAAATTGCCTTAGATAAAGTGCTTGGCTATTGAATGAATATCTGAAACTGTAGAATGGGGGGGGGGGGGGAGGGGGGGGCAGAAAATTAAAGCATTCAGTGTAGTGTGTAAAGTGAATAAAACATTTGTATGAGAAAGCCTAAATGGTAATATTACATATGACCAAGATATTGACCAAACAGTCACTGTCCGAATCCCAAGAGCTCTTAATACTTTGCTATTTGTCCGTTTCTGTGCAGGTTTATTAGTAGGAAAAGATAAGGATTACAATGAACAAACATTCGTAAAAAGGACTGATCGCAGTCACTCTGCTGTTACTGTATTTGAGCGGTTTTCCTTCGATGAACCTGTTAACTTGTAACGTGTCACTGTTTGTGTCGGCCACAAAGCAACAGATAAAGTGTGACCACCACATTGCCCACAGCAAGGTTGCAGATTGAGGCCTTTGTTAAGAGACTTCCCATTGCTGTTCTGACTGTCAGGGAGTATTTCGGTGTTAAGGCCGTGGCGGTGACAGCATCTCTCTCAGGAGCTCCGTGTGATTCACGGTGGAGCTACTGAGGCAGCAATGAAACAACACCAATGTCGCAAAAAGCATAATGGTGCGTTCCATGTGCTCCTCGGATAGAGCGTATTTACCAGTGGAGACGTGGTAATTATCGTGCATTCCTTTATAACTGGGAACTGGTAATCTTACGACTTCAAAGGTCATGAGCTGGGACCGTGACGTCACCAGAGCTGGTATTTCCCATTCCACACTCGTAGGAGCCTCAGCAGCCCCGACCTAAAAAAGTCCAAGATGGCTGCGCCGCGCAACAACAGTAGTTATAATCGTAGTAATGTTGTTTAGCACTTCTGTTTTGTTTGTGTCTCATTAAATCAGCTGTACACACAGCACTGCATAACATCTATCTGTGTGGACATGAGGCTGCAGTGTTTGTATGCGCAAAAAGCCTTGTTATCAACTGTTATTGCTAACAATGGCTAGCCTGGCTAGCGACTGGATCTGACACAGTGAACAGTGAACTTCCCAGCTCAAGTTTTCTGCAAATGGAACGCTAACAAAACAGATGTGACGTCATTTAGCCTCAACATCCCAGTTAATTTGCGATAAAGGAATGCGCCATTATGACAGGACACCGTTCAAGTGCTCTTGGTCAGAAAGAGCAACAAACAAGGATGCCATAAGTAAGGTTGTTTTCTCATGGCTGGTGTTTTCTCACCAATAGTGGGTCATTATGGTAGGCCTATAGCTACATAGGCCATAATGTGCAACTACTAAAATAAATGATAGCTATGAACAGAATAACGATATATACAACTTTTTTACGGTCAATTGGTGACACGGACTCCATACTTTCCGCCATTGTTGTAGTCCCGAATCCTCATGCAACGCCACTGCTCGGAAACTCGTGTATCATCGAAATTCCCAAAATTCCCACTCGTAAATATGACATTGAAAAGGGACGTTCTTGCGCTCACAATTCATAAATACTGTAAATACGATGTATCCGACGAGCACATGAACGAACGACAAGTCCTACCTTCGCTAGGTCTAGGATTACATGGCTTTGACATGTCAGCAAACAGATGAGAAATCGGATATAAACAAAGGGGAGTGAAAGTGAACAAAGCACACAGTTAAGCACACAAATATACAGGGAATCGTGCTTGCTAGTTGATCATTTGTGTGTTATTAACAAAGTGATTGTTTTGTTACAGTGGTTCACAAAGGCAGCTTTCAGACGCAAACACTGTACACATTCAGACACAAACACTGTAGACATTCAGACACAAACACTGTACACTTTCAGACACAAACACTGTACACATTCAGACACAAACACTGTACACATTCTGTCATATATAGTAGTCTGACTCAACGGAAGCAGTATAAGCCATTGGCACCGACCATTTCAGTCGGAGCGAAGGAAAATACCTTTCCACTCCCTGCATGCCTGTCTGCTCTCAAATGCCTTCGCCGCTGTGAAACAACTTCGCTAGCTAGCAACCTACACGTACACGCTGAACATGGTCTGTTTTGACAAAGATTTGGATTGTGAAATAAAGCCTTCCCAGCCTGTGAATGTGGACCCATCCAGCAGCAATTACAGGAGTGGTGAAGAGTGCAACATCCTTAACATACAGGTATGTGTGGATAATACGGCAGGCTGTAACACATTGGAAGTGATTCCTAACTTGCCTACGTTCCCTTGTCCGACTGCGATGACGGGAGGCCGGGCGGACGGTGGTGGCGACGAGGGGATCCGGAGACCGGGACATGCAGCTGATCCGGCGGAGAGCGCGTTGCTGACGACGGGACGCGAAGGCGAGGCTGTGCTGGGCCTGGAGCCGGATCCAACAGCGGGCGGACTGGGAATGGCACGCCGGGTAACGTTAACGACCACAGCCGAGACAACAGCGGCCGCCGACTCGTTCATGGAACTTAGTGGTGTGGCTGCCAGGAAAGGGCTACATTTCGTTCATCTTAACGTGAGGAGCCTACTCCCTAAAATTGACGAAATCCGTTCTCTGATCGGGACATCCAAGGTGGAATTATTCTGTTTGTCCGAGACCTGGCTTGATGACTCAATCAGTGACACCGATATTAGTATCGACAATTATTCCATCATTAGGAATGACCGAAATCGTAACGGTGGGGGGGTGTGTGTTTTCGTTCGATCAGATATTAACTATAATGTCAAATCAGAGCCAGATAAGGATATTGAAGTTCTACTGTTGGATATCTTTCTTCCGAAAACAAAACCGATACTTTTAGGGGTGTGTTATAGACCACCCAACCATAATATGTTCTATGACAGCCTTGAAGTGCTCCTAAATAATTGTACTGGCACAGAGAGGGAATGCGTGCTGTTAGGGGATTTTAATACTGACGTCACTGACAAATCATGTACTAGTTACAATGCATTTAACAGCTTTTGTAAGTCATTTGGGTTGACTCAATTAATTTCGGAACCCACTCGGGTATGCCACAAGTCTCAAACTACCATTGATCTTATTCTAGTATCGGATAAAGCAAATATATCCTGCAGTGGAGTCATACAATATGGAATTAGTGATCACTATCTCATCCACTGTACAAGAAAGAGACACCGGAATTCATTTTCAGCACACAAGGCCATTCGTATAAGATCACTGAAAAACTATTCTGTTGACACCTTTCGATCTCTACTGGACAAAGTAGACTGGTCCCCTATATTCAATTCCTGCGTTATTGATGATGCGTGGGACATTTTTAAACGTTTATTTCTCCAAGTGGTAGACCTGGTAGCCCCACTTAGAGAGGTCAGAATCAAACAGAGGACCAAACCCTGGTTTAACAACTCAATTAGGGAAATGATAAAGGTGCGTGACTCAGCACTGGCCAAGTTTAAAAAATCACGGGTACTGGGCGACTTTGAGCTTTTTAAAAAGCACAGAAACAAGACACAGGAAATGATTAAGACTAGTAAACAGAACTACTATGCTGACTCAATCAAAGAGAACTGTAATAACCCCTCAAAGCTATGGAAGACACTTAAAGATCTGGGCTGTGGAGGGGATTCAAACTGCAAGGCCAATGTGGCAAACATAGGGTTGCACACCGATAATGGAGTAGAATTTGATAAAGGCAAAGTTGCAACTATTTTTAACACTTTTTTCACTTCTGTTGCCAGCAACCTTGTCTCCAAATTGCCGGCCAGGACAGGAGAGTACGGTAAGGACTTTGTCACCAAACACTACAGTAACCTGGGTGTTAAGGAAGGAGCCTTTTCTTTTAGAAAGGTTACAATTGAACATGTGGACAAGATGCTAAGTGAGCTTAAGATTAAAAAGGCTACTGGGCTTGATGGCATTAATGCTAGATTCCTGAGAGATGCTTCCTCTGTAATTGCCCCATGTATAACTTATATGATTAACCTTTCTCTAGAGCAAGGAGAAGTACCTACTGATTTTAAACACGCAAAAGTAACACCTATCTATAAAAAAGGAAATAAGTCAGACCCTAGCAACTACAGACCAGTCTCAATTTTGAGTGTAGTTTCTAAGGTTTTTGAAAGAGTAGTGTATGATCAAATATATGAATACATATGTGATCAAAATTTATTTTATGAGCAACAGTCTGGCTTTAGAAAATCGTGTTCAACCGATTCATGTCTTTTATATCTTACTGATTTCATTAGGAAGGAAATTGATGCTGGGAAAATGTGCGGTCTAGTTTTACTAGACCTGCAAAAAGCCTTTGACACTGTCGACCATGGTATTCTCCTATGTAAAATGAAGGCACTTGGGTTAGCCAACTCTGCCACTAGGTGGCTGGAGTCATACCTGACAGGGAGGGAACAACAGGTGGATGTCGGCGGGGTACTATCCGAGGCCATGCCTATTTCCTGTGGGGTCCCCCAAGGGAGTGTGCTCGGCTCTTTGCTCTTCTTACTATATATTAATGATATGAAAGCTGCCTGCTCTAGTCATTTATTTTTATATGCAGACGATTCAGCAATTTTAGTATCAAACAAAAACCTAACGCAGATTCAAGATATTCTGACCGAAAACCTAGAACAAATAAAAATTTGGCTATGTGACAATAGGTTGCTGTTACACATGGGAAAGACGGAGTCTATTCTCTTTGGCTCCAAATATAGATTAGGTAAGGAGACCAAACTCAAGCTAACCTCTGGAGGGGTATCCATAACAGCCAAGCCCTCTGTCAAATACCTAGGCTGTTTCCTTGATGGTACATTAGGGGGCGCCACCATGGCACTAAAAGTTTTAGGCAAAGTAAATGCCAAAACCAGGTTTTTAGCCAGGAAGTCCAGACTGCTCAACAGGGAATGCCTGAAAATTCTAGCATCATGTTTAGTCCAGTGCCACCTTGACTATGCCATCAGTTCCTGGTACTGGGGCCTCAACAAAGCCCTGAAACAGAAACTTCAGGTGGCACAGAACAAACTGATTAGAGTAGTTCTGGGCCTTAACCACAGAAGCCACGTGGGGAAGGCTCAGTTCACTCATCTCCAGTGGTTACCAGTTGAGGAAAGGGCCAGACAGCTTCAACTTACTATGGTACATAGGATTTTAAACAATAGAGCACCGGAATACTTTAACAATTATTTTAAGAAAATTGCACACGGACACAACACAAGAGCAAGTGTAGGAAATGTGGCCCTCCACAAGCATAAGACATTGACAGGTAGAGTATCTTTTATCTATTCCGGTGCTGTGGAGTGGAACAAACTGCCTCTCCCAATCAAAGAAACAGAAAGTAAGGTGGCTTTTAAAACAAAGGTTAAGAAACAGCTTTTTAGCAACCTGTCTGCATAACCTGCCATTTCTAATTGTGATGTATTGTGATATGTTGTTAATTTGCTGATATTATTGTTTGTTTTTTATTGTTTTCGCTCTGACTGAAGTTGAGCACTTTTAGATTGACATAGTATATGTTTTTTTTTTGTCATTTAACCCTAACCCTAACCCTAACCCATTTTTAATGTTGTATTCATCACTTGTATTGCACTTTACAGATGCCTGTCTCCACAGGGGACACTCGTCACAACAGGGACAACGATGGAAATAAGTCCTGGACTTTTTCGTTTTATCCCTGACACCGCAGTATTTGTCTCATGTATTGCATATTGTCTAATAAAATCAAATCAAAATCAAATCACCCATACTACATACACATGCAATCACCCCCCCCCCCCCCCCCACACACACACACACACACGGTTCAAGTGTCAAACCTTCGGCGATTGCGCAAGGTTGAAGAGGAAAGAGCATCCCTGTGACAAGCAAAAGAAACCCATCCCAACCCTTTCACTGCCTTCAGCTCTGATGTGAGGCTAAGCTAGGCTAAGCTAGCGTTATTCCACTGACACAAAGAGGTGGTAACACTGAGGGTGGGCCGTTGACCTGCACTGCACATGCCACAGTCCAACTAATTCAACTGTCTGCAGGTGGATGGACGTGGTGAAGACACATCCTCTGTGTCAGTCTGTGGTTTCGGCCTTGTCCACTCACTGAGCTGTCAAACTAGGCGAGGCGTTGACAGCGTCACAGGCTGACTAGCAACGCTATGTTGCTCGCTGTAACATTAGCGGCTAACGTTAGCAATAATCGCCCATCCAATCAATCGTGTGTGCTTTGTAAGTTAACGAAACACAAATATTACCGTTACTGCACTAGCAAACGGTGAACGAAATGATCCATCTGTTGTTTTTGAGTCAGATGGTCACCCAAGCTAATGTTAGCACACGCACACCATAGTGTCGGCATTAGTTAGTTAGCTAGCGTTAGCTTGCTACAGCAAGCACCATGTAACATCAAACCCATTCCTTACCTGCACGGTAGTGAGAAAGAACACTCTCGGCGTTAGGTAACGTTAGATCCAATTGTCCACGATTTCTAAGACACAGATTCAAACTGTATTATAAAAAACCACGGCGATCCTTCACATAACCGTTCGTCTCTCGCTCAACTTCCAGGTGGTGATGCTAGCTGTCTCCGCCCTCTTTCCGGTTGAAACAAAAAAAATACACAATAAAATAAATAAAAGCCTCCTGTCATTATTTATTAACGTTACGTTACTTTTTTTTTTTTTTATTCTTCCCGTATGCTTTAACAGCATTATCCACATAGATATGAATTACCTTGATTATTAGCGTTAAAATCTATTTTGCGAAATCAAAACTCTGTAGGAGACTGCTAACATAGGTGCACTTGCAGCCGATGAAGCTATGTATAATCAAATGAAAACTTGGTTATTATGTGAACTGCACAATGAGTCTAAAATAGGCCTATATTTTGCTAAATGTACACTTGAAGTCTTCAATTAAATGCTGGAAAAGTGAAAGGAGGGCCACCCCACCTGGTGTTCAAAAATGATAAGGCAGTATACAGTAAACTCATCCAAAGCGCCACCTACTGCTGTGTATTGGTGTAATTATTGGTAAAGGATCCAAATCCTGGGAATAGAATAACCGTCGGACTATGTCAGAAAGCCAGGTGTTTTTCTAACAGAATTATTCGATTTCTCTCATATAATTGTTTCCTTTCTTCTCTGTCATGATCTCTGAACCCTAAAACAGTAACCTACATTCTTCTAAAACAGGGAAAGCAAAGTCCTCATAAACATTGTAAATGAATCTGGAGGTGTCTACTATTATAGCCTGAAGCATGTTAAACTTGTCTTCCATCTTTTTGAAACAAGACTGTCTTGCCACATTATTCTAACATAAGGACACGTTTCAAAAAGATGGAAGACAAGTTTAAGATGCTTCAGGCTATAATAGTAGGAATTAGATCAAAACTAGTTTGGAGCTAAGCTGTTATGATTAACATTTTCTGTAGATTTTGATTAGTTCTGACCAGCTGTTTTACACTCACCATCAGTGTTGGGAAAGATAATCATGAAATGTAATTAATTACTTATTACTCATTTAAAAAGTAATAAAATTACTTTACTTATTACTTGGTATCAAAAGTATTTAGTTGCGTTACTCATTACTTTACTATTACTTTGGTGGAACGAGCTCCTATGGTCAGGACAGCCAGGACAGGACAGCCACTTCACTGCCAATCTTTCAGGCTCCATCTGGGCCCTTTTTGAACTAACATTTTTCTCTCTCTCTCTCTCTCTAAAAAAAAAAAACTAACTAAACTTTACCACTATTTCCTTCAGAAGTTGTAGTTGGCATAGACTGTGCTGCATAGTTGATTGCTCTATTGTTGACAAAAATGTGTTATTGTAAGTCGCTTTGGATAAAAGCCAAATGACATAATGTAATGTAATGTACTTTCACTACCTCACCCCCCTTCCGAAAATGTGTCGTACAACCAGTTTAGCCAGCTCATTTTAGAATGGAATCCACTTTGGAACAATAATTAAAGACCCTCTAAAAACTAAACTAAAATATATATAGTCTCGCTCCTTTAGTTGGATGTCTGAGCTTCACTGTGCAGAATGATGTCTGTGCAGAGTTTGACACTATAAAGCTGTGTTCACAGTCGTCTGCTAAAAGTGGAAATTTATCTGAGCTCACTGAAAGCCGTTTTCAACAAGCAAGATTTGTGACATCACAAATCCTGCAGCCAATCCCTGTCCAGTATTCAGCAGTTAAAGGCCCAACACATTCTCACTCCCAACTTGTCATATACTGCAGATCAGTCAGGAACCCTTGTCATCACTTTGTCACCACAGGTGAGAATGTGTTGAAAGCCTGTGATGTATGCTGCGATTGGCTAGTTAGGTCCTAGAATCTAGATAACCCTGATTGGTTGCTTTGGATTTTTAATGAGGCACAAGGAGTGGATGTCATTTTAAGGATTTTAACAATATATATAGAAAAGTTGTGGGGAAAACTATCAAGACACATCTTGAAACATTACTTTAGGGGGTCTTTAACAATCAACGGCCAACACTCTGCCAAACTGGATACTTTTTATTGATTTGCCTCAAACAAAAATAAACAAATTGCATTTTAGCAATGTAGCAGTGTCTCTTAGCCAGGCAGACTCATCTCCACACTTTGTTTTAGCGCTGTGTCCATGGCTGTGTCATTACACCAACAAGTAGGAAGATTGCCATTATCACAATATTAATTTCTGATGATATTAATATAAATTATAATGATATATAGATAATGATACAATATGGCCCTACTTAGAACAGGCTGTTTCTGTCTCTGTGCATTGAAGACTCATTAATATTAACAAGCCTCTGCTCTGATTGGCTAACTGCTTCAAGAGTGATACATGAGACACCCTAGGCAAGGCAGAGCAGGCAACAAGCAGACAAGTAGGGAAAACAAAACAATGACAAAACCACTCTTACAGACAATGAGCCGAGCTAGATCTAACTAATCAACAATCAATCAACCACAGAACATAATTAATCATTAACACACAAGACTCTAGGCTATATAAACACACAAACTGAGCAAATGTTTCTCTCCTGTGTGGTAACCCATGTGACTGTTCAAGTTTACATTTTGACTACAGCTTTTGACCACAGACAGCATTACATGGTCACTTTGCTGTGTGGATGTTCATGTGTCTCTTCAAGTGATCTTTACGACTAAAACTTTTACCACAGACTGAGCAATTCAATGTTTTCTCTCCTGTGTGGACACTCATGTGTTTATTCAAGTATGTTTTGCTACTAAAACTTTTACCACAGACTGAGCAATTCAATGTTTTCTCTCCTGTGTGGACACTCATGTGTTTCTTCAAGTATGTTTTGCTACTAAAACTTTTACCACAGACTGAGCAATTCAATGTTTTCTCTCCTGTGTGGACACTCATGTGTTTCTTCAAGTATGTTTTGCTACTAAAACTTTTACCACAGACTGAGCAATTAAATGTTTTCTCTCCTGTGTGGACTAGCATGTGGCTCTTCACGTATGAACTTCGACCAAAACTTTTACCACAGACTGAGCAATTAAATGCTTTATCTCCTGTGTGGACTAGCATATGTCTGTTCAAGGTTCCTTTATGACCAAAACATTTACCACAGAGTGAGCAATTAAATCGTTTCTGTCCTGTGTGGACTAGTCTCATGTGTGGAATCAAGTCTCCTTTATAATTGAAAGATTTACCACAGAGTGAACAATTAAATGGTTTCTCTCCTGTGTGGACTACCATGTGTCTCTTCAAGGATCCTGTAGCACTAAAACTTTTACCACAGACTGAGCAATTAAATGTTTTCTCTCCTGTGTGGACTAGCATGTGGCTCTTCACGTGTGAACTTCGACCAAAACTTTTACCACAGACTGAGCAATTAAATGTTTTGTCTCCTGTGTGGACTCTCATGTGTTTCTTCAAGTATCCTTTAATACTAAAACTTTTACCACAGACTGAGCAATTAAATTGTTTCTCTCCTGTGTGGACTACCATATGTCTGTTCAAGGTTCCTTTATGACCAAAACTTTTACCACAGACTGAGCAATTAAATGTTTTCTCTCCTGTGTGGACTACCATGTGGCTCTTCAAGTATGAACTTCGACCAAAACTTTTACCACAGACTGAGCAAAGAAATCTTTTCTCTGTTTTCGCTCTTTTCTCTCCAGTGTGGACTCTCATGTGACTCTTCAAGGTTGAACTTTGACTAAAACTTTTACCACAGACTGAGCAATTAAATGTTTTCTCTCCTGTGTGGACTACCATGTGGCTCTTCAAGACATTTTTATAACCAAAACCTTTACCACAGACTGAGCAATTAAATAATTTCTCTCCTGTGTGGACTACCATGTGGCTCTTCAAGACAATTGTATAACCAAAACCTTTACCACAGACTGAGCAATTAAATGGCTTCTCTCCTGTGTGGACTCTCATGTGTGTCTTCAAGTTTCCTTTAATACTGAAACTTTTACGACAGACTGAGCAATTAAATGTTTTGTCTCCTGTGTGGACTCTCATGTGTTCTTCCAGGTGTGCATTATCAACATGTATTTTGCCACAAACTGAACAACTAAAGTGTTTCTGCCCAAGAATGTCACTGTTTTTCTGTGCATCTAAACCTGTTTCCATGGAGTCATCACTGTCTTCTGTCTCAGGTTCAGAAGAGTGTGAAGTCTTGCCAACACTAGTTGGTTGTAAATGACAAGCTGGATCTAAGTTCCTGGCTGGTTCTGATACTCCACAGTCCTCTCCATCAGCTTCTGTTTTCATCTGTTCAGTTGAGATGCTGGCTGGAGGCTTTGCCTCTCTGTTCTCCTCAGTTTGGCTTTGATTAAGCTGTGAGAACTGAGGTTTCTCTTCCTCATCTTCACTCTTCACAGGGGCAGGAGTGAACGGGAACTTGGTGATATCAGCCTCTTCCAGCACTTGAAGCTGCTCTCCCTCCTGACTGGTCCAGAGTTCCTCCTGTTCCTCTTTGATGTGTGGGGGCTCTGGGTCGCCCTGAAGCTGCTCTCCCTCCTGACTGATCCAGTGTTCCTCCTGTTCCTCTTTAATGTGTGGGGGCTCTGGGTCCTCCTGGTCCAGACTGGGGCTCCACTCCTGCTGCTCAGGGGGAACCTCTTCTTGACTGACCAAGAGGTCTGGTGATACAACTGAAATACAGACATGCACACATTAATGCTCCAATAAGTCACTTTTTTACATTAACTCATTGAGTGCCATGGACGAACATGTTCGTCATTTCAAATAGTGACGTAGAGTGCCAAGGACGAACATGTTCGTCAATTGCGTTTTTTGACGGGGGGATGTCGATCTAAGCCTCTTACATCGCCTCTTACAATATGGGAGCTATTGAATGTGTCTAACCTATTTTACAGAACCCTTAGGTGGCGACAGTGCTCTCCAGATTACAGAAATGTCAGGAATACAGCCTGAAAAAGCCGTGATCAAAGCGAAACCGCTCATGCTGCAGCCCAGAGCCATGTAGATTGCTCTGGCTGCTGCTTGACGGTGCCTGCCAACAGCAATCAATCCGCGCACACAACTGCTCCTCTGCCTCTGTCTGTCTGTCTGCATATAGTTTCTCCACACGATTACCCACCAGAAAGGCAGCACCCGACCCCGAAGGGCTAAACCTTTACCTGCAGTCGCGTTTGGCATTTCCTTGTCGAGCTGTCGCAGCGCTGTCGCGCTGTGAGCCGCTGTGAGCCGCACCGCCCGCAAAAACGGAGGCTCCGAAAATAGACTGGGTGGGTGTGGGGAGGAGTTTGCAGCTCAGGGGGGGAGAGGGGGGTGGGGCACGCAGGCTCCACAGAACTACACCAGGTCACTACATCAGAAAATATTAGCTAGAGTCAGTGAATGTGCTTGAAATGCTGCATTTCACAAAAGGCGGAATAACTCAGCTTCTAGATAGAAATGCATGTTTTTGCTGTTTTTGACCTATCTTCTCCGGCTGATAACTAAAGAACGGAAAAATGGTATCAATAAACTTTTTTTTGCTGATGATACAATAGAGTCTCCTTGTTCTTTTTGCGTGTTCGGTGTTTACATAGTAATATCACACAATATTCTGTGGGCCTCGAGAAATCACTGAAAACGCTCTGAAACTCTGGCACTGGGAGCGTCCGTTCTCCAAAAGTGGCTGGCACTCAATGAGTTAATATAACAGCTTTTTAATCATTTTAGGCTGCAGCCTGGTGACAGGCTGTCATCCGCTGAAACACGGTCCAGCTACGCACCGCATGGGAAAACGTGAATAAATGTTGCACCAACTTCACCAGCCAGGCAAACGCATTAGACTATAAATATGTAGGGATGGGCGTGTACTCGAGTACTCGTTCATAACGTTCGTACTCGGGTAACGTTTCCGCTGTTCGGGTACTTGCCCCACCCCCCACCCATTTAAAAATGGTAGATCTACGAACGCATCTGGCTATACAGGAGGCAAGGCTGTGTTTCAGACAGGCATGACTGCATGGGTGTCACTCACCCATGCAGAATGTCAGATGTCAAGACTGCCAGAATATCAAAGTACGTCATCCTCTTTACGGCTTTCAAAATAAAACCCTTATTGTAACATTGACATTAATATACATTTTGAGTAATGCTTTACAGCCACAGTTTCACTCCATATATGGCCTCATTTGGCCGTCAGAAGTCATATCTGTATCTGCTAAAATGTTTGCCGATATGGGGGGGATCCAATGCCACTCTGCTCGATCCAACGTGCTTGGATCGAGCAGAGTGGCACTGTTTACAATAGGGATGCACCGATTGCCATTTTCTTGGCCGATTCCGATTTCCGATTTTTGAATAGTCTGACTTGCCGATACCGATTTTTGCCGATTCCGATTTTTTTTTCTAAAAACAACAATTGACAGCTTACACAAACGTTTTTGTAACTTTGTTTAAAAATTAAGATTCATAGAACAATTCTTACATCTAATGGGGATCCAAATAAACAAATAAACAATTCTTATCATTTGCATGAAGTAGGACCTTCTCACTCAAACACTCAAAATAAAAGTGTTCCAGGTTAGGCTACTGGACAGAGCTTTTTTGTGCAAATACAATGAATACAAAAATTAAATTAAATCCAATAGCCTATATCCCACAGCTATCATGCATTTACTTTTCCAAAAGAAAACAGGTGCAACAGAACATCAAAATGATCCATGGACAAGGAGTTTATAGACTGGCTCCAGACCAGTCCTCTTGAGTAGAGGGGAAATGAGTTTATGAGTTACAGTAACGATCTTCAGTCTGAATATCAGGCGGAGTTTACACACAGTCCGAAGTTTGGTATGCGTATTTTTATCTGCCATCCGAAAAAATATCGTCACGCACAGAAAACGTTGCACACTTGTGAGTCCGATGCATTTTTATTATTATGTCCGTCGTTCTCATGTCGTTCTATTTGCAATACGAAACAAATAGTCTCTCCTGTATCCACGTCACGTTACAACATGACTTGACAGGCTGAGGCAGCAGCGCTGATGTGGAATGGAAAAGCAGGTCGGGGAATGGTTATCATACTGGACACAATGCTCGCGTTCACCTCGCCAAGCCGGCTGTGCGCAGTGGCGGGTTGCTGGAGCACCGCTTCCCGGGGAGAGAGAGCAGAGAGAGAGGGGCCAGTGAGGTGAAGCGAGCCGCTCTGGACTCCAGCCGAGCGGGACTCGGCCGCATCTCTGTCTCCACGGCTTATTTTCGACTTGCATGTGTGACAAACTGCGAGCTTTGTCTACTTCACTGACGGTGAAAAAAATCCACAACGAGGAAGGTATGCTGGCGTGTGTGGTGTGGTGGCTCGGTGCCTGTCTCGGTGCTTTGGGGTGCGCGCACGTCATGTGAAAATCGGCTCACAGAATCGGCTATTTAGAGTGACCGGAACAGATCACCGATCGAGGCCGATCACGTGAAAATCGGCCATTTCCGGTCACGTGCCGATCGATCGGTGCATCCCTAGTTTACAATACTCTCAGCACTGCAGCACAGCTCTAGTTCAGACAGCTATAGTTTGTCATACAGTTTACACATGCTAAAAAATAATCAGAAACCTGCGCTCACCCTGTGAGATGCATCCTCAGATCACTTACATCCAATTCAATGACTGCCTGATTTTAAATGAACCAAAAAATGTTGGTAACTAACTACCACTGACTACCTAACGTGGTGTCGTGTGTGCGATGCGTGAATAATGTTGACGTTAGTTTGCAGCCTGTGTCCTAACACGAAGCCACCGTTCACACTATACGCCGAAGCAACGCTCAACCTAAGCATAACCTACGCTGAACCGACAAGTTTCATTTAGGCGTCCTTGTTAACAGGCGAAGCAGTTCACACAACCCGTGCGCGTGCCACACCGAAGCCACGCTCACCCCTTGCTCAAGCAATCGTTCATCCTTTACGCCTTCAGCACGCTTGACGCTGCTGTGCATCAGTTTCGGTCAAGACCTACAGACAGCTGTCTTACGAAAAAAGAATAAAAACTACTCGCACACCGCAGAGCTCCTTTTCTCCAGATTTATTTGTAATGCGTTTCGAGCTACATGCTCTTCATCAGACAAGGCAGTACAGGACGCCATCATAGATATAGTGGTCGTGTCACGTGATACGGTCACATGATGAAATCAGGTGGGATGACAGACACCTGTGTAATTGACGGTGTGAGAGAAGGAAAATACATATGCACTAGGGTTGTGCGATGTCAGCAAAATATCCATTGTGATTGTTTTATAGTGAAACATCGTTTTGAACGATGGCATCGTCATTTATGCCATCCGCCGCTGCAATGCACGTTAAAAGCAGGACAGCTGAGCTCTTCATGAGAACGACAGGCAGGCTACTAGCTACTGCACAGAGCCAGGCGACTCAAGCAGTGAGGGGCAGCTGTAACAGCTAGCAGTAGCCTAGCTCCTGCTGCTGTATTTCTCTCTCAACTCGCTCCAGTCTCAACTCTCTCATTAGGTTCAAAAGCCGATGCAAATCTAATGTTATATCCGCCAGTAATTCTGTCAGTTTTCTGCCAGCTAGTTAAATTCAACACACACACACACACACACGTTGTTGGTCAGGATGTAACGTTAACGTTAGCCTATTTGCTTTGCGCCGTTCAATATTGCTAGTGCTGTATCAACTTTCACTTTAGAACCAGGCGAGTTAAATTCACACACAGTTGAAGACTTGTACTCACTTTGGGTTGAAAACAGGAAAGAACGTGAAGTTTCTTCTTTGTCTTAAAAGTTTTCACAACAACACAGCCGACACGCGCGGGGGACGCCCCGGCGACATTAAACAAGCGCCTCCTGTTCAGAGAAGCAGTATCGTGCCAACCCTAATATGCACACCAGGTGTAGAGAAAACGGCAACACATCCCATCTGCCATTAACAATGGAAGTATAGAAATGAATCACTAAAATTCACTCTAAGAGAAAAAGTCTAAACATGTCAACCTGTCCCACCAATCATAGTGGAAAGAAACCATCTAAAAGAACATACAAATACTATTATCAAAGGGACAAAGTGGAAAAGGGGTAAATACATTTAAAAATGGTCTGAAATAGACCAAATATTCCCCAGCACTGTCAGGACAGGTAAGGGGGACCTGCCAAAGGCGTCTTGATAGTCTAGGTGGCAATACCAGTTAAGGGCCAAAAAAAAACATTTTACATTTTAAAGAGGACATTAAAGAGGGCAAAGAAGCAAGTTTGAATACAACCAAGTTCCTGTGATAACAGGACAAAAATAGAAATAGAAATAGAAAAGTGTCACAGAAAGGGGCGGCGGATACCAATCTCCTCATTGAGGCCTTTAGGTGACATTGTGTCTAAGGTATAAATCCAATATAATTTTCTTTGTAGAAGCAGTTTGTTGATGTCGCCGCCCCTTCGTGGGAGCTGGACACGTTCGACAACGACATAACTGAGCGAGGCAACAGTGTGCCCAAGAAGGCTAAAGTGGACAGCAACAGGACTCTTTGTGTCATGATGTCTAATGTTACTCCTATGTTCTGAGATTCCATTTTTCAAGGGTCTCGATGTTTTACCAATGTAGGCAAAGCCATCATCGAGATCAAACATCGAGACCGTCCACCGTCCACAACTGCACCGGCGCTGCTGTGCAGTTGAAACGCGGCCACGCCCCCCAGAAGAAGAGTCTCTGAAAAGGGAAAGATACCGTTTCCGGCTACACAAATAAGCATCGTACTCGTAAACTGAAAGTTAACAAACACCGTTGCCAGTCCGTTATGAGGGAAGACACCCATGGCTACGTGTGAGTACTTTTGTCTTTGTGATTCGTGCATGTTTGAAGCCCGTTGAGCTTGTTTTGGGTCTGACTTCCACAGAGAACTGCAAGCCGTGCGCAACTCTAAAGGAAAATCCATTTAGAGTTGCGTGTCGCGGCTACACCTGCCCCAACTTTGGGTTTTGGATGTGCGTGTCTCCCTCCTTTTTAACATACATATTTATTCAATTACTTGCAGCTGGCATTAATAGCTGCAAGTAGTGTGTTGTGTAAAATGTGGTGTAATGTTATTGTTGTTGTGTCAGAAACGGAGCTGCTTTGAGCTACGGACCGGAGAGAAGACGGGCACGGCTAGCTAATTAGCCTCCGGCTAGCGTAAACGAGATGAGCGAGGACAGCCAGGTAGCCATGGCTGCGGCGCCTCCGACTGCAACGTTTACGATTAAACCTCCGGAGCCTTTTGACTTCTCGAAGCCACAGGAGTGGGAGAAGTGGATCAGGAGATTTGAGCGTTTCAGACTGGCAAGTAACCTGAACATGTCTACCGAAGCTAACCAAGTCAATACGCTGGTGTACTGCATGGGGGATGAAGCAGACGACGTGCTACGAGGGCTGTTGTTAACAGAAGAAGATCGCCTGCAGTATGAGCCAGTTAAAAGGAGCTTCGACACATATTTTGTGCCAAAGAAAAACGTAATATACGAACGGGCTAAGTTCAACAAAAGAGTACAGCAGCCAACTGAGCCAGTTGACTCATTCATCACAGCACTATATGCTCTGGCTGAGAACTGTGAGTATGGCGACCTGCATGACGAACTTTTGAGAGACAGACTGGTAGTGGGTCTTCAAAATTCATCGTTGTCAGAGAGGATGCAACTTGACAAGGACCTAACCCTCACAAAAGCCATCACAATGGCTAGGCAGTCTGAGGAAATAAAACGTCAACAGACCGACCTGAGGGGAGATGCTACTAGTAGAGTAGCAATGGATGCTATGCGCTTCAAGAGAGGCAAACCGCAGCACAAATATAAAGTCAAGGAACAGACACTTGGACAACAAAACACCAAGAAACCGATGCAGAGCAGGGGGGACCACAAAACATGCCGCAAATGTGGTAAATCACCCTTTCACACTGCATTCCAGTGCCCAGCCAAGAGTGCAGAATGCCACAACTGCGGTAAAATGGGGCACTATGGGAAAGTATGCAGGTCAAACAGCTCAGTGAATGAAGTTGCTGAGGACGTGGATGGACTGTTTCTAGGAGAGGTGGCTTCCGGCGAGGAGCCATGGATGGCTGATGTCAACATAAGAGGCAGGACAGTAGCCTTTAAAATAGATACTGGAGCCGATGTCACAGCCATTCCAGAGCAGGTGTTCGATGGAGTCGTGCATGGAGATATGACGCTAGAAAGAGCTCAGAAACCACTCTATGGTCCTGGTGGTGCAAAACTGAATGTCCTGGGGTTCGCCACAGAAACACTCTCATACAAGGAGAGGAGCACTACAGAGAAAATCTTTGTGGTAAGAGACCTCCAGGTGGCACTGTTGAGTAGGCCAGCTTCAGTGAGACTCAAATTAGTGGCTAGGGTTGACACCATAGACCAAGAGACGGTGAGAAAGTCATACCCTAAACTCTGCGAAGGGCTCGGGCGAGTTCATAAGCCTTACACCATTAAGCTCGAGGAAGACGCCAAGCCGTTTTCTTTAAAGGTGCCACGCCGCGTCCCGTTGCCACTCATGGGCAAAGTGAAGAAAGAGTTGGAGAGGATGGAGAGTTTAGGGGTCATCAGCCGGGTGCAACAGCCAACGGACTGGTGTTGTGGCATGGTGGTAGCCCCTAAAAAGAATAAAGATGAAGTCCGTATATGCGTGGACATGACGCCACTGAACGAGTCAGTGTGCCGGGAAAAGTTAATCCTTCCTTCCGTGGAGCAGACATTAGGAATGCTTGCAGGTGCTCAGTTTTTCACAAAGTTAGACGCAAACATGGGCTTCTGGCAAATCCCCCTATCTAAAGAATCAGCTCTATATACTATTTTCATCACGCCATTCGGGCGTTACCATTTCAACCGCCTGCCTTTCGGCATATCCTCCGCTCCGGAGCATTTCCAGAACACAATGGTGACAGAGGTCACCGCAGACCTGGAAGGGGTTGTCTGTCACATGGACGACATACTCGTCTGGGGGACTACACCGGAGCAGCTTGATGCCAGGGTCCATGCTGTCCTGGAGCGGGCAGTGAAGGCGGGGGTTACCCTCAACGTGTCAAAATGTGAGTTTGGGAAGAGAGAGGTGAAGTTTCTTGGTCATATCATCTCTGCTGACGCCGTGAGCCCAGACCCAGACAACACAAGAGCGGTGCAGGACATAACAGAGCCCACAAACGTAAGCGAGCTCAGGAGCTTCCTTGGTATGGTGCAACAGTTAGGGAAATTCATACCAAACTTGTCCGAAAAAGACAAGCCCTTAAGAGACTTGCTGTCCACGAAGAATCAGTGGTACTGGGGCCACGAGCAGCAGCGCACATTCTGCAGCCTCAAGCAGGAGCTCTCCTCTTCACCAGTCCTCCAGCTTTACGACCCCAACAAGCCACTGAAAATATCTGCAGATGCCTCATCCTACGGATTAGGGGCAGTGATGCTGCAAAAAGAGGGAGAGACATGGTCACCCGTTGCTTATGCCTCCAGGTCACTGACAGAGACAGAGCAACGATATGCTCAAGTGGAGAAGGAGGCGCTGGCGCTGACTTGGGCCTGCGAGAGGTTCGAGGATTTCATCCTAGGATTACGTTTCGAAATGGAAACGGACCACAAACCGCTTGTGAGTCTGTTAGGGGGGTGAGCTCTAGACTCGCTGCCACCTCGAATACAGAGGTTCAGGATGCACTTAATAAGGTACTCATATACAATCACTCACACGCCAGGGAAAAGCCTCATAACAGCCGACACACTCTCTCGCTCACCACTCAAAGGTGGAGCTACACAGGCTGACAGTGACCTCATGGAGGATACCAATATCTATGTCGACGCTGTGCTGGACAATCTGCCGACAAGCGAGGGATACCTGACGGAGCTTCGCGAGCAGCTGTGTGCAGACAGTGTTTGTGCACAAGTCATGAGATACTGTGTAGAGTAGGGGAAAAAATCGATACACCACAGTATCGCGATATTTTGCCTGACGATATTGTATCGATATTTGGACGCCAAGTATCGATATTGCAAAAACATTTTTTTTATTTTTTTTGCAGGCCATGCCAGGCCACCGGGCTACTATAAACTTTAGTTCCAAGGCCAGCAGTAAACAAACGGTAGCATATTTTCATTTTGTTTTAACAGTAACAGTTTTGTCATAACAGTAATTTACAAATTCCCCAGTTACTGAATGGGCTGCACAAGATGTTTTGTGTAAGTGAAGTGAAGTTGCAAAAACTACATAAGTACAGTAGTCCACACACACATCCAGTGGAAACGGACCACAAACCGCTTGTGAGTCTGTTAGGGGGGTGAGCTCTAGACTCGCTGCCACCTCGAATACAGAGGTTCAGGATGCGCTTAATAAGGTACTCATATACAATCACTGTGGACTGTAAGTAGACTGTAACAAACAGTTCAGTTTGTCAGGTGCATGCAACTATGACATGACTTTATGAAAGTTGTTGGTCTGTCTACTTGACAATGTTGCTGCAATAAAATGGTTGAAGTCAGATGTACAGACTGAAAAATTGTTCTTATATAAACCAGATGTTGACAAAGTTTTCCTTTGGGGACATCATTTGCAGTTGAAAATGTAAGAAATCGCAATATCGAAATATCGAAATATTCAATATATCGCAATATCGATATATCGCAATATCGAAAATATCGCAGTATCGCAATACTATCGTATCGTGACTCAAGTATCGTTTCAGTATCGTATCGTGGGCATCTGGTGATTCCCACCCCTAGTGTAGAGGGTTGGCCGGACAGGAACCGGTTTTACAAGGACCGGTCAAACACTACTGGCATGAGAGAGATGTTCTAAGTGTGCATAAGGGACTACTCCTGCGCGGCACCAGGCTAGTTATACCGGCTAACATGAGAAACGATGTGCTGGATAAAATCCACGAGGGCCACCAAGGGGTGGTAAAGTGCAGAGAACGTGCTAGTCGGACAGTGTGGTGGCCTGGACTAAGCAATCAGATAAGTGAGCTAGTCCTAAAATGCAGAGAATGCATCAAAGAAAGAGTAAATGCAAAAGAGCCTCTGATGCCAACTCAACTTCCAGATAGGCCTTGGCAAAAATTAGGTGCAGACCTGTTCTCCCTAAGAGACCATACCTATTTGCTAGTGGTAGATTATTTCTCTAGATATGTAGAAATAGCCCAGCTAAGCCCAACGAGGTCCACCAACATAATAGTTCATCTAAAATCAATGTTGCGCGACACGGCATTCCCGAGACATTTGTAAGTGATAATGGCCCACAGTTCTCTAGTTATTTAATGAAGGAGTTTGCGGTTGACTACGGTTTTGAACACGTAACCAGCAGCCCTAAATACCCCCAGAGTAACGGTGAGGCCGAGCGTGCCGTCCAAACAGTTAAAAACCTGTTTAAAAAAGCCAGGGACCCCTACCGTGCCTTATTGGCTTACAGAGCCACACCTCTGAATAACGGCTACAGCCCTGCCCAGCTGCTCATGGGGTATCACCTTCGCACCACGGTGCCTGCCCTTCCAGAGACATTGCAGCCAGCTCTCCCAGACCTGCAAACGCTCCAGCACAAGGAGAGGGAGAAAAGATGGATTGATGCCAAATGTTTCAACAAGAGGCACAGGGCAAGGGATCTTGCAAAGCTGTCACCTGGAGACCATGTGTGGATTTCTGATGCAAAAGCACAAGGCACAGTAATATCCACACACCACAGCCCACGCTCGTACCTGGTCAGCGGACCACAAGGGACTCTGAGAAGGAATCGCCATCATCTTGTGCCTATACCAGCGCCAGGATCTCAGAGTGAGAAGAACCAACACGAGCATCCACCAGATGGGGACTCTTCCACAAGAGAAGGTTCAGAGACTCTGTCACCACCAACCAAATCTCAGAGCATGCCCGGTGGCATGAGAACGAGGTCTGGCAGAGAAGTTATCAAACCACAGAGACTTAACCTGTGAGACTGGAATAAACACATAAAAACGAACAAAAAAAATAGTAAATAAGAAATAAGGAAAAAAAGAAATGTATGTTGTGTGAAAACTGTAAACTGGTTATATGGTTTATAGAGCGGGTTACACATGGGTTAAGTTTAAATGGGAAACTGTAATGCTAAGGGGTACAGTGTAATGTGATCTGTGACAGGAGAAAAAAAAGAAGCTATTACTTACATGTGATCAAGTGCTTATTTGAATTGAATAGTTAAGTTCCCTTTAAACCCTACAGTAAGGGGGATGTGGTGTAATGTTATTGTTGACCTGTGGGATGACGTCACAGGCGCGAGGCAGTATCAGTTCCGGGGTCAAGATGCGAGCTGTCATGTATGTAGCTGTCACTGACTATGTTGTACAAGCCTGCCGATTATAAAGTAAAGAACCTTCAAGTCTAACTCAAAGTGGTCATCATTGTATGTAAGAGAACCCAACACAACATAAAATTGACATTATTGTTAGTGTACTAGAGTTACACACCGTAGCAGAGTCTAACAGAACATAAGAAAATAATGCTGAAAATATAGAAACACTCTGGAGCTCTGGTTTTAGGATTAATAAAATCGCAGATGGCCGACTTATGTCCACCTCAATATTTATAGAATGGGTTATGGCTTACGCCCTGCTTTGCTCACAACAGGAAACTGTGTGTGTGTGTGTAAATGTCAAACAACATTTATATGTCACCAACCTGCTCTGTGTAAGCGCACTTCAGGATTTAAAACGGTGTCCAGCAACTTTCGTAGTCGGTCGATCTCCTGTTTTGAACGAGAAGCTTCCTCCTCGTACTCTGCTATCGTTCTTTCAAACAGACCAAATATCTCTTCACCCACTGCAGTTAGTCGACGCTGCACGACCACTCTCAGCTTCTGGACTTTAGACAACATGTTCACACAGCGACAGCAACTTTTCCTCCTTACCTATTTACTGACAAACTTTGTAGTTAACGTTTAGCCTAGGTGAACCCAGCCTTCAACGTGACGTCACAGACTGTATGTAGCGTCTGGCAGTTTGCCTATTCAGACTGCGATTTCCCGCGCGAGGCGATTTCAATCACAAAATCGCAGCCAATGAGTGACGGTGTGACTGCCTGCCACTATCAGCTCCTGCCATTATCTGCCAATGAGAGTGCGTCTTTGTCAGAGTTAGCATTACGCTAGGTCTCTCGGAGTTAGCTACTAGCATATGCAGGCAAATAGCTATACTATAGCGTTGAGGAAAGTAATGTGAAAACAGTGTATGCGAGTCCAGAAGCCTTGATGAAAACAAAGTGGCGAAATATCCTGGCATCGGATTCCTTACCAAGATTAGTTCGACAACGAAGCAAAGGAGCGCTACATAATTAGTGCATAGTGGGCTCCGGCTGATCTCAACGAGCTACATCAAGTATGTTAACATTTCCTTTTTTGTGACGACCGACTAGTACATGGAGGTCACGTGGAGGCTGGCAATACCGAGGCTAGCTAACGTTAGCCTACTTCGGTCCAATAATGTTAGCTTCACAGCTAACGTTAGCTTCAATCGCAACTAAACCATTCATCTGAGTCCAGAGGCGCTTCTTCTTCTTCTTAGAAGTAAACGGCGCCAGTAGCTAGCGTTACATCCATGATACTAGTACATACAGTCTTCTGTTGGTCAGTCAAAGTTCTAAACTAGACTTTTGAGAGGGGGGATCGAAAAGCTGTTCGGGTTTACACACCCGGCCTCCATCTTGTGCAACGTGACTGCTACAGAATCGGTTTGCACATGCGTGATCTTTTTTTCTTCTTCTTTCAAATTTCCGGCAGTGTAGCCGCTACTAGGCGTATTACTGCCCTCCGCAGGACAAGGATATAACTACCTCAAACACACTTCATATTCTCGGCAACAACTCTGAATCATGCGGGAACTGTAAAACTACTTTTGTGACCAGCTGGTGGTGGTTATTATTCTGACCATAGAAAGATTAAATAGGAAGATGAAACTCCTGACAAACATACAAGCTTCCCGTTTCTGTCTTATAGCCTATTTGGCACCGCCCCCGGTCTGTCCGTGGCACATTCTAGGAAAACATGCGCCACACACATATCAATTAATATTATGCACGAGCAGCAGCTTCTTCTGCTTCTTCCTTGTGTGGTGTTTTATGGCAGTTTCCATCCTTTAATTAAGTTGCGTAATTAGCCTACTGCCTCCTTCTGGATTTATCCGTCCACTGTTTTCCTAGAGAGCCGAAGTCACGCCCACTTCCGTTTTAGGCATACAAACCAAGGGATTTCATCTGCGGTTCTTTTTACATAAATGTTTTGTAAAATGCTTAGAAAGATAGTTTTACTTGGTCAAACCAAGCAATTCAGCTATATTTGGAGGAGACGGAGTCCGAGCTGTGGAGCAGCGAGGGAGGTCGGCGTGCTGGCACGAGGGTCGAGAGGTCCGGAAAATGAGGAACATTGAGGCCTCGGTGGCGGACGGTCCCGGACACAAAGCTGGAATTTGTGTAATAATTCTGAGACACAGCAATGTCTCCAAAGCCATCTAGTTAGAAGGGATGACATCACTGATAACATAATCACTGATGACATCATATCCGTTATCCATTCCTGACTGACTGATGAATGAAATGACTCACCCCAAAAAGCCTTGCACGTGGTAAAGATGGAATCCACCAGAGAGACCAAAGTCTTCACCCCTGCTTTAATTTCCACAGCATTATTTAATTTCCACAGCTTTAGTCATAGAAATAATAGTATTATTTAATAAACTTAGTTTCCGGGAAACGAAAGATGTAACGGCGGTGGAGTAAAGTTGTATATATTGTAGTTTGCATATTTACGTAATGTATTGTCTATTGCTTCTTTCTAGTAATATGTTGATACTGCTGTTTTTGCTCTGCACCTTACCTACAGGAATTTGTGTAACTTTTTATTGTTTAATTAGTTGTTGATGTCATTGATGCTACTGCTGCTGTAATGCCAGAATTTCCCTACGGGGATGAATAAAGTACTCTATCTAACTATCTATCTATCATTATACCACACAGCAAACACCATCAAGTTAATGTAAAAAAAATGTTGTGTAAAATGCATTAGATACAAACATTAAAATATAGCAAAGTTGATTTAGCCTACTCTTCACTAGAACACAAACTCAATCTGAAGACTTGTTGCTCCCAGTCCCAGACACGTTTTTTTTTTCTTCAGATAGGTTTAAAGCATTACACAGGGTTCCCACACCTTCTTTATCAACATCAACTTCAAGGACTTTCAAGGACCGGGTCTCTTAAATGATTGACTGTTTGCGTGTCACTTGTAGCACGCTCCATTTCAAGGGACATATCAATCTATATATTGAAATTTTTTCTTATTGCATTGATGAAGTGTCTATCGCCAATATAAATTATATTGCTATTGTTTTATTGCCCAGCCATACGTGATACTTCAGTTAGGCTACTTAAACCACACTGTACTCTCAACAATGACTCGGTTGCATGAAGGAGGACTATTAGAACACAACAGAGTGAAATGTGGCATCAGAATTCATAAGAACAAACTGATCTGCGATTGTAGGCCAATTTAGATTTTCATTTTCTATGTCCTTGATATGATCCCATTTGCAGCTATAACTTGGCTTTAGCACCCGCAGCATCGTCGCAGATCAGGTGCGTTCTGAAGAACTCCTGGATCTTCTTCCAGAGGCGGACCTCGGCCGCAGCGTGGGACCTGGGCTCGCCCCCCCACAGCACCGGCTTGCCCAGGACTCCGTGGAAACTGGAGGGACAGTAGGGTCCATAGGGCGGCTCCAGGTAATGCCCCGAGCCGGGGTAACACACGGTTTCAAAGTTCTCCTTCCCGTGACGCCTCAGTCTCTCCACCATCTCATCCACGAAAGCCTTGCTGTCCCAGTTGAGGTCGTCCTCTGCGGCCACAAACAGGAAGCGTGCCTCTGCCCGCTGGATGGGGATCAGAGTGGGCCTGTTCTCCTCTGCCAGGGGATCATGCAGAGCGTACTTGCAGTTGAAGGCCCCTGACTCGGTGGGAACCACCTTGCTGATGTCCGCCATTAAGGCAGGCAGGATCTGGCTTTTCTTATAGTAGAGAGGGAAGGACACATTGGCACTGCAGCCGTTGATCCACACAGCGGCTGCGATATCTGGCAGATAAGAGGCAATTGAAAGTGCAAGATCTCCACTCTTTGATAGTGATATTACACCAACTCCTTTACTGCCCACCTGTGGAGAAAAAAGAGAGTGCCAATTTGAAGTAACAAAAATGGCAGAGACTGAGGTTACTGTGTTGACTGTGAAACAGGGCAAGACTGTTAAAAGCTGCTAATTATTAGCTGCCTTTTCACCATTTATTGTGATAAATGCATGTTTTTATCCACCTTAATTTGGACTGAATGCCATTTCTGTCCAAATAAATAGTGAAGAGACAGCCAAGTTTTTTTCCCCCTTTCTCCAGGCTGCAAAAGCCCCCATGACAATTTTACATTTTGCCAGTGACATCTTTATCAGTGATGCTTACATTTTTATTGAAACATTCACCCATGAAACAAAGAAAAATGTAACATTTGTACTGATTTCTGAAGATACTGTAGCAAATATCACATTTGACAGAGGAGGGAGACAAAATCTGTCAGTGTTTTTGGAGGTGATCTCCGTTTATTATGACAATATAAGTTGTTGTAATACGAATCTGCAAATGTTATTTTCAGTTAGGCAGTCAGAGGACCATCATAGCTAAGTGGGGTCCTTGAGTTAGCAATGGGGCCGTGTTAGCACAGTGAGCTTTTAGTGAAGTTTAGCAGAGTGAGCAGTGCTTGTGTACTGAGCAGTGTTGGGCATGTTAGTTTTTTTTTTTTTAATATATACTACATACGTACATATTACTAGTTACTTTCATTTGAAAGTAATACGTTACTTTACAATATTACTGTATGTGTAGAGTAACTCATTAGTTATTACACTACCTTTGCATTACTTTCACCAAAATCACTGCAGTAGCGGAATGACATCGCCACCCCAGAACATCCCAAAAAATAATTTAAACCTTCTAAGTGAGTGTAAACTGTAAAATTCTAAATGTTATCGTTTCCTTTGTTATTGTCATCTATAGTGGTTACTTGCATTAAAATGCACAATTTGATTAGGAAATGATTGTATCTTTATTTAAAGCCCCAATCAGTAACTTTTTTGAAAGATTTTACTGTAATATAAGATCTTTTTAGTCATAGGACATGGTAGATTGACTTGTAATAGGGAGACTCTCGCCTTTATTTATCCCACACCGCCCTCCATTGGCCAGCCCTGGGACTAAGCAGTTTGCTGCCAGCGTCCCGAGGCAAGATGCGCGCATGCGCTCTACAGCGGCGGCGTTGTGTTCCTGGAAACCAGGAAGTAACTCGATTCGGATTTGCTACGAAAATGATGTTTCACGGAACTATGGATTATTATTTCATGTCATGTCAATGTCACAACATGTACATAGAGCTTTCTGGCGCTGTGTTTTGTTGACTTTGAACGGCGATATCGTTATCGATACTATTGCACGCAGAGGGCGCAGTTTCTCCAATAGCAAAACTTGGAAAAGTTGCTGAATGGGGCTTTAAATATGTGCTTTGATTTTTTTAAAGTTACTCAATTTGTAACTTGTGTTACTTGACAGAGTAAATGGTATAACATTATTGAAATCATGTTGGTAATAAGTTATCTTACTGAGTTATTGCCAAAAGTAATATATTAATATAATTATAAGAAAAACAAATCCCACATCTTATCAATTCACGTTCTAGTATCAGTTACTAAAACCACTCACCTTGGGCTGTTTTTTTAAGAACTGTATTGCCTCCTCAAAATAGTCCAGGTGGATCTCTGTGATCCTCTTGGGCAGGTCGTCGTGGCCGTACAGCGCGACAGTCAGGACCACAAACCCTCGGTTGGCCAGCAGACAGGCTCTCCTCTCTGACAAACCTCCACCAAAGGTGTACAGGTCCAACACAGCAGGGAACGGGCCTGCTCCTGGAACACAGCAAAATACAAGATGACATCACAAACAACAAATCTGACATCATGCGCATCTTTATTTTCAGTTTCATATAAGTGATGATATGTCCACAAGCAGGGACGTGCAGAGTGGGATAATCGGTGTGTTTTAGGGGTGCAGCAATGCGGTGTTGTTGTTAGTTATCCCTTTACTTTAGTCATCTGTCGGACTCCATCTATTCTGACTGTCCTCTTCTCATTATGTAAAGTGAACAAATCGTGTTTGCAAACAAGATAATCTGGGTTAAGAAAGTCACTATTAGCAGCAGCATCACGCTAGCTGGCAATAGTCAATTCGGCCCAAGTAGTGTCCTCTAGAGAGAGAGTGGCGTCAGCGGAGGACCAAAATGCGAGACTCATTAGCCAATGAACAGCCAGGAATGGGTCTCGCGCTACTTTTGCATGCTAAAATAAAGCTGATAATGTACAATTTGATTCAAGGGGGAAAAAACCCTTTCAGAGTACAACACAAACTGTCTATTTTGCTGCAACTCGACAGTGCTGCTTCATCCAGGACCTTACTTCCTGGAACTCTTCAGAGTAAAAAACTGGTCCATTGGAGTGAATGGAGATGTCGGGACTCTTCTATCTACATGGCTCTGGGTCCAAGTTTCAATGAGCTACATTGATCATGCGTTTGGTCACACCCCAAAAAAGTGTGCCCATGGCGCATCCTCTCCAGAGTCTCCACCCTAGACGTCAAGCATGAAGAACATGAATAAGCAGAAAGTGTCTAACCAGGGGGAGTAAACAGGACTCCTCGAATATTCCCATCTCTGACGGGGAGCCGGCTGACCCCCTCTCCCAGCAGAAGCCTGTGGTTGGTCTCCTGGGCCAGGGCGCGGCCCTCCCCCTCCCCCTGCCCGTCCTCCTCGTGCACAGAGATGTGGACCACGTGGGCGTTTCGTGCGTCGCTCTTGTAAAACTTTGTGTGCGCGGCGTCCGCCCTCAGCGACCACAGCAGGCCCATGGGCTCCGTGCCCACGTAGCTCCCGCTGAGAGAGGAGTCTCTCTGCAGGTCCACCTCCCCGCCAGAGTCCGCCCTGTGGGGAGAGAGGGGGAAGTGATCCGATTTGATTGATATCAATGCCATTATTGTCGAGTCTGCTTATTGGAACACAGTGTTGTTAGAATGTCTGCCTAATAACATCTGAACATGTTCTTCTTAAAAAGGATACGTGTCGACCATTAGACCGTATAAAGGATATGGACGGAGTCACCCATTGGTTTTTGCACTCCTGTTCTGAAGCCCAGAGTATGGCAGTGTGGCCGTCGCCATCTTGTAGTTCTTGTGCAGCTCGCGCAAGACTAGAGGTTTCCCAGAGACGCAGCTCCACCTGCTATTGGTCTGTGATCTGCAAGCTGCGTGATCACTGGACAGCCGACCTGTCAATCACCCCAAAACATAGTCTTTTCTATCGTCTATTTTACGGTAAACAGGTGCACTATATAAAAATTCACCCCCCATACAGTTGTAATAAGAGGTGAAATTATCTATAGATCAAAAACGTGTTTTGAACCAGGCTGTAAACACGTTTAATCCTGTTATAAAGATGGGCATTTTAACATGGGGATGAACAGGGAATCATTCCTTTTTGGAGCCAGCTTCAAGTGGCCATTCGAAGAACTACAGCTTTTAGTCTCACTTCCGTGACTTCATCTGTCTAACCCCTAGCTCGCCGCCTGGTTTCAACATCATTTGCTGCCGTTTCCACCCTCAAATGGAAGTTTTACAGACGTTACAAGTAGCTCCGTTTTCATCTTTCTTCATGGTTCGCGCTTCCCGTGCCTACCTGTAGGTGGCCGAGGAGCGGAACAGCACCCCCTTATCGTCGGTAGACCTGGCCCTCATGGAGACCAGCTGCCTGGAGCGCAGCCCGGACACCTTCACCTCCAGGGGCTCATCAAACAGGCACCTGGCCCTCGGCAGAAGCCTCAGTCGGACCTGGGAGGACATCTCTCCTTTCTCCTCTGAGTTTCCCCTGCCTGCATTCACACACACACACACACACACCAAAGCAACAACCAAAAACCACTGCAGGAGAAATGAGGAAATAATATAAATAAAAAACACAGTATGAATCACCGTGTAAAACAGACATATGATTATTTTGTTATGAAGAATCCAAAGAAAAACAGTTTTAGCAATGCAACCTGCAGGTGAGCCATAACTGAGACAAAACACAAGCCGACGAACCATGAATAATATTAGCCTACTCATGAAATTGCACAAGCAATGCTAATATAGATATGCTTCCAGGAGAGTAAGTAGTGAAAAAATATTCCCACTGTACAGTCTCAAAAATGGGTAAGCTGACACTGCCAGATGGTCTGTTTTCACATAACCATCTGGGAATGAGTCGCTCGGGGAAACAGTTTTAAAGCGGCAGGCACTTTCAAAAAATACCTAGCAGGTCATTGGATGAACCATCTGTCCATCACATCTATCACGAGGTGTCGTCACACCTAAATCCCACCCGTAGCTGCCTCATAGGATGCTGATTGGTGCAAACCTGGTTTGGATTTAAACCAATAGAGCGTGGCAAGTTATGGATGTCGTCTGATCGTGATCTCATGCAAATCCAGCTGCCTCGCAAGGTTAAGAAATGGGGGCATTTACAAAATTTGGGGGGCACTTAAAATAGTCATTAGTGCATAAGTTGCTAAAGCGTAGTAGTGTGAACAACAGTACTGTTGTTGTCTTCTGTTGTTTTATTAATTGGTGGCTGGCAAACAGCTTGCAGGTGCTGATTGTTTGTTAGAGATGGAAATGGAAATTAAATTAATTGAATGAATATAAAATGATCAAAATCTTGCCCGGAAATTTTGCCCCTCGATCATGGTTTGTAGGGACATTCTGAGATTTCTTGGGGCATTTTTGCCCTCCTCCACCACCACCACCACACAGCACACACCCAGATTTACACACACACACACACACACACACACACACACACACACACACACACACACACACACACACACACACACACACACACACACACACACACACACACACAGGTTTATTGGAACATTATTTGTTTGAAATATTGTTTTGTACTGTAATGTTTTTGTTTTGTCTTTTTTCGGTTTTTGTTTTTGCTTGAAGGGAGGTGGGGGTAATGCATTATGTGAAAGCATGTGTATACTTTTATGTTCATAAGGTGGACCCCATGGAGTAGATGTTACCTCTGTAACAAACAATAGGGATCCAAATAAATAAACACACACAACCAGATAGCTACATGTTGCATTCTCCCAATTAAATCCAAATTGGATGTATCTTCTTGTAAATTCGGCATGCAAGTGCACAGCACTAAATAAAACGTCAACTTATAAGTTGTCCAGACTGGTAGATGTCACTTTAACCTTCAAGCATAATAAGAAACAAGATGGGCAACTTTAGACGGTGCATGATAGGCTACTTTATCGAAATCAGTGATTGATGTAGGCTATTGTGCGCACGCCGAATTGGGTGGATCGTAATCATGTGTAACACGTCTTAAATCAGGTTGTATTGTCTATGTGTACTTCGGCCAATAACGAAGATCACATTAAACAATAATAATTGTGGACGGACTCTGATTGGATCTAGCCACAGAGTAGCCTACAGACCGTATGCCTATCAGGGCAGCCTGGTTCCGAAGTGCGCTAAACTAAGCCAACTATATCCACCAGTGTCCATTCTGCTCAGTCTCTATCAGCATTCAGTAATCCAAAGGCAAGCACTTTCTCACCATGGATTAACATTTATCATGATTTACCCTGTAAACAAAAGTGTGGACTCACCCGGAAACCCAACCCTCAGGCAGTGAAGCCAACTTCTTCTATCTTTATAATAGCGTGTTGAACCAGGCGGCGGAGCATTATCGCCACCATCTGGTCAGTTACAGTGTATCCTTGTCATTCAGTCCTTCGACTGATTTCCAGGTTGTTTTAAGGTTTTAAGGTTCTTTCTTTCAGGTTCTTCTTCTTCTTCTTCTTCTTCTTCTTCTTCTTCTTCTTCTTCTTCTTCTTCTTCTTCTTCTTCTTTTTCTGTGTTTTATGACAGCTGGCAAATCAACTTAAAAAGTGCATTACCGCCACCAAGTGGACTGGAGTGTGGCGTTGGAGCCATGTTGAGAATATTTACCAAGTTTCAAGAATCTGAATTATGAAACATTTGGGGATATTTGGAACTAGCGAATCAGTTATAAACACTGCAGAGAGGCAAAGTAGAGAGTACACGTAGAAACAGTGAAATAAGGGCGATATCTGAACGTACAAACAGGAAGTGTAGCATTTATTAGCATCTGTAACTGTTACTGTGGGGGGGGGACACAGGTTTCCCCAAAATAGAAAAAATACATAATGAAGCTTTAAGAGACTGATACCAGAGTTCATATCTTTATTGGTGACATCATCGTGTGCACACAAATTCCAACCAAACCAATTGTTTTAACAATTCTGACCCTCCCATCCAATAAAACTGCTCTTTCTCTCCCTAGCTGATCTCCCATTGGATCACACTCATGAATGACCCCTCTCCCCGTTATGTCCTGCGACTGCCACAACATCCTGTTTCAACATCACATACATCACATAAGGAAGCAAGAAGCTCTCAAAATGCAGTTTGATTGTGACTCTAAGCTTCAATGCTTCTGAGCAGATCTGTTTGAGGTAGTGAAAATGATACTTGTTT
>NC_139635.1:35975732-35980732 GCF_964638095.1 Poromitra crassiceps
GGAAGCAATATTCAGATAACTGGTTTATTTATAGCAACAGGGATAATTGCAAGACATCAAAGGTGCTTGTAATCCAAATAAGACTTTCAGAGGAAAAATCCACCCTCCAACACACACACACACACACACACACACACACACACACACACACACACACACACACACACACACACACACACACACACACACACTTGATATAGCCTACATTACTTTTCTGGGTCAGTCATGTTGTTTGGGGGTGTATCTTTCAGATTCCAGCTAATAATGGGCCAAATGGAGATGACCTGACGTCACCTCGAGCTGGAATCAAAGAGCGAGGGGCTTCTTACCAACAGTAGCCTCAATAGACCATAATGCAATGCAGCCCTGTGATAATGTGTTAACTGTTGGATAATCTAATAACATATCAACGTGTAATAAAATGGCCCTCTAAATCAGAGCCGTATAAAAGAAGAGTTGTGACATCTCCATTCACTCCAATGGACCTGGAACTTTTGCGAGGATTAAGCAGCAGTTGCAGCAGAATGGAACGTTTGTGATGTACTTTGAAAGGGTAAGACACAATCAAATTGTATATTATCGGCTTTATTTTATGCACTCAAACGTAGCATGAGCCCCCTTCCTGGCTATTCCCCCGCTACGTGAGTCACACATTTTGGACCATTGGTGCCACTCTGTCATCTATATTACTCTGCTCTAAATTTGTCCAAAATCTGTTAATTGCCATATAAAGTGTTAATATATTACAGTGGAATCTGCTTATAGTGATCACGGTTATTAGTGATCAACTGCTTATATTGATCAAAAAGCTTTGTCCCAAACCATTCCTATACACATGCTATTTTAATAATTTGCTTATAGTGATCAATACTCCGCTTACAGTGATCATTTTGGGCCTTGTCCCACCTGAGAACAAAGGAAAAAAGATATGGATTTTTAAAGTCAATAACATTCTTTTGCTTTATTTACAGTGTATTACTGTATTCATGTAATACACATACAAATGTCATTAGAAATAAAGAAAAAGAAAAAAATCTGTTATAATGATCATCTGCTTATAGTGATCAATTTGACCCGTCCCAAGGTGATCAGTATAAGTGCACTGTAAAATTACATCCCTAAAATTACATCCCTATAATAATGTAATAATAATATAATTAGTAAAAATAATAATATAATTAGAGAGCACATTTTCAAGTTTTGAAAGGCCATAAACTGCTACACTGAGAGTCCAATTAATTGAGATACGCAAATCTTTGCAAATGTCAGGCTGTAACTGAAGTTAAGAGTTTTATAGTATTGTGATATCTCGACTCGACTCCGTTCTCAGTCTCTATCTGCTTCGCTCAACTAGAGACTGAGAGCTTTTCTCTCAGCTTTCGTTGTTCAAACTGGGTTGAAACGATTAGAGTTAAAAAACAAAAAAAACTGCGTCACAGAACCAATCTTTAGGGCGGCCCTTCGTGCAGAAAGGGCCGGTGACAAGCAGAAGTCGTGTGCTTGTAGATGGATGAAACGAAATCGTTGCTTGGAACCTCCATGTCTTAAAAAAGCTCTCTGTGTTACAAAGTGATTGTCCGTATCTCCAGTGTGTTTCACTACAGAGGATAATGTGGGATAATTTCCGGCAACTTGACAAAGGGGCTAAGGTTTGTTAGAGGTCGTTTGTTAGAGGCCGCCGTACAAACTATTTGACAAGAAGTTCCCAGGTAGATGGAAATTTCCACTTGTCTGGAGCCGAGACGATCTCCACTGGTCTGTTTTTGATGAGCCTGATGGATGGATGGTGCATCTTCTTGTTCCTCATTAGTTAAGGGGTGTCTGTCTGCATCATTTAGGGTGCGACGTGTTTACTTGTCTCCTCCATCAATCTGTCCATTACCTCCCACACAGATTGTTTGTCCTCATTTCCTCCTTTAAATGAGCTTGAGATCGCCTCTCTGCATGTCCCTCACATCATGTCTGTCCTCTCTCTGTAATGAAGCCTGTGCCAAAGGAAAACGTGAGCCTGGATGAACCAGTCTCGCAAAACAAAACACAAAATGTGAGTTCACGTGACCAAATGGTTGACCCGGGTACCAGTGAACTGATTAGATTTTGGTGGTCAAAGTTCAAGGTCACTATGACCTCACGACCGCTCCTTTCATGCTTGTTAACGCGATATCTCAGGAACGCCTTGACTGAATTTCATAAAATTTGCCTCAAACGTCCACTTGGACTCAAGGATGAACTGATTACATTTTGGTGGTCAAAGGTCCAGTTCACTGTGACCCCACAAACGCCATTTTCAAGCTCAGTAGTATCGCCATATGAGTAACACCTTGACAAAATTTCTTCACATTTGGCTCAAACGTCAAAGACATGGATGAGTGTTTCCTCAGGTGCTACCTGCCTGCATGTTAACATTATGTGTGAGAGAGCTGAGTGTTTCCTCAGGTGCTACCTGCCTGCATGGTAAAATGATGTGTGAGAGAGCTGAGTGTTTCCTCAGGTGCTACCTGCCTGCATGTTAACATGATGTGTGATAGAGCTGAGTGTTTCCTCAGGTGCTACCTGCCTGCATGTTAACATGATGTGTGATAGAGCTGAGTGTTTCCTCAGGTGCTACCTGCCTGCATGGTAACATGATGTGTGATAGATAGAGATGAGTGTTTCCTCAGGTGCTACCTGCCTGCATGTTAACATTATGTGTGAGAGAGCTGAGTGTTTCCTCAGGTGCTACCTGCCTGCATGGTAACATGATGTGTGATAGATAGAGATGAGTGTTTCCTCAGGTGCTACCTGCCTGCATGTTAACATTATGTGTGAGAGAGCTGAGTGTTTCCTCAGGTGCTACCTGCCTGCATGGTAAAATGATGTGTGAGAGAGCTGAGTGTTTCCTCAGGTGCTACCTGCCTGCATGGTAACATGATGTGTGATAGAGATGAGTGTTTCCTCAGGTGCTGCTACCTGCCTGCATGGTAACATGATGTGTGATAGAGATGAGTGTTTCCTCAGGTGCTGCTACCTGCCTGCATGGTAACATGATGTGTGATAGAGATGAGTGTTTCCTCAGGTGCTACCTGCCTGCATGGTAACATGATGTGTGAGAGAGCTGAGTGTTTCCTCAGGTGCTGCTACCTGCCTGCATGGTAACATGGTGTGTGAGAGAGCTGTGTGTTTCCTCAGGTGCTACCTGCCTGCATGGTAACATGATGTGTGAGAGAGCTGAGTGTTTCCTCAGGTGCTACCTGCCTGCATGGTAACATGATGTGTGATAGAGCTGAGTGTTTCCTCAGGTGCTACCTGCCTGCATGGTAACATGATGTGTGAGAGAGCTGAGTGTTTCCTCAGGTGCTACCTGCCTGCATGGTAACATGATGTGTGATAGATAGAGATGAGTGTTTCCTCAGGTGCTACCTGCCTGTATGGTAACATGATGTGTGATAGAGATGAGTGTTTCCTCAGGTGCTACCTGCCTGTATGGTAACATGATGTGTGATAGAGATGAGTGTTTCCTCAGGTGCTACCTGCCTGCATGGTAACATGATGTGTGATAGATAGAGATGAGTGTTTCCTCAGGTGCTACCTGCCTGTATGGTAACATGATGTGTGATAGAGATGAGTGTTTCTTCAGGTGCTACCTGCCTGCATGGTAACATGATGTGTGAGAGAGCTGAGTGTTTCCTCAGGTGCTACCTGCCTGTATGGTAACATGATGTGTGATAGAGATGAGTGTTTCCTCAGGTGCTACCTGCCTGCATGGTAACATGATGTGTGAGAGAGCTGTGTGTTTCCTCAGGTGCTACCTGCTTGCATGGTAACATGATGTGTGATAGAGATGAGTGTTTCCCCAGGTGCTGCTACCTGCCTGCATGGTAACATGATGTGTGAGAGAGCTGAGTGTTTCCTCAGGTGCTGCTACCTGCCTGCATGGTAACATGATGTGTGAGAGAGCTGAGTGTTTCCTCAGGTGCTGCTACCTGCCTGCATGGTAACATGATGTGTGAGAGAGCTGTGTGTTTCCTCAGGTGCTACCTGCCTGCATGGTAACATGATGTGTGAGAGAGCTGAGTGTTTCCTCAGGTGCTACCTGCCTGCATGGTAACATGATGTGTGATAGAGCTGAGTGTTTCCTCAGGTGCTACCTGCCTGCATGGTAACATGATGTGTGAGAGAGCTGAGTGTTTCCTCAGGTGCTACCTGCCTGCATGGTAACATGATGTGTGATAGAGCTGAGTGTTTCCTCAGGTGCTACCTGCCTGCATGGTAACATGATGTGTGAGAGAGCTGTGTGTTTCCTCAGGTGCTACCTGCCTGCATGGTAACATGATGTGTGAGAGAGCTGAGTGTTTCCTCAGGTGCTACCTGCCTGCATGGTAACATGATGTGTGATAGAGCTGAGTGTTTCCTCAGGTGCTACCTGCCTGCATGGTAACATGATGTGTGAGAGAGCTGAGTGTTTCCTCAGGTGCTACCTGCTTGCATGGTAACATGGTGTGTGATAGAGATGAGTGTTTCCTCAGGTGCTACCTGCTTGCATGGTAACATGATGTGTGATAGAGATGAGTGTTTCCTCAGGTGCTGCTACCTGCCTGCATGGTAACATGATGTGTGAGAGAGCTGAGTGTTTCCTCAGGTGCTGCTACCTGCCTGCATGGTAACATGTGTGATAGAGCTGAGTGTTTCCTCAGGTGCTGCTACCTGCCTGCATGGTAACATGTGTGATAGAGCTGAGTGTTTCCTCAGGTGCTACCTGCCTGCATGGTAACATGTGTGATAGAGCTGAGTGTTTCCTCAGGTGCTACCTGCCTGCATGGTAACATGTGTGATAGAGATGAGTGTTTCCTCGGGTGCTGCTACCTGCCTGCATGGTAACATGATGTGTGAGAGAGCTGTGTGTTTCCTCAGGTGCTACCTGCCTGCATGGTAACATGATGTGTGAGAGAGCTGAGTGTTTCCTCAGGTGCTACCTGCCTGCATGGTAACATGATGTGTGATAGAGCTGAGTGTTTCCTCAG
>NC_139635.1:35985732-35993232 GCF_964638095.1 Poromitra crassiceps
GTTTCATGAGCCCACAGCTAAACCATCCCTCCCTTCAAGTGAAATCATGAAAATCACCAATCTGGAGTAATGAGGTTTTCACCTCACGGCAGCGGTGTGGCTGCGGTGGCTTTGAGAGCTTCAGGTAATGGCACGGCTGTAGGAAAGAAAAAGTGGCTTTCATGCAGGGCCGGGCTGCAGCGGGGACCTCCGTGCAGCGTGGAGACCTTGAACACACACACACTTCGGAATGGAAAGCAGTGCAGCACACACACATTCCTCCAGCCTCCTCCGCGAGCTATCTCAAATATGCGCTGCGGTTTGACTTCAGTGCTTACCTGCGAGAGGCTGAGAAATAGGCTACCACTCGACAAAGAGCGCCTTCCGTAATGCTTTCAATATGCCTTCCCTCTGTAGTTATAGATCAGTCCTGGGCTGAATCCTTTATGCATGCCTCACAGCCCAACACACTGCAGGCAGTGGTGTCATCTAACCAAGTAATAATACTTAAGTACAGTACTAAGTATTTTTGGGAGTATCTGTACTTTACTTGAGTATTTATATTTCTGTTGACCTTCGCTTTTACGCCACTGCATTTCCCATATAAAATGTCTACTTTTATTGCACTACATTTCCTCTATATCTTAGTTACAAAGTAAAATCAGGAGAAATCTGCAAGCAAGCAGGTTTGGCGAAGCATCAGTGCTCCTAGCTTGCAAGTTACATTAATCACAATCCACACACTCCATTCCAGTTGGTGGCTGTAAGGCACCATGTTTTTTTTGCCAACCACTAGGAAGAAGATTTCCACTCAAGCCCATGCATGTCATTTGCTTGCTTTTTTATTAACAGCATTTACTTGTACTTTTACTTTCAATACTTAAGTCCATTTAATATCGAAAATTACTTTTGATACTTAAGTACAGTAAATACCAGATACTTTAAGACTTTTACTCAGGTAATATTCTAATTGGTGACTTTGCATGACTTTGACCCAAGTCATTTTCTGGTAAGACATCTGTAATTTTACTCACGTGTGGCTTTCGAGTATACACCACTGACTGCGGGCCAGAAACAATCACAAGAGAATATTCAAAAGTCAATTTGGCAGGTTTGGCGGTGATTTGCAGCACATCTGATACAGAAAAATAAACGAACTGGAACCCGAAGATGGTTCTTCAGGCTACATCTACGCTAATACTTTTACGTTTTAAAATGAAATCGATCTCCATCCACACAAAGCGTTTCAGAAATAATTTCCATCCACTGGTTCTTCCCGACCTCACCCAAAACCGTCGCTCCATGTAGGGCTGATAATGGCAGCCTCGACATGGGAATTGTCACAAATGGCTCGAATAATAGCTTGCCTCCTGTGTGCATGTAGCATTACTGTATAAAATGCAGAATTTAGCACAGACATCAACAACACCTGTAATTTGTTATCCATGTTGAATTAACAACTGGAAGTCAAGGCTGATGTCATTTGTTTTCTTCTGGAAAAGGGTCACGTGATAGAGGCGTGGCGAATCAGGGAAGGACGTTGTGACTGATAAGACCCAATCAGGAAGAGCCCATGGGTTTCTGCATGATCATTTTCAAGAGTCTCCATTTCCGCTCATCCAGACTAAAATGCATGAGTTGCGTAGCGCTGTAAACTTGGAACAAATGTAGCGGGGTAACTTACCTAAGATGGCTTTATACATTAAAAAAAAGTGTGGGCCAACGAAATCAGAGAGTATAAAATACAATGGTGAGTCCTATTCACCTTATGTAGCCCCGCCCACTTGACCCAGTTGTGTTATGACTTCCTGTTCAAAACATTGTGTTTTACCTGGTCACTAGTACTGTACTGTCACAGGAAGTGTAAACACAACAGGAAGTAACTGGCTGACCCGTGTTGGAACATAAGGTGAATAAGCTGAGTTAGATATATACAGGCTTCATACACATTTTGACCAATGGATTTCCATGACTTTTCCATGACTTCAAAACAAATTTCCATGACCAAACATTTTGTGAAGTCTCTGTGTATACATGAAAAAGTGAGTTGAGTTACGACATGTAACGTTACATAATTTATTTTAAAAGTACACACATTATTTTAAACTCAGCGTAAATTAACGCCATGCAAATAATAATAATAACAAATTTCCATTACTTTTCCCAAGACCTGGAAATTGTATTTTAAATTTCTATGACTTTTCCAGGTTTTCCATGACCGTACAAACCCTGTATATATCTCAGAGCAGCATGATATAGTGGGTAAAGTTTGGCCAGGGCGGTGGGGCAAGGCAAGCAAATCTCTAAACCAGTGATTCTCAAACTTTTTTGCCTTCAGTAGCCCCTTTCCCTGATTTCTGAATCCAAGTACCCCCTTTACCCGACTACAACATTTTGCTCAGAAAACTGCAAGAGAAAACTATTATTATATAGCTACGATGCAATGAATGATGAGAATATAACATTATAAAATAAGAAATGGAGTGAAAGAGTTGCAATTAGTGCCTCCTGAGTGGATTTATTTTAACATTTATTCATTTGCATGATTTATTCTTGCATTTTTTCCATTTTCTCCTTTCTCTCAAGTACCCCCTGTAGCAGGTACGCGTACCCCCACACACACACATATATATGTATGTGTATATATATATATATACATACAAATACATATATACATACATACATATGCACACACACACACACACGCATGCATAATGCTAAAATCCCTCCAACCAGACATAGCAACTAAATGTTTTCTCTCCTGTGTGGACTCTCATGTGTGTCTTCAAGATACTGTACCACAAACTGAGCAATTAAATGTTTTCTCTCCTCTGTCTGGACTCTCATGTGTATCGTCAAGTTTTCATTTAGACTAGTTTTTTTTTACCACAGGCTGAGCAATTAAATGTTTTCTCTCCTGGCTGTGTGGCCTATCATGTGTGTTCTCAAGTTTGCTTTAAGACCAAAACGTTTACCACAGACTGAACAATTAAATTGTTTCTCACCTGTGTGGACTATCATGTGTCTTTTCAAGTGTGATTTATAACAAAATATTTTACGACAGACTGAGCAACTCAAGTGTTTATTCCCAAGAAATTCACTGTTTCTCTGTGAGTCTAAACCTGACTGAAGTTCACTAGTTTCCATCCATTCTTCACTATCACTAGCTGGTTGTAAACTACTAGCTGGATCTAAGCTCCTCGCTGGTTCTGATACTCTGCAGTCCTCTCCATCAATTGACCTGCTGGCTCTGTTTCGCTCAGTTTGGCTTTGATGAAGCTGTGAAGACTGAGGTTTCTCTTCATCATCTTCACTCTTCAGAGGGACAGGAGTGAATAGGAACTTGGTGATATCAGCCTCCTCTAGCCCTTGAAGCGGATCTCCCTCCTGACTGATCCAAAGTTCCTCCTGTTCCTCTTTAATGTGTGGGGGCTCTGGGTCCTCCTGACTGGTCCACAGTTCCTCCTGTTCCTCTTGCATGTGTGGGGGCTCTGGGTCCTCCTGGTCCAGACTGGAGCTCCACTCCTGCTGCTCATCGATAACCTCTTCTTTAGTGACCAACAGCAGCTGCTGGAGGTCTGGATGCGAGGCTTCTCTGTGTAACAGCACAGCGTCCAGCAGTTTTCCTTGTCGGTCGATCTCCTCTTTAGAACGAGCAGCTTCCTCCTCGTACTCTGCTATCGTTCTTTCAAACAGGCCAAATATATCTTCAACAGCCGCAGTTAGTAGCTGCTTCACCGCCGCTCTCAGCTTCTGGACTTTAGACATTTTCATGTTCACAGTGACAGGAACGTTTCCCCCCGAACTATTTAATTTAGTGACACACGTTCAAAGCTCCAATAGCTTCACAGCTAACGTTAGCTTCACAGCTAAACCATTCGAGTCCCATGATGAGCTTCTTCTTCCTCCCAGTTAAACAGAGCCCCGGTTCCAGTTTTCGTGATAATATCATCCGCTCATACGAGTTTTGTGTTTGTAAATTAAACTTCTGAAGTACCGAGGATATAACCTGGAAATAATACGCTACTGCTAACGCTACTCCTTTCAAGAACTCGTCTGCCTTGCCTTCTTCTTCTTCTTCTTCTCCTTCTTCTTTGGATTTTATGGCGGTTGGCAAACATATGTATGTGCATTACCGCCACCTACTGGAGTTTGATATCCTCTTCAGTGCAATCTATTTACAGTGTACATCAGATATCCAATATCCACCCATAGTGCTTTCAATTCACAGATATGGTCCATTCTCAGTCTGATTCGTCTGCCGTGCCTTCTTCTTCTTCTTCTTTTGTGTTTAATGGCGGTTGGCAACAACTTTCGGGTGCATAATACATTACTGCCTTGCCTTCTCTTCTTCTTTTGGTGTTTAATGGCGGTTGGCATCCAAAGTGTTGCATTAGATTCAAGATTCAAGATTCAAGATTTTTATTGTCACTCCGTAGTACAAGTATCACGTGTGAAATTCTTGTGCTGTGAACTCTGTTTACAACATAGTACAAATATAACAGGGCATATGAGTGCAAAAACAACAAGAGACACAACAGGCAGTAGAGTGATAAGACAAGTCAGAGACAGTGGCATAGTCACTGCACATAGGTGCACATGTCATGTGCATACTTTGGACGTACTTAAACATTTTAAATTCGACGTATTTGACGTACAGGTGCAAATCGCATATACTGTACCTAATTGAACATACAATTAAACATTAGACATACATAATGGTAGCATCTACAGTGCGGTACAGTAGCCTACAGCTACTACACTATTTGTGTATGTTAAGGAGTCTCGTGGCCTGCGGGAAGAAACTATCCCTCAAGCGATTTGTGCGTGCTTTTGGGACCCTGTATCTTCTCCCTGAGGGTAACAGGGAGAACAGGCTGTTGTGGGGATGGTTTGTGTCTTTGATGATCTTCAGGGACCTCCTGAGGCACCGCTGGTTATATAGTTCCTGCAGTTCTGGCAGCTCACATCCTGTTACGTGCTGGGCCGCGCGTCTCACTCTTCGTAGCGCCCTGCGGTCCATGGTGGTACAGTTCCCGTACCAGGTGGTGAACAGCCAGTCAGCAGGCTTTCAATGGTGCCTCTGTAGAAGTCCCTAAGGATTTCTGGCCTTAGCCCAAATTTCTTTAGGCGCCTGAGTCCGTGTAGTCGCTGTTGGGCCTTTTTTACCGCCTACTACTGGATTTAAACTGAACTGAACTGAATTGAACTCCACTTGACAAAATGAAATGAAATGAAATGAAAATTTACAATTGTAAATGCAGCAAGGATATTTCTGGGTGGTGTGGGGGTTTCTGGAGATGGTGTGCAGAATAAGCTCTAAAACATCTGAGAAGTAGAGAGTTGTAGTAGAATGGGAATGGGTGGGATTTTATTTAATTTTTTCTCATTTCATTTCATTTTGTCAAGTGGAGTTCAATTCAGTTCAGTTCAGTTTAAATCCAGTAGTAGGGGCGCCCTTCGGACGCCGGCACGCGCGTCGGCCCGTATCGGCCTGGCCTGCTTGGTATCTAATGCCCGGCCTGAATTAGGATCCCAGTCCGCCCCTGACTGTGTCACAGTTACTACTTCAGTGTTTTTGAGTAGAGACTATAGGGCTAAAGACAGACAGTTGACTGTGTCACAGTTACTAACTCAGAGTGTTTTTGGGTAGAGACTAGGGCTAAAGACAGACAGTTGACTGTGTCACAGTTACTAACTCGGAGTGTTTTTGAGTAGAGACTAGGGTTAAAGACAGACAGTTGACTGTGTCACAGTTACTAACTCGGAGTGTTTTTGAGTAGAGACTAGGGCTAAAGACAGACAGTTGACTGTGTCACAGTTACTAACTCGGAGTGTTTTTGAGTAGAGACTAGGGTTAAAGACAGAGAGTTGACTGTGTCACAGTTACTAACTCAGAGTGTTTTGGAGTAGAGACTAGGGCTAAAGACAGACAGTTGACTGTGTCACAGTAACTCAGAGTGTTTTGGAGTAGAGACTATAGAGTAAGACAAGACAGTTTACTTTGTCACTGTAACTCCGAGTGTAACGGAGTGTATTTATAAGAAGCGGTTCAGTTTTATCGGGTCTTACAGTTTTCTTCTTCTTCCACGAGACAGACAACAGACAGAAATCAGTCAATCGTTGTGAGCTAATTTTCCTTACTTGTGCTGTTAAGCTGATTTGCCTTTATACCCATTAAGCCACAGGACTGAGAGCACCCTGAGCTGCACTTTTTTCACACCATAATAACCCTAATCTTAACCACAAAAAAATTACTTACCGCACATTTTCAGGAAGAAGCAGTTGCAGCGGCCAATGAAATGAGTTCGGGGCGTGGTCATCGCAGCCCATACTAAGAAAAAATTATGGTCTGGGAACGATCCCAACACGGTGATATCAGGACGTCCCTCCATGAGGGGTCCAGATGTGGCTGATAGGAGACTCTGATGTGGAACCTCTATGGTGTAGGGGGATGAAGAGAGATCTGTGGTATCATTTTGTGATCATCAGGAACAAAAACGCTCTTCAATATGTTCAAACTCCACCGTGGGACATTTCATCATCCACCTGATAGGAGGAGAGAAATTCTTAGTGTGTGAAGAAAGTGCATTGATGAAATCATTTCCTTTTTGATTCTCTAACTTTGAGTAGATGTTTTTTGGGGAGGGAAAGTACCACACCAGGTGAACATAGAAACTTGCATATGTTTAAGTCATCCTCTGACCTAGCAGCGGTGTAGAGTTTCCTCCTGTGTGTGTGTGCGCGCACACACACAACACACACACACACACACACACACACACACACACACACACACACACAGACACACACACACACACACACACACACACACACACACACACACACACACACACACACACACACACACACACACAAACACACACACTCACTCACCGTGAGGATTTCTCTCTGTGCAGCTGGAAACTATTAGTCTTTCTCCAGCTCACAGGAAATCAGCCATCATTTCAAGCTGACAGGTACATGGAAGGATCTCCGCTCTCTCTGCTCTTCTGCTCAGACATCAGGCCAGTAACTCTTTACAGCAGTAACTCTTTACAGCAGTAACTCTTTACAGCAGTAACTCTTTACAGCAGTAACTCTTTACAGCAGTAACTCTTTACAGCAGTAACTCTTTACAGCAGTAACTCTTTACAGCAGTAACTCTTACAGCAGTAACTCTTTACAGCAGTAACTCTTTACAGCAGTAACTCTTTACAGCAGTAACTCTTTACACCAGTAACCCTTTACAGCAGTAACTCTTTACAGCAGTAACTCTTTACAGCAGTAACTCTTTACACCAGTGATACTCAACTTGCGGCCCGGGGGCCAGATGCGGCCCGCGACAGGGTGCAGAGTGGCCCCCTGACCATTTTCTAATAATTTCACGTTAGTTTTCATTGTGAATTAGAATCTAATTCACAATAAAAAACTAACGGACATGTTTTTTTTGTTTTTTTGTTGGTCACCATCCACTTCAATTGTTTAGGTTTAGGAGAATTCTGCAACAGTGTTTTGTTG
>NC_139635.1:36000732-36005732 GCF_964638095.1 Poromitra crassiceps
TAGTAGATCCAATCTAATTCACAAATATTGATTTTTTTTTTAGCCCAAAATGAATATAGCGGGTTTTGCAGTATAGAAACCTGCATATATTATCATGAAAAACATGCAAAGGTAGGACACACACCAGACAGACACTATCTTTCTACCGTTTCCCACTTTGAATGAAAGGGTCCAAACAGGACGAGACAGATTCATGTTGAGATGCTGGAGCTGGGAGGAGGTGGGAGAGGGTGTGAAAAGGAATGAATATTAGATTTGGCTTTTATCACACGGCACTGAAACCTGTCTGATGTGTGAGTTACCAAAAAGCCCTTTTGTGTCACTGTCAAACGTCAGAGTGAGTTTTGGAAGAGCAGAGAAAATGCTGCCAGGCAGTTTGAACCTGACAAGGTGCAATTAGTGTCAAAACACTGAGGAGCGCCGGCTAGCTGCTGATGCAGGGATGGTTTGTGTATGTGTCTGTGTGTGTGTGTGTGTGTGCGTGTGTGTGTGTGTGTGTGTGTGTGTGTGTGTGTGTGCGTCTGTGTGCATGTGCGCGTGTGTGTGTGTGTGTGTGTGTGTGTGTGCGTCTGTGTGCACGTGCGTGCGTGTGTGTGTGTGTGTGTGTGTGTGTGTGTGCGTGCGTGTGTGTGTGCGTCTGTGTGCACGTGCGTCTGTGTGCACGTGCGTGTGTGTGTGTGTGTGTCTGTCTGTCTGTCTGTGTGTGTCTGTGCGTCTGTGTGCAGGTGTGTGTGTGTGTGTGCGTCTGCGTGTGTGTGTGCATGCGTGTATGTGTGTGACTGCATAGTGACGGGGGTGCATGGTTCTTATCTAGTGGGTCATCTTCTACCCAACAATATAACAATGAAATATATTGTTACATGTATGTTTCATTCTCACTTGGTGTGACGTTTATTTAGTCATTTATTGTTGCAACATGAGATATCCGTTATATGTGGCTAGGGGGATATGGGTGGTTGGTGTTGGTGTAGGAGGAGTGGCGCTGTAGGCTTAAAGCGTCGCACTTGTTAAATTGCATGTTATCTTTTGCTTTTAACCTTGTGAAACTCTTGTAAGAGTGTTTTGTGTCTAAGGTGCTAGATAAGACTAAAATTGATTTGATAAAAGTTACTCCTACTCTAACAAAATCACTTTATTAATGAATACAAATTATAGCCCATAATGAGAAGATAAGTCATCATTGGATGACAAATTCACAATGATACTATCAATTGTATTAAATGGTGAACTTCAAGTAATGATCTTTCTCCTCACACAGTTTTGAAAATGAGTTAGTAAGAAGAGTAGCTAGCTACTATCATCCACTTATTAAGAGAAGTGAATGAGTGTCCTCCTAATGTAACTTTATATTCAATATATATCATCATATATATCACATATCATCATATATATCATCCACTTATAAAGAGAAGTGGTGCCCTCCACTTTATAGAAGCTTTATAGCTAATTTATACAATACTCTAGAGACAAAGGAGCTGCAAGACCTTCTCCGAGAGATTCATTCACCTGCACCATCAGTCTGCAGCTTCACTTGCACCATCAGTCTGCAGTGTGCACCATCAGTCTGCAGCTTCACCTGCACCGTCAGTCTGCAGCTTCACCTGCACCATCAGTCTGCAGTGTGCACCATCAGTCTGCAGCTTCACTTGCACCATCATTCTGCAGTGTGCACCATCAGGCTGCAGCTTCACTTGCACCATCAGTCTGCAGCTTCACCTGCACCATCAGTCTGCAGCTTCACTGACATATGTCCGTTTGCAAGATGTGCGTCTATATTTCTCATTCTCTCCCCACCTCCTCCCTCCCCCTGCTCTCTTCTCCCCCACACCCCTCCCCCTTCCCCTCTCCTGCTCTCTCCTCTTGCTCCTTCCCCACCTCCTACCTCCAACATCTCCCATTCCCTCCCCACCCCATCACTCTCCCCACCCCATCACTCTCTCACATTCCCCCTGCTCTTCCCCCTTCTCCTGCTCTCTCCTCTGCTCTCTCTTCATTTCTATATTTTCTATATTATCAATTGTTCAAATGTTATCTTTATTCTGTATATTCTTGTTACTGTGTGTTAGCTAGAATCAGCTAGACATACTTTCTGTGAAGCCCTCTGAGACATGCTTGTGAATTAGGGCTATATAAATAAACTTGACTTGACTTGACTTGACACCTGCACCATCATTCTGCAGTGTGCACCATCATTCTGCAGTGTGCACCATCAGTCTGCAGCTTCACCTGCACCATCATTCTGCAGTGTGCACCATCATTCTGCAGTGTGCACCATCAGTCTGCAGCTTCACCTGCACCATCATTCTGCAGTGTGCACCATCATTCTGCAGTGTGCACCATCAGTCTGCAGCTTCACCTGCACCATCAGTCTGCAGTGTGCACCATCAGTCTGCAGTGTGCACCGTCAGTCTGCGGCTTCACCTGCACCATCAGTCTGCAGTGTGCATGTCAGTCTGCAGCTTCACCTGCACCATCAGTCTGCAGCTTCACCTGCACCGTCAGTCTGCAGCTTCACCTGCACCATCGGTCTGCAGCTTCACCTGCACCATCAGTCTGCAGCTTCACCTGCACCATCAGTCTGCAGCTTCACCTGCACCATCAGTCTGCAGTGTGCACCATCAGTCTGCAGTGTGCACCATCAGTCTGCAGTGTGCACCGTCAGTCTGAGGCTTCACCTGCACCGTCAGTCTGCAGTGTGCACGTCAGTCTGCAGCTTCACCTGCACCGTCGGTCTGCAGCTTCACCTGCACCGTCAGTCTGCAGCTTCACCTGCACCATCAGTCTGCAGTGTGCACCGTCAGTCTGCAGCTTTCAACTCACTGCCAATAATTCTATTAACTGCTGCTGCATCAATCATATGATATGACCTGACCAGACATTTACTACATCCTTCTACTACTGAACGAGCTTCTCTCTGCTCCACTCAGTTCTCTCTCCTCTCCTCTCTCCTCTCCTCTCCTCTCCTCTCTCCTCTCCTCTCTCCTCTCCTCTCCTCTCCTCTCCTCTCCTCTCTCATTTCCTCTCCTCTCCTCTCTTCTCTTCTCTTCTCTTCTCTTCTCTTCTCTTCTCTTCTCTTCTCTTCTCTTCTCTTCTCTCCTCTCCTCTCCTCTCCTCTCCTCTCCTCTCCTCTCCTCTCCTCTCTCCTCTCCTCTCCTCTCCTCTCCTCTCCTCTCCTCTCCTCTCTCCTTTCCTCTCCTCTCTCCTCTCCTCTCCTCTCCTCCTCGCCCCTCCTTCTCCCTCCAGTCATTCATGAAAGCATGATAACGAGTCATGTGGACGTCTTAGCAATGACTTAGCCACTGTTGAGACACAGAGCGCTGCTCTCTATCCCATCATGAGGCAGGGTGAGGTCATCGGCGATGGCCGGCGGGGGGGAGGGGATGTGATGGGGAAGATATCAGGTTCTGTCCTGCTGAATCCTGTGGAAAAGAAGGGAATAGGTACTGTAGGGCTGGGTATCGCCACTGATTCCATACGATTCCGATACACAAGGTCCCGATTCGATTCCCAAATTTGATATCGATATTTCAGTTACAATACCAATTTTGCTTGGATACGAACGAGATTCTCAAAGAACTAATGCTGTAATTTGTACTAACCTCGTGCATTGTTAAAGATATTAATGTTTACAGATCTTTACGAGATCTCGTTGGGCTAAGAACCAAACCACGCGAGTCTAACGGGCTTAAAGCTTCAAGCATCCACAAGAAAAGGCCTATAATAAATGATAAAAAAAATAAAATAAAAAAAATAAAAAAAATAAAAGGCTATAATAAAATTGCCTTTCATTTTTTTTTTACTTTCAAATAAATCAAACCAAAGCCTAGGTGGGCGGGCGGTGTCTGTTTGTCACGATTTGCACAAAGTGGCACAAAACGTGACGCAAATTGTGACATCATCAGTGACATCATCCGTGATGTCATAAATCCAACAACATGTTGCGCCCATGGCGCATCGTCTCCAGAGTCTCCCCACCCTTGCTAGCGGTGGGTAATAATGATTCCATAGAATCAAGAGCGACTGCAAACAGACACACACAAAACACACACAAAAACACACACACAAACCTTGTATAGACATGGAGTGGAAGGCGTCTCTTAAATATTGACGAAGGCATTGACTGCAAACAGTCTAGCCTGTGTATCATTTGCATTGCATCATCAGCAGTGAAGATGTCACAGCCGTACGGGCTGAATGCAATACAGCCTGTTACATAAACCTCCCTTCATATGCATGGAAATGTAATGGACGTGCGTACACTTTCCCGTAGCGAGTGCGAGGCCTATAATTCAATACGTTTTGCATGCCTGCACACAAATAATATTCAATTTTCATCTTCCCACGCATATTGCCCACTGAGCTACTCAAAGTTACACATATTCCGTGTAGCCTGAATCTGTAGCAAAATGGCTGACACAGGGTGTAATTAACACCCTGGTGCAGGCGTCTGTGTGGACACGCATGGCTATAACGCATGCTGTATTTGGACTAGATGAATAGGATACAATACGATTTGAAATAGGACGCTCCATGTGGAACGGTGTTGATGTGTCATGCAGCCAAACAAGCCCCAGCCAGCATTCATCACCGCTCTCTAGAAGCCCCTTTTGGATTGGCCCAAAAAAGCAGTATCAAAACACACGAAAGGTTCTGCACACTCAGATCAGTGCAGTTGCTTTACTGGAGTAGGCTACCAAGCTTTCGGTCAAATGACCTTCATCAGGGCAAAGCAAAAGATTGGCCGAAAAACACACTAATATCCACAAACTACCAGCTTTTTCTACGGGTCTAAAAGTTACAAGGGTCAATAGGTCAGTTAGGCACGGCTTTTTATCGGATCTGCTCTGAATGGGAGGCGATAGAAATAGTAGACACGTTGGAGACATTATTTTTTTGCCCCTTAAAGTCGAGCTGAACCCAAAAATGACTTTTCTTTTCTTTGGGTTCAAATACCTGGGTATGCAGTGCACCTATTTAATAATGTATGCCAAAAAAATCAC
>NC_139635.1:36010732-36035732 GCF_964638095.1 Poromitra crassiceps
AGTTTTCATGGTGGATTGGACCTTACCATAATTAACCTTATAAACATTTCCCAACAAACGTACTTTAGCCTATACTTAACTTGACTTATACTTTATCTTATTCCAGGTTAATCTCTATTAAACTGTTGAACAGCTATGCACTTTAAAACATACATCATGGAGAGAGTGACAGAGAGAGTAAATGAATGATCGCCCACTCTCCTCCTGCCTTATAAACCGATGAAGACACGCCGTTATCACCTCCCCAGCTAAGACAAGTGATTTGTACCCGCATTACTTATCTTGACCCAAAATTACATCATTCATCTTTTTGCCATCTTTGTTGGTGTAGCAGAGAGCAGTATAGCACAGGCTAATTGATTTGTAGGAGGAAATGTGCTTATTTGCAACACAGAAGTGTTACATGTTTGGGTGGATTAGCATTTCTAAGGCAGAGTTTATTCGTTTTGCCCTCACCTTTCACTCAGGCCTAAGTTTAAGCTATGTATACGCATGATAAAACAAAGCACTTAGGCATTAGCTATTTAGCCTGAGGGGAAAGCTCTGCTTCAAAGGCCAAATCTAACACCATTACAATGGATTTTAGAATGAAAGTGTGAAGCACTAACCTCGCAAGGCAGCTGCATTCGTGCGAGATCATGAGATCACAATCACACGCATGCGAAAACAAACCATTTGGCAGCGTCAGGTTAGTGAATCGTATCGCATGAGGAGAAAAACCTGTCGATACGTCTCTGCATCAAAGTCAGCAAGACAAAAGTGCTGTTGCCGACATTTATTATGCGTGTCATATGATTCCGATTGTTAAATGCTGTTCTGATTGTTAAATTGGTTTTCTGAGACCACGTACAGTATAAGCCTGTCTAGGGTTTCCAGTCTCTACCCGCTATTATTTTTGTTCTTTTCATTTTGTCTGTTTCAGTTTTTTTTAATGTGCAAAAAACAAGGACAGGGAGAGTGTTTCAATTTCACCAACTTACTTTGATAATATTTGATAATATTAGGCTATATAATATATTGTAATATAATATATTTAATATTATAATATATTTAATATTATAATATATTTAATATTATAATATTTTTCAAGTTGACGGGTGCTAGCTTGGATGTTGTTTTTTGAAGCAACCCAACACCCCCCCCCCCCCCCCCCCCCTCGTTGTTGTTGTTTTTTTTCTGTGGGGGGGTTCATCCTGGGAAGGCGTATCAAACTCCTCCACTGCAATATTGATTCGGATTGTTATTTTGGATTGAAGGGTAATTCCATAGCTTTGCCCTCACCTTGTTCGATTGATTTTATTACAGTGACAGCCATTTTGAGTTTATATCACACTCAGGGTTGGAAACTATAGGAGATTGGATGTAAAAAAAACTTCACGTACGTTATCGAATTAGCTAGCAATCTTAGGGGCGACAACAACGATCGCTTGAATTGAATATGGATGTTAGCTAGTTGGCTGATTTAATGCATCTGCAGATTCCTGAGATTATTTCATCTCTAATAACGTGTTTTTCAGTGCAGAACCTGTGAAATGATTTTTCAGATTCCAAATGTTTTTTTTGAATGATAAAGTGATATACTGGGTTGTGTAGGCATGCCTCACTGATGTTAAACCGAGCTAGGGTGAGGGGTTCAATCCCTTGTGTCAATCAGGTCAAAGGTCCACAGTATAGAACCCCTACCTGACCCATGATAAAACAACCAAATAGGTATTTAGCCTGAGGGAACACCTCTGCTACAAAGGCCAAATCCTCTAAGTCCATTTGCTGCTTTCCCATTGAGGAAGATTTCTCAATATAAATATGAATGACTTCACTGAGGGAAACCAACTCCTCTGAGCTCTGTCCCTTTCAGTACCAAATTAGCATTAGCATAATAGCATCCATTTCCTCCTCCACTTCCCAGGCAGCAGGACAGGTTGCCTGTTGGGATATTGTGATGTTATGGAGCAGGACTCCTTATAGGACACAGGACTCATCAGCTCCTCATGCGGCTAGTGGGAGATTCAATGAAGACAGTAGCCTATACTGATGCAGAGAGGAGGAGGAGGGGGGGGGGGGGGGGGGTCAAGCTGATTGTGCAGATCATCTTATATCACAGTGGTATGTAACCTTGCCTATAGAGAGCCAAAGGGGAACGTCACTTCCTGCTTCAGCACTGTACCAGAGATTTTCATCCGCCATTTATTTTCCCATAGACATTTCGTAAAATGCTTATAAAAATAGTTTTACTTGTTCAAACCAAACGGTTCAGATATATTTAGAAACAGGAGAGATTGCATAACATTTCACTCTGACCAAAACGTAAGGAAATGCGGGTTTAAAGAAAATATTTTTCTGATATTGTTTTTTAAAGTTTTGGTCCAAGAGAAATGTTCTATGGTTTCTCCCGATTCTAAATATAGCTGAACCATTTGGTTTGACCAAGTAAAACTATTTTTATAAGCATTTTATGAAATGTCTATGGGAGAATATGGCAGATAAAAATCTCTGGTACAGTGCTGAAGCAGGAAGTTCCATTCACTTGGCTCTCTATTAAATGATGTGATGTGTGTGTGGTCATGGCTGCTTGGCCTGATAGCTGCCTGCTGCTGCAGCACATCATGCACTAATCAACCTTTGTACAGTGCAGGAATCTACTCTTCCTCTCCCAACACAAAGTAACCTGTACTTCAATAGAGAGCCCCAGGAACGAGTCCGGAAAACATCGATGCTAACACTTCCGGGTTCTTCACTGTTTTCGCCTATGGGATTTTTGAATGGGTTTTTGGCGCGATGCTTCTAATAAGGTATCTGGGCAACGCAAGCTTAATCAAATGCGAACCAGTGTTCAGTAGGATAATCTTCACACATGAGGACCACTTTTATGAGTTTTTAAGCCTTTACGTACCGTTAAAAGGGCGGCTAGCTAGCAAACGGCTAAATGAGACTACACTGTGTGTAGTTCTGGATTAGCTTAGCACGAGCTTTTTACTTCTAGGGCTCGCATTTATGCTTCAAAACTCATGAAAGTGGTCCTCCTGTGTGAAGATTATCCGGCTGAACACTGGTTCGTGTTTGATTAAGCTTGCGTTGCCCAGAGACCTTATTAGAACCATCGCGCCAAAAACCCATTCAAAAATCCCATAGGCAGAAACAGTGAAGAACCAGGAAGTCCGCGACTTCCGCGTTCCGACTACAAAAATACGTCATCCCTGGGGCTCTCTATTCACCAGGACTGCCTTGTCGTCACTGATAAGTGGCACATATTGGATTCTTTGACAACAGGAAGGATTGAACACATTTTCAGCCAGGGTGGCTAATGGTTAAGTTCAGGTAACTAAGTACAAGAACTTTGGTAAAGGTTAAGGTTTGGTTTAAGCAAGGTTATGGTTACGCAACTAAAACATCTTGGTTAAAGTTGGGAAAGGTTGTGGTAGAAATTCACTTACTCCAGTCACCAGAATTGGAGGCAAACACATTTTGTCCCATGGGGAAAATGTAAAACAGAAAACGGAATTTTAACATTTTATAAATGTTCCCAGCACATAATTCGGTCATTTCACGTAATTGTATGAGATTTAATTGCACATCCACATTTTCCTCCTGCACAAAAACCTACACGATCTAAGTTCACTCCTGGGGACATTGTTGAGTCAAGCGGCCGACTGGAGCATCAACACCAAAAGAACCTTACCTCAAGCCTTCCCGCCCCCCTACCACGCTTGCCCATGTTTCATTTCATTCTCTGTTCCCCAGGACAGAGGCATCTAGAGGAGGAGGCTTGCTGACTGAGGGGCAGCACCTGGTGTGTCTGAGCTGGCCTGGAAACCTGATCATCGGCAGGTACAAGAATAGCTCGACAGGACCGCAAAGGCCGCTCCCCCAACCTGCTGTGAACTGTCATTGAACTTCTGTCCCAAACCCCTGCTCTATATCTGGGCCTGTATCTCTGGGCTTAACTGTCCTCCGCTGCTTCAAGGTTTTCTCAACTCGCAGCTCAAAAAGTCTGTTACGCGTCGAAGATTGCTTTGTATTCTTTTCCAGGTGTATCATTTTAACACCAGTAAATCATTATGAAATGAATTCTGAGATATTAATATGGTTACCGTAAGTGAATGAGACCATCGCTGAGAAGATTGTCAGCCTCTACCAGGCTTTACGTTGCATTACGTTGTGTGCCACCGACTCCCTTGCAAGGCAACTGGCTTCGCGAGATCATGATCGGGCAATACATCCATCTTGCCGTGCTCCAAGCAGTGGACCGGACCAGAGCTGTATAATAGAAGAGTTCTGACATCTCCATTCACTCCAATGGACCAGTTTTTTTTCCAGGAAGTAGAAAGTGGAACTCTTCAGTAAAAAAAGCAGCACTGTCGAGTTGCAACAAAATAGACAGTGTTGTACTTTGAAAGGGTTTTTCATCCCTTGAAATGAATCAAATTGTACATTATCGGCTTTATTTTAGCATGCAAAAGTAGCGCGAGACCCATTCCTGGCTGTTCATTGGCTAATGATTCTTGCATTTTGGTCCTCCGCTGACGCCACTCTCTTACTAGAGGACACTAGACCGGACCAATCAGCATCCAGAGGCAGCTATGGGCGGGATTTAGATGTGACGTGACGACAGCGAGACGCTAGCCCGTGATAGCCGGTGATAGACAGATGCTTCATCCAATCACCTGCCCTTTTTACCATGGCGCTGGACCAGCGGGTCCCGCCGGGGTCATGAGATGGAAAAGTCAGGACGGTCAGTCACTCAGTCACTCATGGATGTTTAATGAATTTAGTGGGAAAATGGATTTGAGGGGTCGGTAGGAATAGTGGTTAAGGGGATGTGGGTGGTGTTGGGGTGCGGGGGGCAAAGGAAAAGTGGCCACAAGGATAAGAAGGTGCTAAACAGTCAGGCTACAAGGGGGTGGAGGGGCCATAGGGATAGGACGGTGCTAGAGAGTGGGGATTTGAGGGGTGGGTAGGATTAGTGGCTATAGGGGGATATGGGTGGTGTTTGGGGGAGCGAGGGCAAAAAAGCCCTGTGGTCTAAAAGGTTTGCTCTCCTTCCTTTTTGAACATCTGTGTATGCATGTCTGAATGGGTGAATGTAGCTACTCATTGTAAAGCCCTTTGGCAATAAATCCAGGCCATTTACCATTTACCATGATGTCACAGACAGTGATGATGTCATACAGTGATACTTGACAAAATGTGATGTCATCAGTGAGTGACGTTGTGACTGATGTCATCATTGAGTAAAGATTGTACAGGGAGGCCACGCCGTAATTATACTATTGTTTTACTAGAAGTTTTGTTGCGCTTATGCATAGACATTGTGACATCATCAGTGTTGTCATAAATCCAATTCCCTTCAGAGGCTATAAGTAGGACCGGGTAGAGCACACAGATTGATCAGATTGCAATCTTGCCCTCTCATAGCGAGGGAAACAATTGTAGCTGTTGTTTTTGTTTCATTGTACGCTATATGAGGAACCAAGATTATCTCTATTTCAGTTAATGCAAAATAAGAAACCGGAACTATTTTGGTCAGGAGATGATGCGAAGTTGGAATGGTTGTTCAGAGATGAAGTCTTCAGTTTGGCCAGGTTTATTGGGAGGGCTTGGAAATTCAGAATGGAGAAGTTGTTCAACTCTGTATTGTCTTGTTTATGTTTGAGCGTTTTGGAGCTTGTTTGTTGATTTGTTTGTATTGTTGAACTTGAATGATTTGTGTCTTGTGTCTCAGAAATAAAAATCTATCTATCTATCTATCTATCTATATATCTATCTATCTATCTATCTATCTATCTATCTATCTATCTATCTATCTATCTATCTATCTATCTATCTATCTATCTATCTATCTATCTATCTATCTGTAGCCCCTCTCTATATCATCAAAGTTGTCCATCTCTGATTTAAAGGGTTAATTGACTCGTGTGAGGATTTCTCCTCCCACTCTGACCAGGCGAGAACAACTAATCATTAATTGAGTGCGTTTACATGCAGACAATAAACAGTTTATTAGCGGATTTCTGGAGTTACCTGATTATTCAAATGGTCATGTAAACAGCATAAACCGATACGCTTTATCCGTTTATGGCCGTTATCGGGTGATGAATAAACCGATAAACATACCTAGGTTTTTGGCCAATAACCTGTCTTTTGAGAGCATGTATACAGCGTATCAGGTTTCTTGTGGGTTTATACATCTGCGCATGCACTGCACATGTACAAGTTGCATGTAACAAGTTGAATTACCGCCACCTTCTGGAGAGAAATCCGACTAATTGACTGAATCATGTAAACCCGGGTTTTTCCTATTGTCGGATTATTAAAGTGCATGTAAACGCAGAAATCAGATTATTGCGATAAACTGATTACTCACAGTTATCAGTTTATTGGTCTGCATGTAAACGCACATTGTCAACAAATCCACATGTTCTTGATTTGCCTGATCATAAAGTGTCAGCTGTCAGCAGGGAGCATAAACCCACCTACACTCAGCAACCTGTTTAATTGCAGAATAGAGTTTACCTGCTTCTTCTTTTTTTTTTACTATCACACAGCTTCACAGTATACATAATTGTAAATAATATCTACCTGAAACAGTTATCAGTCATACAAAGTAGGGTAGATGATTTTATGGGGAAAAGCATACCGTACATTAATGCTTTTTTGAAAACTAGGAATAGTGGTGGAGACTCTGGAGATGATGCTCCACTTGTCCTCTTCTCCACTCCCACGACTTACTCTGGAAATGATGCGCCACTTGTCCTCTTCTCCCTACTTATACTATAACCTCAGCATCACTGATGATGCGCTGGTGGAGTGCATCAAGTGGATGGGAGAATGTAGGGAAACAGTGGATGGAAAAATCCAGAAGGAGGCGGTAATAATGCAACATAAAGGATGCCTGCCAACTGCCATAAAACATCACAGAAGAGGATGATGCGCCACTTGTCCTCTTCTCTCTATTATACCACTTCTTCTCTGGTGTTTTATGGCAGTTGGCATCCTTTATGTTGCATTACCTTCTGGATTTGTCTTCCTCTTCTTCTAATGGCTTTCCGGCAGACTGGATGCCTCTCACAGAATATTACACAAATTCCAGACTCGGGTGTCCGCCCCTCCTCAATATTCTTCCCTCCGACTGCCTCGCTCTCCTCTTCGACCGCCGTGTTCCCGGACCTCTCGGCCCTCGTGCCAGTGCACCGACCTCCCTCCGAAATGACATCACTGAGTGATGTCATCAGTGATGTCACTTGAGCAATTGTGATGTCATCAGTGATGCTTGCTCAAGTGACATCACTGATGACATCATCACTGATGACATAACTGATGACATCATCACTGATGACATCACTGATGACATCACAATCGTGACACACATTGCCGCCACAGACAGACACCACTTGGCCAATTTTAACGAAAGAGAATACAGTTGATTTGCTTACTAGTGGTTGTGATTATTATGAATGATGTACTGGTAAATTCAAATGTGTGTAAAAAGACAAACCACCAATATAAGAAAACAAATCAATTATATCTCACTAGTTGTGCAGCGCTAAAAACGAGAGCACAAAGCTAAAAATGAGCGTGCGAAGTGCGCAATATTTCTAGTTTAAACAAACAAATCATGAATTTATGCTTTTAGTATGAGGCCACCTAGCCTACTCTTAAACGGCCCTATTATCATAACATGTGAGTTATATGTATTAATATAAAGTGACATAAATGTGAGTCTAAAAAAGTTAGGTAAACTTTATTATTTCATAAAGGAAAGGGGTTGGCATTGGCAGTTTATCCTCCATTACCCTCCTGGTGATCAGGCCGGGACTGGAGGTCATATTATTCACTTATTTACCATTTCAGTGTCAAAGTAGATCTCTAGCTGTTGAGCAGCATGGAACCTCACTTGTTTTTCAAGAAAGAAATGGAGATACGTTAGAACGATATCATCAGCAAAAAGACAAGACAAAACAAAAAAAGTTGTTAAAACTGTGGAACTGTGCTCCCAATTTAATGTTTCTGTGTTATTTTCTATCTATGTTTAATTATGTTGACCTTTAATGTGTTTTTTATCTACCTTTTTATACTATCATCTGATTGTCATTTATCATTTGATTTGCTTAATTGTTTGTGTGTTGTTGCCCATGTTGTCCCCCGTTTTGGCAGGGAGGAGCAGAGAGAGTGGGCGGCAGGGGAGGCATGCAGGCTATGGTTTAATAACTGTTCAGCCCATGGTTCAGCCATATGCGGCCAGTAGGAGGGGCCATGTGCTGAGGTGTTCGAGAAGGTGATGCCGTAAACGCGGGCCAGTGTGTCGCAAACCAGGTGTTTGGGGGGAAGGTGATGTCGTAAAGCAGGAGGGGAGGGGAGGGAGGAGTGGAAAGGGAGGGGTGAGGGGTGAGGAGCGGGGAGGAGGAGAGAGGAGGAGGCGCTGATTCTCCGTGAGGCTGGGTTTCACACACAGCGAGAGGATCATGGCGGATGGCCCCAGGTGTAAGCGCAGAAAGCAGGCCAACCCGAAGAGGAACAGCGGTAAGTCCAACTCTGTTTACCCGGGCTGGAAGCGACCCGGGCGGGCTTTCCACTCGCTTTCCACTCGGTAAACTCCGCGTGACGACTTTTTGGGACCATGCTGGAGCACGTTGCGGGAGTTTTCTGGGAGTATTATTTCCCTAGTGTGGTGTACCGTTATACCTGGCTGGCTTCTCTCTCCGCCTAGCGGTACATGAGGCTGCCAGAGTGAACCGTTATCCGCCCATAGGGTTAGACTAGGCAGGGGAGCGCTTGATTTGTTATGTATTTTGTAGTAGTTTCCCACACTTTCCCCTTGATTCTTTTAAGCACTTTTACGCCACTTTTCCACCCACAACAACACTTGGCGGCAGATTGCACATAACAACGTGGCCCGTTCAACGCAGTGTATATTTGTGTGCAGCCAGTCGTAACGTTAGGGTGGATAACATCGGGCGAGGTCTGTGCTAACTTGCTGTCCACCCTAGCCGGACGATGCATTTTCACGCTGTTTTTCACAATAAGTCAACTTTAGCTGGTTGTTTTGATAACTTGATGGTGAATCGGGTTGTTATAGTGAAAGCATTGGATTTTCCCCTGCGTTTTGGTTGGCTTTGACTGCTTCTGCTGTGGTGATGGCAGAGAGAGATGGGATGTTTATTTTATCTCCACTGCCTTCACCCCTCCCTGCTACACTGCTACACCACATGTCTCCTCGCCTCGGTAAGGTAAGAGTGGAAATTATGCTGTTTATTCCCGACAAGAAGATTGGTCTATTGCTTTGCATGGGTGTGACTATTTCCTTAGGATTGTATTCATTTGTTCGCCCTTTTCGGTGTGTTTGCACTTATTGCATAATGCTGGAGTGTTATTTGCACCTGTATGTCTAGTTTCTGGGCAATGCAAGCAATGCCATGTTGCTTTTTGCTGCAGCGTGGGCTTGATAAGGAATACAAGGCATTTAGCTCACTATAATATTCATCTAATCTGGACTGGTAGTCTCCAGTTGTACTACTCATTATTGACTTTATCTTATACTTTCTGGTATTTTTTTTATCTGCTGTAGTAACACGATCATATTGTGTAATAATAATCCGATATCACATGTGTTCTATTATTCTATAATTTAGTATCCTGCTAAAATGTGTTATATCACTTCTTTTTCACAAGGGTGAAGTGTTTTGCACAGATTTATTGGAAACGTTATGAGTATTATTTTGGAATACGTCAGGAAGATGGACAAAAATAAGTTTTAGTTCTCGTCTTAACTTTAAATTTCGATGACTGTTTGCACAGAGTCTCTCATTGGATGGCTTCTTACCTGTGCTCTCCCCCACTTTCCCGGTAACAGCCAATAAAAAGAGCAAACCCATATATATAAATAATATTTATGGGCACCGTTATGAGGCGCGTGTGTGCTTGCCGAGGGGCTGGGTGGAAAGCACCTTTTTTTCTCTTCTCTCTCTCGTGCTGACGACAGTGGTGACTCGGTGCGTCCGTACAGGAGCCATCATCACCATGTTTACCTGAAGCAGGATAACGGGGCTGACACACGGCCTAGGCATAAACACTAATAACACCTGGCTCTTCACCATCACGGAACAAGGACCTGGGTCGTCGTTTATATAAGGCAGGACGTCTCGCTAGGAGCCAGGAAAACGACTCCAAATGTCAACTTGTGCAGGTAGAGATATGATTGTGTAGTTTTTTTCCCCCTCCACCGTGCGTGCCAGCTTGGATGTTTGTCTCCGTGCATCATTCTCGCGGGATTTATCTCCTCTCTCTACGCATTTCTGACCTACTTGTGTATGTTTTATTCGGTATTTATTATGTGACGATCGAGCGCAAGCAGCCTCGTTTAGTCGAGTGCAGCCTGCGAGCTCTGTGTGTCTTGGAAAATGCGAGTGCGCATAAGGTGGTTATTCGGTCTGTTATTCCTATCCATGTGCAATAATAGTGCTTAGGGCTCACCGTGAGTGAAACGACCCCCCGCTTCCATCTATTGTGTTGCGTTTAATTTGTTATACAATTTCCTGAGCGGTGAGGCAGGGGAATGGCGGTCAGTACCGTTACTGCAGCAGACAGTGAAGGCGGGGTTGCTGCTTTTTTTCTGGACCGGAGACAGCCAGGTACGCAAGGTGATGCAACACCTATCATGTAAAGGTGCATTTAGACCGTTTCCTCTCAACATCGCCACGGGAGAAGGTAGAAATAGTCGATAGGGATATTCCCCTTTGTTTGGTCTCCTATATTTGAGGGTTGATTGAGCTGATAATGTGCAGGGAGCGCGTCCCAGCTGCCCGCCTGACGGGGCGCACAATCAAGATGGCAAAAGGTGCTGCTGTGATTCAGTGCGCACCGCTTCTGGCCACTGCATGTCCAACCCACCTGCATCCTTTCCTTTTTTGCTCTATTTTCTCCTCTTTATATTATAAACTTTATAATGAAACATGTATTTTGGATTAATTTTTAGTTTGCAGTGCACACTTTCAGTCATAGAACACAGGGTGTCATTAGTATAGGCTCCTATTATAACCTGTGCAGCAAACAACCAGCAGTCTAAACTAAATCAACTGTATTTTCGGACATCATTCATTCATTTTGGCTGTATATTTCTATATCTACATTGGATGGGCCTAATACTGACTATGATGTGACTGTGAAGCTACATCAGGCTAAAAAAGAAAGAAAGGAAAAAACAACAACTCCACAAATAAAAAAAAAGCTGGTAAACTGGCGTTAGCTGTTTAAAAGCTAATATTTGTTGCTTTGGCAAACTTGCATGCATTTCACTGCACAGGTTTTAATGTTCTCAATCATTATGTATGCAAATGTCTTCAACGCGCTGCATCTGCTTAGTAGCCTGCCTCCTTTTCCTGACATCAATCAAGCATGTGTAAATAGTCACTCATTAATATGCATTATGGACTAATTATGCCATCCCTCTCATAAGTCATAAGAGAAAGTAGCCCCAAGTTTTTACAGTCGTTATCGCATTACAGCAATAGAGCCAGGGATCTATATTATGAAAAAGTGATGACTGCGGTTTATGGCCTAATATGTAATCTGCATCTTTGACAATATGTTTTAACTGTACAATCACAATTATAGTTTGTTTTCTTTGGTCCAAACCGTAGTGCAAATTAGGGATTATTGTGTTGCGTGTTTGCATTTGCTACGTTTAGATTCACAGTCTTTTGGTAAACTGTCGGCCGGTCAGGTTAAGAGATTTTGGAGGAGAATGGAGTCAAAACAAACTTCCCTGTCCTGTCTGTGTCAGCATCAGTCCAGACTGTGGCTTGCCCTGGTTTCACTTTGTTAAGCTAGACTTTCCGACGATGAGTAACTGCTGGCTATCAGATGTCAACAACAGGCTCCTTACTGTATGCTTGGAAGATGACTGACACCTGTATCTTCATCAGGGGTGAAATGATTACCGGTTTAATGATAAACCGTGCTAAAATATCTGACGCTTAGTATTATCATTTCAAATTAATGATCTAAAACCGGGTTGCCGATTATTATAGCCCTTTGTAAAACACAGTAAATACTGTCCATCATCAACCAAAGTCTCCCAGATCCAGGCGCGCAGCCTTGGTGAAATTATTTCAGTGAGTGTATCAAATTTGAACATTTTCAGCACATTTTAACAATACTGCGATAATACTGATAACTGTGATAATTTTGCTCACTATAATCGTGATATGAAATTTTCATACCGTTTCCTCTCTAAACTTCAGGCGTGTCTGTGCCGTTATGTGGTGCCGTCCGAGTTGAACGGCAAACAAAGCAAACTGAAGGAGAAACCTTCCACAGTTTGTACAAAGCGCTCCCGACATGCGTTGGTGACAGTTGACAGTAGTGCCTTGTTCTCCTCCTCTGTCAGGTTCAGACATGGTTCCCCACCAGACAGCTGCTGTAAACATCTCGGTATAAAAGCTGAGCAAGTGACCAGTGTCATCTAGCTGTAAGCCTGCAGAGACCCCCCGACTGGATGCAAAGGCTAACGCTAACGCTAACGCTAACCTTTACTTTACCCATACCCAGCTCGTTAACCTTTTCCACCTATTTACACGTTACATTTTTAGCTGATCTGGAGCGACTTACAGTGAGTGCAACACTAGAATCAGCTGAAATGACTTCATCACCAGCTTTACAAGGTACCAGTAGCTAGGAGCTCAAGAGTCAGCACCACAGCAGGAAGACAGTAGATAAAACAGATATTTCTGTGTCCCTACCATACCAGTGGTTCTCAAAGTGGGGTCCGAGGACCCCCAGGGGTCCTTAAGGGGGGTTCCAGGGGGTCCCCAGCAAAAAGGGGAATACTTTATTTTCACTATAATTCCATCCACAAGGAACACAATGCCAGAATGTATGACAATTTTGGTGATGGGTTTCATACCCTTTCTGTAATAAAACATCTAAAATCAAAAATATAGTCAGATGGGGGATCCTGGGACAAAATCGTATCAAATGGGTCTAATTTGTGTCAGTTTAGGGTCCCTGACGAGAAAAAGTCTGAGAACCAGTTCAGTTATGATTATAGCCCCTTATCACAGAAGCATGTCTCAAAAAGCTTTACATAGCATCATCACAGTCATATACTACATTATATATCTACACACTACACATAGGTTACATTTTCATCTATACATGCTACACATTTGACTAGATTACATTATGATAACTACACAAACAGCATACTGTATCTTTGGATTGTGCGAGGAAACCGGAGCACCCGAGGGAAACCCACGCAGACACGGGCGGAACATGCAAACTCCACACAGAAAGGGACCTGGGGTGGAGGAGGGGATTCAAACCCACGACCTTCTTGCTGTGAGGCGACAGTGCTATCCACTGAGCCCACCACAACCAGTGCCTAGAGAAGATGCATGATAGAGAAGTGCTGCTAGGTAAACAGATGTGAGGAGAAACTATAAAGATGTTTGGCTTTTGAACCTAAACGTAACTGTCACCGTCACCAGCTGGTTGTTTTGGGCCCGTCACGTGCTAGATGTACTGCAGATGGCAGGTGTGGGCCTTGCACACTGCCTGTTGCTGCTGCAGCTTTTGTCACGGCTTGGTCGTCCAACACCCTCTGCCTTCCTTTACAGTACTCTGTGTGTGTTACAGTACTCTGTGTACATGTGATGTCTGTGTGTTACAGTACTCTGTGTACATGTCTGTGTGTTACAGTACTCTGTGTACTGTACATGTCTGTGTTACAGTACTCTGTGTACATGTCTGTGTGTTACAGTACTCTGTGTACTGTACATGTCTGTGTTACAGTACTCTGTGTACATGTCTGTGTGTTACAGTACTCTGTGTACTGTACATGTCTGTGTTACAGTACTCTGTGTACATGTCTGTGTGTTACAGTACTCTGTGTACTGTACATGTCTGTGTTACAGTACTCTGTGTACATGTCTGCGGTACAGTACTCTGTGTACATGTGATGTCTGTGTGTTACAATACTCTGTGTACATGTCTGTGTGTTACAGTACTCTGTGTACATGTCTGTGTGTTACAGTACTCTGTGTACTGTACATGTCTGTGTTACAGTACTCTGTGTACATGTCTGTGTGTTACAGTACTCTGTGTACATGTCTGTGTTACAGTACTGTGTACATGTCTGTGTGTTACAGTACTCTGTGTACATGTCTGTGTGTTACAGTACTCTGTGTACATGTCTGTGTGTTACAATACTCTGTGTACATGTCTGTGTGTTACAGTACTCTGTGTACATGTCTGTGTGTTACAGTACTCTGTGTACTGTACATGTCTGTGTTACAGTACTCTGTGTACATGTCTGTGTGTTACAGTACTCTGTGTACATGTCTGTTTGTTACAGTACTTCTGAGTACATGTCTGTGTGTTACAATACTCTGTGTACATGTCTGCGGTACAGTACTCTGTGTACATGTCTGTGTGTTACAGTACTCTGTGTACATGTCTGCGTTACAGGGCTCTGTGTACATGTCTGTTTGTTACAGTACTTCTGAGTACATGTCTGCGTCACAGGGCTCTGTGTACATGTCTGTGTGTTACAGTAGTCTGTGTACATGTCTGTGTGTTACAGTACGCTGTGTACATGTCTGTGTGTTACAATACACTGTGTACATGTCTGTGCGTTACAGTACTCTGTGTACATGTCTGCGTTACAGTACTCTGTGTACATGTCTGTGTGTTACAGTACTCTGTGTACATGTCCGTGTTACAGTACTGTGTACATGTCTGTGTGTTACAGTACTTCTGTGTACATGTCTGTGTGTGTTACAGTACTCTGTGTACATGTCTGTGTGTGTTACAGTACTCTGTGTACATGTCTGTGTGTGTTACAGTACTCTGTGCTGTGTGTGTTACAATACTCTGTGCTGTGTGTGTTACAGTACTCTGTGTACATGTCTGTGTGTGTGTTACAGTACTCTGTGTGTGTTACAGTACTCTGTGTACATGTCTGTGTGTGTGTTACAGTACTCTGTGTACATGTCTGTGTGTGTTACAGTACTCTCTGTGTACATGTCTGTGTGTGTTACAGTACTCTGTGCTGTGTTACAGTACTCTGTGTACATGTCTGTGTGTGTGTTACAGTACTCTGTGCTGTGTTACAGTACTCTGTGTACATGTCTGTGTGTGTTACAGTACTCTCTGTGTACATGTCTGTGTGTGTTACAGTACTCTGTGCTGTGTTGAGTACTCTGTGTACATGTCTGTGTGTGTGTTACAGTACTCTGTGTGTGTTACAGTACTCTGTGTACATGTCTGTGTGTGTGTGTTACAGTACTCTGTGCTGTGTTACAGTACTCTGTGTACATGTCTGTGTGTGTGTGTTACAGTACTCTGTGCTGTGTTACAGTACTCTGTGTACATGTCTGTGTGTGTGTTACAGTACTCTGTGTACATGTCTGTGTGTGTGTGTTACAGTACTCTGTGCTGTGTTACAGTACTCTGTGTGTATGAGCACACTCTGAGCTGGCTGTAATTTAACACTGCAGTTTAGGGACTGGAGGAATGCGGTGTGGTGTTAACATACCTTGACAGGATAAACACAGCGGCCTACTCCCAGGCCCAGGCTCCTTACACAAGCCAGCCTGGCCTCGGCCTTCAGCCGCTCTGTCAGCCTTTCCTCTGGGCTTCCATGGAGGAGCGCTGCTCACTGCTCGGGGAGCTGGGAGGTGGGAGGTGGGAGGTGGGAGGTGGGAGGGGTCACACTTTTAGCTTTGCGTCCACATCCGTCCTGGTTTTGGTCAAGGACCCTTAATAAGAGGGATAAGACATCACTCGCGTGACAGCGTTCGGATTTTGCAATTTTACTTTGGGGTCACTTCTACTGAAGTGAATGTGGAAATTTCCACTATAAACCATCATATCTGTGTTGTTTAACCTTTGATTGAAAAATGCTTCCACCAGATTAAAGAAAACACGTTACGTGATGTTGACTGATGCCCCGTTCGCTCATGTATCATGATGTCATTAGCTAATCTAGCTCTATTTTGGACCAAACTGGGGCTTGAGTTGAGCTATTTGCAGCTGCTGCACAGAGCCATGATCTGTTTAAGGAAAACATCTGGTGGAAGCATTTTTCAATCAAAGGTGAAACGACACAGATATGAAGGTTTATAGTGGAACTTACCCTGCCCGTCACGTTCACTTCAATAGAACTGAGCCCAAAGTCTGGCCCCCAGTGCACAATTTGTGAGTGATGTCTCTTCCCTTCTTTATAGTTTGCTTGGTTTTGGTCAGTTATGGTTCTAGTGCGGGTTGCAGGGGTGAGAATGCTGTTGCTTACTTGCATACTTTATCACAAACCACAGGGCTGAACTTTGTTTATGTTTCAGAGGAACATTTGGTGAAATTGAATTGCTATTCTGATTCAGCGTTTTCTCCACTTGTTGTGGTGCTGCATCATCATCGCTGAGTGAATACAGAAGACCTGATACTGCTTTCTGCCCGGAAAAGACCTACATGTGTAGTGTCTGAAACAGCAAATATAAAAGCTTTGAGGAAGTGGGTATCGGTTGGATCACTGTTGTGTTACAGCAATCAGAGACAGAGAGTGATAATAAATACATAATACACAGGGAGTAAGTGGGCTATGTTTGTTTACATTTTTGTGCCACATTGTGATGTCACTGATGATGTCACAATGTCTATGACATCATCACTGAAGATGTCACAATGCTTATGACATCATCAGTGATGTCACTCGAGCAATTGTGATGTCATCGTGTCTATGACCTCATCCGTGATGTCACTCGAGCACTCGATGATGTCATCAGGGATGGTCACTTGAGCAAATGGGATGTCATCACTCATCAGTGATGTGAAGTTGAGCAATTGTGCGCTGCGCATGCCAATAGTGACACTGAAGTCTTAGTGCCTAGTGTAAGGTACACACTGAAGCCTTAGTGCCTAGTGTAAGGTACAAACTGAAGCCTTAGTGCCTAGTGTAAGGTACAAGCACGCTGTGCATGGTCTCATACAGTCAGCAGCACCATGGTTAGTTAATACAGCTTATATAATAAATGTCTGTATTCCTTTAAATAACCAACAGCCTCCGCTGTTGCTGCTGCTGGTAGCTTGTATTCAGGCTGTTGCTGCTGCTGGTAGTTTGTATTCAGGCTGTTGCTGCTGCTGGTAGTTTGTATTCAGGCTGTTGCTGCTGCTGGTAGCTTGTATTCAGGCTGTTGCTGCTGCTGGTAGCTTGTATTCAGGCTGTTGCTGCTGCTGGTAGTTTGTATTCAGGCTGTTGCTGCTGCTGGTAGTTTGTATTCAGGCTGTTGCTGCTGCTGGTAGTTTGTATTCAGGCTGTTGCTGCTGCTGGTAGCTTGTATTCAGGCTGTTGCTGCTGCTGGTAGTTTGTATTCAGGCTGTTGCTGCTGCTGGTAGTTTGTATTCAGGCTGTTGCTGCTGCTGGTAGTTTGTATTCAGGCTGTTGCTGCTGCTGGTAGTTTGTATTCAGGCTGTTGCTGCTGCTGGTAGCTTGTATTCAGGCTGTTGCTGCTGCTGGTAGTTTGTATTCAGGCTGTGCAGTTTAGTGTGTAGGACGACATTCTGTGTCTGGATCAAAAACACTCAAAACACACAAGACAACATGAGTGTGAATGCATGGCGTGTGTCAACAAAATTACTTTTGTTGTTTGTTGCGTTTCAGGCAGTCTTTACGATGTGTTTATTGCACATGTTCATATCGCGATGACGATGAAAATATGATTGATTGTGTAGCCCTAGTTGACTTGACGCTAAATGATGCAGCCTGTTTTGTAGGCCTCTGTATTCTAACCATTTCCTGACACTCCTAAGCTCACCCTGACTCTCCTGAGCTCACCTGACTCTCCTGAGCTCACCTGACTCTCCTGAGCTCACCCTGACACTCCTGAGCTCACCCTGACACTCCTGAGCTCACCCTGGCTCTCCTGAGCTCACCTGACTCTCCTGAGCTCATGAGCTCACCCTGACTCTCCTGAGCTCATGAGCTCACCCTGACTCTCCTGAGCTCACCTGACTCTCCTGAGCTCACCCTGACACTCCCGAACTCACCCTGACACTCCCGAACTCACCCTGAATCTCCTGAGCTCACATGAGCTCACCCTGACTCTCCTGAGCTCACCTGACTCTCCTGAGCTCATGAGCTCACCTGACTCTCCTGAGCTCATGAGCTCACCTGACTCTCCTGAGCTCACCCTGACTCTCCTGAGCTCACCTGACTCTCCTGAGCTCACCCTAAGGTGCTCCGGCTACAGCTGTCCTACAGACAGAGGAGTCATGTGGGTGTCCTGCTGTCATCCAAGGACTATTCACTATTTCTTTGTAGTAAATTGGCCTTTACCTTCATCCTGGTTTACACATTAGATCAGTCAAAGTGATTATTGCCAAAAGGGACAAATGTCTCTGTACTGCTAATTGCATGTTGAAAATGCAATTACACAAAATCCACCTGCTTGATTCCTACCTACCTGTGTCACCTGCTGTTGACTTCTGACTGCATTAGGCTGTGTGTCCACTGAGCTTCTGACTGCATCAGGCTGTGTGTCCACTGAGCGTCTCTCTCTCAGCTCCAGGCAGCGAGCGCCCTTTCCTCGTTCAAACCAACGGGAAGCGTCTGCAAGCTGCACAGAAGCATCCGCACTGCAGCCGGCGGGTTTTCCCGTCAGAGCGAAGCGCTTTCAAAAGCTGAGAAGTGTTCAACTTTTCAGAAAAGCGCCGGGTGACGTGAAGCGCTTTTTTCAGCCGGGCGATGGAGTTGTACGTCGCTAATCATTGAATTGACGCGACTCAAAAGCTGCGATCATAAATGAGGCAGTATGGATTATACCGGACGTGTATTGTAAATATCTGACATGAAGCTTTGCTTGTTCTATACCACTCTGTGTTGTTAGTACTGCTAGAAGTGCTAACGCTACGTTATGCGTTAACCAGGTGGTTAGTGCAGCTGGTAAGCTAGCAGTAGACGTTATCATCCGCTTCTTCTCCTCACAAAAGGTGCTCCAGGCGGCGCCTTTTCCACTCCAAAAAGACGCTCACGAGCGCTACGTCGACACACAGCCCTATGTCTGCATGTGCCATGATGACATGCTGCCAGAGATAACCAGTGTCACATGGAGGGAATGGTCATAGGCATTTTATTTCAGTGTAACGTTCATAGGAGAATACAGGTCTCCCTCTCTTTGCAGCCTATTTAGGAAATGCTATTGCCTCAGGGAACCGCTCCTGAGTGGTAGAAGTGGTTGTGGTCAACAAAGGCTGTTAATTGATCCAGGTCACATGATGCACGTTACTTTCTCCTGGAAGAGCCTGAGGCTGAGTGTGTGTGTGTGTGTGTGTGTGTGTGTGTGTGTGTGTGTGTGTGTGTGCGCGCGCGCGCGTGTTTGTGTGTGAGTGAGTGTGTGTGAGTGTGTGTGTGTGCTGTTTCCCGTGCACAAATGGGCCTAAGGAATGACAAAGCACTACAGGATGTCTTTAGCAAGTCAGCATAAACCCCTCCCCTCGCCTTTTATGGTACAGGGGGGGAGGGGCGTTAGGACTCTGATGCTGCTGCTGTGACTAATTAGGGAGAGAGAGAGAGGACCAGAGAGAGAGAGAGAGAGAGAGAGAGAGAGAGAGAGAGTAATCTATGTGCATTAGAGTGGAGGTGGAAACGGCTGCTTTCCTCTGGACTTTGCATTACAACACACCCCTGCTTCTTTGGATCTACATGCATAACGCCTCCTGTCCACTGGGGGCTAATGGACCGTTCCATTTAAACTGGGAAATGGGAATGTGACGGTTCAAAGGTCATGAGCATGACATGCGCTCCGATTTTCTCTGCCAAACTCGGAGGAGCCTCAGCAGCCCTGACCTCAAAAATCTAAGATGGCTGCTCCGCGCATCAACAGTAGTTAAAATCGTAGTAAATTTGTTTTTTTAGCACTTTTGTCTTGTTTGTGTCTCAGCTGTACACACAGTACTGTCTAACTTCTATCTGTGTGGACATGTTGCTGCAGTGTTTGTATGTATGCGCAAAATACCGCGAAATGCGTTGTTATTAACTGTTATTAACAATGGCTAGCCTGGCTGGTTTCCGGGCTGTTTAAATGGAACGTCGACAACGCGAGTGTGACGTCACTCAACCATGAAATCCTTCGCTCCCAGTTGAAATGGAATGCACGATAAGTGACCTGTGGGGGGCTAAGTGACCTGTCGGGGCCTAAGTGACCGCGGTGTTTCCCGCCGTTGCTGCTGTGTTGCAGTTGGACGATGTTGGCCGATCGATGTCATCGGTTGAGAAAATACGACGATTTACGTGCGTCAGTGCGTCGCAATAAAGTGAAGATGGCTGCACCTGGCTACAAAACCTTGTCCACGAGACAAAACGACTAACAACATATGAAGCTAACGCAGCCCACGTTGTCCCTGCTAGCTACACGACACACTCATAGAGCCTCAACAGGAGAGTGTCGTAAAGTCCGACGTCTTAGTCCAGAGAAATGAAATGGTCCATCTGATTTAAAACCAAAGTGAGAGCAACTGACTGTCTGTCATGTAGCCTGCTGCTAGAGCAACTGACTGTGAAACTCTGTCAGTTATCAATTAGAGGTGGGAATCACCAGATGCCCCATGATACGATAATTATCACGATACGATAATATCGTGATATGCTAGTATTGCGATATAGTGATTATTGCGAGTTGCGACATTGCGATTTATTGCAACCTATGAAGGAAAGGAAGAAACTTGGTCAACATCTGTTTTACCTAACAAGATCAAGTTTAAAAGTCTGTCAGACTGACCGACGCTGTCATAAAAATCTTCATAAATTTTGCATGCGCTTCACAGTTTACGTATATGATAAAGTATCGCGATACTTGGCATTCGTGCGATACGATATATTGCCACACAAAATATCGCGATACTATGCTATATCGATCCCCCAGCCCCCCCCCACCCCACCCCTATTATCAATATAGCCGTTTTCCCACATGCGTACCGGAAAATTACCTGTAAGTCAATATCGGACATTTCCCTTCACACTTCGGCTCGCGCATGTGGGAATCTATCAGCGAATTTGCCTGTATGTTGGGGGGCGGGGGGAGGGGGGAGCTTGTATGTATGTAGAGAAAGCAAATGCACAAAGCGAAATGTGGAAGTAGTTTGCTTTGATGTGCGCGAATGATTAGATGATGCACTTTGAAGAAGTTGGGATCCGTGTCTGAGAGAAATAGTTGCTGGTTCGATGTTTATCCGTTCACCTGCGTCGCGTTGAAGCACTTTTTACAGACTGGCTTCGTTTGATGTGTCCGGGCTTGCCTTGCCTTCGGAAATCAGCAAGCTGACATAGGCTACCGCTCTTATTATCACAAGATCATTTCGCCAGTTTGCTTTAATGTGCGCGAATGATTAGATTATGCCCGCTGGAACATTAAGCAACGTGTGTACACCTCGCCCATGAGAGAAGGACCGCTGTCGCGGAAAATGACTGGACCCGTTTCCCACTTGGTCTCCCTTAAGAGCATACCGCTCTTCTGACTGGCTCGAAACTGGTGAAATCTCCGCGACGACGGGGTCGCGCTTATACCGGCACAACGACTTTCACACATGCAGGCAATAGACCACGTTCCGGTCATTTAGCGGTACAAAGCGCATGTGGGAAAACGGCTTATGTCTGTCTGTTGCTCTTGTTGTCTCTTGTGAAAGGAGGCTTGGGCTTTTGGTTTACATTTCCGTGTTATATAGTCATTGAGATGTTCTCATGCAGAGAGGCTTGCTGCAGTGAGTGCAATAGCAGAGTAAGCTTAAATTCCTATGACACCAGCATCACAGGCAACCAACCACCGGGAAGCAAAATCCAACTCTCCTCACATAGTCAAACAATATGAAGGCTTGGTACCATTGGATTTAAAACGATAACAGTTCCAATAATATGTGCAGTGATTAGGGCTGACCTCTCCTGGTCGGTTGGTCGGTTGGTTGGTTGGTCGATACGCTCCAATCCGACCAAATTCTCATTGGTCGGGACAATCGATCGCTGGTGTTACAGGGTATCCGCGGGGTCTTGAAAAGTCTTGAAAGTTGGGAATTCAATTTAGGGAAAATCAAGTCCCTTGAAAAGTATTGAAAAGTCTTGGTGGATTTCAAATTCAAGACCCTTTAAATGTGTTATTTTTCGATGTGAATAGATGTGTTTTCATGACGTTCATTTAGGCTGAGTTAAAAAATAATGTGCGTGCTTTTAAAATAAATAATGTAACGTTACATGCATGTGACAGTGTGTCCGTGTGGGTGTGTCGTCGTGGGCGTTCCCCCCCCCCCCTCCTCTCCTTCACTCATTCAGTGCTTGCTTCAACACAACAAACACTTTTCTTCTTATGAAATTAACAGTTAATTTCATAAGAAGAAAAGCAGTTCCGGAACGAAAGTGACGTGCCACGCGAGCAACACGGACCTTTTCTGGAAGCGCACCGCACACAGTATAGCAGAAGTAGACGGAACAGGCTACTGCATTTTAGCATGCTGAAAGGAAAGCAAACAGCGATTTCCACAACAAATGTTCTGTTTTTACCTCACAGATAAAAAAATAAAAATCTCTGTTGGGCGTTTCCATAACATGCTAAATATAGTCGTTAGTCATTAATGGGTGAAGGAGGTCAAGGGTGAGAGCTGGAATGCCCTGATAACAGAGATGTAGGACTAACCAAACGATAGATGATAGAGAGATGTGCCTGGAGAGGAAAAGAGAGGGAGAACCATGTTTTATTTCAATGTTTCCCCTACCATTCTACAGGCCTGGCGGGCCCGCCAGGCCAACAGCGCCCCCGCCAGGCCAGATCTTTTTTTTTTTTTTTTTTTTTTTTTAATGTTTTTTCCTGCTCTCCCCAAAATTTCAATAAACCTTTATGGCATATTATTACAATACAACAATACTGGTGTTGACAGTGAACAGTAAGAGAAGATGCCAAATCTTTCAAAACAATAAGCATTTTGCTTTTAGGAGCATCGTGCCAGCGTGCGGCGCTGTTCCAAAACGTGTCAACGTGTGTCGTTGCCTGGGAAAAAACACATCCCATAATACAACTGTTCGCATCGCATCCCATAATAGTATGATGATACTTGGGATGCTATTGCCAACATAGATGCGAACAGGTTAGCTAAAAGTTTAGCGTCACCAGCGAGGGCCCCCACCGTTGCGGTTGGGGTACGTTTCGAAATCCCTCCAGGCCTGAAAAATGTTCTAGGGGAAACACTGTAATTTTGATAAAAGTAGTAAGAAGTGTAGTCCTGAAGTACCTTGTACCTGTACCTTGTACTGTGCCTAACCTATTTCCAGGAATAACCCGCTCTTCTGTTGCCTCTCCTTCAGCCAGCTGAATATTCAGGTAGTGGAGAGGCTTTCTCAGCAGAGAGCAGCTAAAAATTGAAACCATTGTGTTGCTAACCAAGGATTAGCTTAGCTGTGAAAGACAGCCTGTGGAGAAAGACCCTTTAGTTTACCACCGGTGACCAGCCTCCCACTTCACACTGTGAGAGTGAGTGAGAGTGTGCGTGTGCGTAATCTTATGTTTGTGTGCGTTTGCATTTGTGTGTGTGTGTGTGTTGTATGTGCACGTTGGTATGAGGATATGTGTGTGAGTATGTGCGCATGCACTTGTTTGTGTTTATGTGTGTGCGTGTGCAAGTGTGTGGGTTGTGTGTGTCAAAAGAAAGAGTCCTATTCAGAGTGTGTTCTTGTCTCTGTGTGTGTGCGTGCGTGTGTGCTTCTGTGTGTGTGTGCGTGTGTGCTTCTGTCTGTGTGTGTGTGTGTGTGTGTGTGTGTGTGTGTGTGTGTGTGTGTGTGTGTGTGTGTGTGTGTGTGAGTGAGTGTGTGAGGGGGAGCACTCTCTCACACTGGGCCGGTGGGAAACTCCTCTCCCTCTCTTTTGGCAGTGGCAGAATTAGCATATCCTGCCATCCTCCATTCTCTCTCTCTCTCTCTCTCTCTCTCTCTCTCTCTCTCTCTCTCTCTCCCTCCTGGCGTCTGAGGGAGCGAGTCCAGCCGTAATCCCGCGCTCACTGCTCATTGAAGTGGAATGCCGCCGGCGTGTGATAGGCTAACCGGCTTTGATGCCGGCGCGTGATAGGCCAACCGGCTTTCATGCCGGCGTGTGATAGGCTAACCCGCCTTTGATTTCATTTCCCTCTAAATTGGGACACATCTCGAAGGTAAAGCCAGAAGAGAGGAGAAGTGAAAGCGAGAAACACGTGGGCCCAGCTGAGAGAGGGACGGCACGGCACATGTCTCATCTCATATCAAGACACTTCATTCAAGACAAGTCTTCAGTTGATTTCTATTGGACACAAATGAGGACATGTCCAGAGATCTGTCCACCTGTTTGAAGAAAAATAACATTTCAAACCTCAACACTAGATTCATTGACTGGTTTTTGCAGTGTGCTGCTTTCTCAACCTGGCCCCTGTTGGAAATGTTTTCATCTCAAGCAGGACTAGACTCTTAACAGAAAGGGTTCTAGATAGAACCGCAAAATGCTTATATAGCATAAGGCTTTGTTGGTTGGTATTATAGAGAACCCAATTTGAAAGGTTGGTGTATCATGCTCAAATGGTTCTACATAGGACCTATATATTGTACTGTATCATTTTACACCGTATGAAAAGCTCCTCCAAACAAACCACCAGTATTCTGATTTACCAGTTTATCATTTCAAGAAATAATATACTTCTAAATGATGCCACACCCGTAACAAAACAACCCTTGAAGAACCCCCCCCCCCTTTGTGTGTACCTGATTAAATAGAGGTTATATAAAAAATAATAAGTACCGGTACCTAAGTAAATAAAGAAAGAAAACAATAAATAAATAAATAAATGGCCAGCCTGGAGAGACAAAGGAGAGCTGCGTAGGCGACCTCCCAGCAGCCCCAGTGTTCCCAGTGGACATAAATCACGGTTGGTGGACAGGTGGGTGAGGAGGGGTCCGCCCCCCCCCCCCCCCCCCACACACACACACACACACACTGAAGACGCCCCAGAG
>NC_139635.1:36041723-36044223 GCF_964638095.1 Poromitra crassiceps
TGTGTGTGTGTGTGTGTGTTTGTGCGTTGGGGTGTATGTGTGTGTGTGAGTGTGTGTGTGGGAGTGTGTACAGTATGTGTAATTATGTTTTTGTTTTCTTATTTTCAGACAAATTAGAGTATGGTGTTATTTGACCTGCTGACGGTTTCTTCTGTAACTACAGCCTTCTTCAGAGCTGTCATCTGACTTCCTGGTGATGACGTGTCTTATCAGCTATAAGAAAACTAAAACATAATTTAAAAAGAAGACAAAATTAACCTAATTAATTTAGTGTGTACTGTATGTGTGTTTGTGCATGTGTGTGTGTGTGTGTGTGTGTGTTGATGTGTGTGTGTGTGTGTGTTTGTGCATTGGTGTGTGTGTGGGAGTGTGTATGTATGTGTGTTTATGTGTTGGTGTGTGTATGTCTGTGCATTGGTGTGTGTGTGTGTGTGTGTGTGTGTGTGTGTGTGTGTGTGTGTGTTTGTGCGTTGGTCTGTGTGTGTGTGTGTGTGTGTGTGTGTAGCATAGCAGGTGTGTCTGGGCTGCAGCTCCATGAACCGTCTCATAAATACCACCTGACAGCGTTACAGCGGGCAGGCTTCGATATAAAACGCTCCTCCTGTGGCGCGAGCACCAAGCCCTTCAGCACAATTATACTACAACACACTTCAGGAGGAAAGTCTATACCCTGTCCAGAGCCCCTTTTATAGAGAAACCTGCTCGACACACACACACACACACACACACACACACACACACACACACACACACACACACACACACACACACACACACACACACACACACACACACACACACACACACACACACACACTCAAGCTTTGGCCTCATGACGTCACATTTGAGAGGTTTGGTTGTTGTTGTTTTTGCATCTGTATTTTTATCCTCTGTGAAGCACTTTGTGACCACACACTTTCACGACTTTTACCCTGGGCCAAAACACACACACACACACACACACACACACACAGACACACACACACACACACACACACACACACGCACGCACACACACACACACACACACACACACACACACACACACACACACACACACACACACACACACACACACACACACACACACACACACACACACACACACACACACACACTCTCACACCCTGACCGAAAAAAATGCTTCTAATCTAGGCCAAGCTATTCACCAATATGTAGCCCCGCCCACTTGACCCATTGTGTCACCTCTTCCTGTTCAAAACGCCGGCTGTTTTACCTGCTCAAACTAGCCTGACTCACCTGCTCAAACCTAGTTTGACTTACATTATGAGTCAGACTAGGTTTACGAGTCACAGGAAGTGTAAACACAAACACAGAGCCATACTGTATAATAGAAGAGTTCCGACATCTCCATTCACTCCAATGGACCAGTTTTTTTCCAGGAAGTAGAAAGTGGAACTCTTGAGTAAAAAAAGCAGCACTGTGGAGTTGCATCAAAATAGACAGTGTTGTACTTTGAAAGGGTTTTTCATCCCTTGAAATGAATCAAATTGTACATTATCGGCTTTATTTTAGCATGCAAAAGTAGCGCGAGACCCATTCCTGGCTGTTCATTGGCTAATGATTCTTGCATTTTGGTCCTCCGCTGACGCCACTCTCTTACTAGAGGACACTACACAAACAGAACTTCCGATTGTGTTTTACACTTCCTGTTAGTCTCTCAAGCCAGACTGTCTCTTCTTCTACATAAGGTGAATAGACCAAATCACCGTGACGTCACCATGTAAACAAATTTACTTCCGGGTACCACTTGGGGAAGGCGGCAGGTTTAAATGTGCGTGTTGTCAAATAAATGCTGTCAAACCCTCTCGTTGTTTTCGGCCGACTACTTTCAATTTAAATGGTTAAACGGTTGGTAAACATGCTTGTCCGACGTATCTAGCCTTTCTTCTGTGTTTGTTTTATGTAGTGTTAGCTAGCTAATATCGTTTGTTTGTCTGTCAAACTCGCTGTTTTTTTGCAGTCGTTAACGTTACAGAGTAACCTCGCGTCACCAGGCTCTTCTCGGCGAGAAAGAGCCTGGTACAGACAGAGCTACTGACGCCACGTTAATTTAATTTAGCTTCAAGTCTACTCTAGTCTGGTCCAACAGGTAAATTAGCTAGTCTGGTCTCCACTAACGTTAGTGAAAGTGTTGTTATGAATGATATTAAACAACAACACAACACGGACGAACCATTTTTGTCTTCTTTGTCTGTTTTTGTCTTCAAAACGTCAGTTTGTGCCGTTCACCGCCATTATAATGTGTGGACCCAGGGGTACCCGGAAGTAAATGTAAACATCCTGCTGATTTGGTCTATAGAGTAACGCAGGAATGAGACCTAAAACCCGGAAGTTAGCATCGCCGGGTTCCCTCGTCTGGAAGTCAGTGGGTTTCTTATATGGGTTTTTTTGTTAGATGCCTGAAATAAGGTTTGTGGTTAACAAACTGAGACCTTTGTGTTCAGCACATGTTGTGTTCAGATATTCTTCCCAACAA
>NC_139635.1:36049223-36068891 GCF_964638095.1 Poromitra crassiceps
TCTATATAAGAACAAGTAGGTTAGCCTCTCATTCTGCTCTCCAAACACCAGAGTATTCTTTACTTTCTATATAAGAACAAGTAGGTTAGCCTCTCATTCTGCTCTCCAAACACCAGAGTATTCTTTACTTTCTATATAAGAACAAGTAGGTTAGCCTCTCATTCTGCTCTCCAAACACCAGAGTATTATTTACTTTCTATATAAGAACAAGTAGGTTAGCCTCTCATTCTGCTCTCCAAACACCAGAGTATTCTTTACTTTCTATATAAGAACAAGTAGGTTAGCCTCTCATTCTGCTCTCCAAACACCAGAGTATTCTTTACATTCTATATAAGAACAAGTAGGTTAGCCTCTCATTCTGCTCTCCAAACACCAGAGTATTCTTTACTTTCTATATAAGAACAAGTAGGTTAGCCTCTCATTCTGCTCTCCAAACACCAGAGTATTCTTTACATTCTATATAAGAACAAGTAGGTTAGCCTCTCATTCTGCTCTCCAAACACCAGAGTATTCTTTACATCCTATATAAGAACAAGTAGGTTAGCCTCTCATTCTGCTCTCCAAACACCAGAGTATTCTTTACTTTCTATATAAGAACAAGTAGGTTAGCCTCTCATTCTGCTCTCCAAACACCAGAGTATTCTTTACTTTCTATATAAGAACAAGTAGGTTAGCCTCTCATTCTGCTCTCCAAACACCAGAGTATTCTTTACTTTCTATATAAGAACAAGTAGGTTAGCCTCTCATTCTGCTCTCTAAACACCAGAGTATTCTTTACTTTCTATATAAGAACAAGTAGGTTATCCTCTCATTCTGCTCTCCAAACACCAGAGTATTCTTTACTTTCTATATAAAAACAAGTAGGTTAGCCTCTCATTCTGCTCTCCAAACACCAGAGTATTCTTTACTTTCTATATAAGAACAAGTAGGTTAGCCTCTCATTCTGCTCTCCAAACACCAGAGTATTCTTTACATTCTATATAAGAACAAGTAGGTTAGCCTCTCATTCTGCTCTCCAAACACCAGAGTATTCTTTACTTTCTATATAAGAACAAGTAGGTTAGCCTCTCATTCTGCTCTCTAAACACCAGAGTATTCTTTACTTTCTATATAAGAACAAGTAGGTTAGCCTCTCATTCTGCTCTCCAGACACCAGAGTATTCTTTACTTTCTATATAAGAACAAGTAGGTTAGCCTCTCATTCTGCTCTCTAAACACCAGAGTATTCTTTACTTTCTATATAAGAACAAGTAGGTTAGCCTCTCATTCTGCTCTCTAAACACCAGAGTATTCTTTACTTTCTATATAAGAACAAGTAGGTTAGCCTCTCATTCTGCTCTCCAAACACCAGAGTATTCTTTACTTTCTATATAAGATCAAGTAGGTTAGCCTCTCATTGTGCTCTCCAAACACCAGAGTATTCTTTACATTCTATATAAGAACAAGTAGGTTAGCCTCTCATTCTGCTCTCCAAACACCAGAGTATTCTTTACTTTCTATATAAGAACAAGTAGGTTAGCCTCTCATTCTGCTCTCCAAACACCAGAGTATTCTTTACTTTCTATATAAGAACAAGTAGGTTAGCCTCTCATTCTGCTCTCCAAACACCAGAGTATTCTTTACTTTCTATATAAGAACAAGTAGGTTAGCCTCTCATTCTGCTCTCCAAACACCAGAGTATTCTTTACTTTCTATATAAGATCAAGTAGGTTAGCCTCTCATTGTGCTCTCCAAACACCAGAGTATTCTTTACATTCTATATAAGAACAAGTAGGTTAGCCTCTCATTCTGCTCTCCAAACACCAGAGTATTCTTTACTTTCTATATAAGAACAAGTAGGTTAGCCTCTCATTCTGCTCTCCAAACACCAGAGTATTCTTTACTTTCTATATAAGAACAAGTAGGTTAGCCTCTCATTCTGCTCTCCAAACACCAGAGTATTCTTTACATTCTATATAAGAACAAGTAGGTTAGCCTCTCATTCTGCTCTCTAAACACCAGAGTATTCTTTACATTCTATATAAGAACAAGTAGGTTAGCCTCTCATTCTGCTCTCTAAACACCAGAGTATTCTTTACTTTCTATATAAGAACAAGTAGGTTAGCCTCTCATTCTGCTCTCCAAACACCAGAGTATTCTTTACTTTCTATATAAGAACAAGTAGGTTAGCCTCTCATTCTGCTCTCCAAACACCAGAGTATTCTTTACTTTCTATATAAGGATGGCTTCCTCTTGGCCTGCTTAGCCTTTTCCTGTGCCAGAGGTTTGGCTGCAGTAAGGTCTTAAAGAGCCCCGGCCTCCACCTTCTACCTGATTAACGGGTGGTGTCCTACTTCAAAGGCATCTGCTGTTTCCACGCTTTTAACTTGACAACATAAACATTCTAAATTGCTCCTAGCTTGCTTCCTGTTGCGGTGTTTGCTAATACAATAGGTGACAGGAAATACGTTAGGGTTCAAACTGTTCCCTAGTGACACAATTCCGTGAAAACCGTCTATAGCCACACGTCATGTGATTCTGCACCAAAGAACTCAAGTTACGCCGGAAACAGTATTTATCTGCAGCTTTAGCTGCAAGGAATAGCCGCATTATTGCTCAGATCTCAACAACCCGACCATTCGATTTCAAAGCTGACGGGCTTTATATTGGAAAGAACGTGACTCGAATGAAATTGTTAACAAGCTAATGTGTTGGTCACTAAGTGGTGTTATGAGCCCAACGAACGTTGCAGCCAGCAGGCAGCGGGCTTAACTAATGCACCTAACAGCTAGCTAGCTAGTTAACATGCCAGCTCGTCCTAACTTAGCTTTTTGAACTTGTGCACAAAAATTATGATTATTTGTCAAAAAAATATTTGCCTTACAGTGGCTAATCAACATTGTCAGGACATAGAAACATGAAATATCTTAAATGACAAAATATACTGGGGGGGGAGGGTGCTTTAAAAGTAAGAATGGCAGAAACTAGCTGTAGCACTGTGTTTCACATCTCATTGCTTAGTTAGAAACTCTTTGCTGTACTGTGAGCTAACAGACCAAAGATCATCTAAGAGGCTTTTTGGGACGCGGGCCCAGGTGGGACTGCGAGGACCAAAAGCTTTGAATGGACAGCAAACACAGTGCAGCTCAGTAACGAGCCAATGTTCTTTGACAATGTCGCGCTTGTGGCGCTGCCAGAGGTTCAGTTGAGCTTTTAATCTGAACGGCTGTGAGCATATGGAGGCCCGTTGGCTCGTTTCTGGTTGTGTGCCGCCCACGTACCACGCAAAGTCTCCTCCGTCTCCCAGCGTGACGCTCTCCTCCTGACAGCCGTTCAGAGTGAGCTAGGCGGGGGATGCTCTTCATTTAGCCGGGGACAGCAACCGCCGTGCCAACCGGGGCTGCGTGCCAGGCGCCATATTTCCTTTCTTCCCTAGGATGCTGCCGGGATGACCCGCCCCACTCTGCCTCTGATTGGCTTACCCTGATATGTCTTAAAACCCAACCATTCATCACTCCTCGTGCCTAGTAAAAACCCAACCCAAACAGAGGCAGAGTAGGGCGGGTCGGGTCATCCTAGAAAAAAAAAAGTGTGCCAGGCTGCTGCCTGCTGAGTTTGGCACGGCTGCTTCCGCACCACTGCCAGCTCCTGACATACAGTCGCCCTGGGGGGGGGAGGGGCGGGGCTCTGTCAGTGCCCCTCCCCCTGCCAAAAGTCCAGTGCTGTGATTGAGTAACATGATGTAAGCGGGGCTGTGGGTGGAGGAGGTGGAGGTGGGGGTGAAGCAGCCTGATGGATGTGGATATGGACATATAGCTAATGGGGAGGAGGAGGGAGGGAGGGGGGGGGGGACTGCATGGAGAGAATAGCTCCGTCCGTTCTCCATCTGTGTTGTGCATATTAAATTAGCCAGGCTAGTGGCTATTTAGCTCCATTCACAGGGGCTTAACCTGTGCTAGGTGGCCCGCTCTTAATTACCTCAGGGCAAAATGTTAGAAAGTTGTGATTCCACAGTTAGACAGGACGTGAATTATTGCAATTTCAGGTTGTTAATTCACCTTTGTATTCTGTCCAATACTTTTGTTTAATTAAAGGTAAATTATAGTTCCGTTTTGATGATTATGTTTTCAAATATATTAGAGGTCAGAGCTCAGTATACTGTAAGAATGTTTTCATGATAAATGTAGTTTAGTTAAAAGTTGAATTGACTTAGTTAAATTGAGTCCTCACAATACCGTACCCTGATTGGTCGACAGCAGCAGCGACTCCTCTAATTCTAATGAGGCAAACCTGCTGAGTGGAGGCTTTCCAGGTCAAATGCTGCAAACTGAAGCGACTGGACAGTGAGGGAGCCAATCAAGACCAGGTCCAGTTGTGATGCATTCACTGGCGTTAGTAAAACAATGAAGATGAAAAAAGATGGATTCTTGAAAATGCATTAACTTACTTCATTAAACTTCTTTGATTATATACTGTATGTGAAATTTGAATTCCTATGAAATAAGACCTTATAAATATCTTGACTTTACTGATCTCTATGGTAGATTAAGTCAAATACAGACAAAACATTAATAGGATTCAGCACCTAGGAAGGTGTTCCAGGCACGTCCAGGTGGGAGGAGACCACGGGGCAGACCGAGGGCTAGGTGGAGATGATTATGATGATGATGAAAAAGATAAATAGCACACAAACACAATGTAAAAATAGTTAAAAATTAATAAGCAATAAACCAATTGATAAAATGTAAACAATTGTAACTGCATACAGATATTTCTTGCAGTCAGTACGTAAACATGGATTACTACATGTACATCAGAAATATGTGATATAGTATACCCATATTTAAGTAACTAGTCATGACTGCTAGTAACTTGTTAGGAAATCTACATCTCGTATCTGAGTATCTGAGCTTATCTCTAAGGTTGCATCTAAGCTAATCACCTTGTTGAGGAATCTGGCACTAGCCTAACTGTAAAGCTAACACTTAATTTTGATATTCCCTTACAGTTGACCTCAGTTTGCCCATGCGGCCGGGTGAGAGCGGTTCTGACATGACAGCAGAGCGTTTGTGTGCTCTGGCATGTTTACCCTAAAGCTCAGGGGGGCTATAACCCCACGCGCGGTCCCCGGCTGGCTTGCCTGACCAAGTGTTTAGCTTAGCGCTTAGCTCAGCGTAGCGTAGCCCAGTGAAGCGTAGCACAAATACGGCTTCTGTTCGCGTCGATACACACTCCCCCCCCGCACAGGCTAGCTTGCTTGTATATCGCCGAGGCAAAGACAGACACAACTGCTCGACGCTACTGATGCTAACTCTAACCGCTGAATGTCTACAGTTCTCCGGCCCATTTCCCCAGGAGCTTTGTAGCATAGCGAGAAGGTGTGTGATGTGACTACTGAGCAGGCGAGCATAGGGGAACAGTGTAGAGGAGCTGGCAGTGTGTATGAGATTATGCCAACGTCAGAGTGCAGTACTACCTGCTGCAGCATATATCAGCCTGTCACATATTGATACGGTGTGTGTTTTTTCATGTTGAAACTAAAGCTGTGTTCACACCCAGATATTTATTTTTCTCCCTTCAACCCTTTGGAGTCGCTCTGTCGCTGTGTTTAAATCGCTCGTCAACTGGCACAAGAATTGACGGACATCTGAGGGCTATAACGTTAGGCAGGAATCAGGATGAAAACGCAAATGTCATGATGTTTGTCCACTACGAGCCACCATATTTGTTTACAAGCTAAGCCTATCAGCGTGCTCCTAACTAGGGATGTTCATTTTGAAAATGTTCCATAATCGATAATCGGTGAAAATTAACGATCAATTATCGATTATCGATCATATTAATACTTATATATATATATATATTTTTTTTTTTACAAAATGAATGCCTATGGCAGAAAATACGAAAGACAACGTGTTCTCCTCAATGAACTCTTTATTTCAATGTGTCTCCTCTCCAACACTCTGCTGTGTGAATTCCCCATGTTTTAAAACAGTTTTGTTTGCACAAAGGCCCGTGCCCAGCCAGAAAACTAGAGACTATATGAAGCTCCACCTCACGTTAGTCGGCTGTGCAATTGAGTGGGGCGAGGAGGAACGAATTCCACCCAAACCTAGTCAATTTTTTTTTTTTTTTTTTTTTTAAATAATAACAAAATCGATCCAAATTCCACAGGATCGATTCCAATCCTTAACGATCAATTATCGATTTTCGACAATTGATGAACATCCCTACTCCTAACGCAAGCTTGTGGGTCTATAGGCCTACCGGTAGTACAGACTTCACTTCATGTCAGCTGTCAGCCTGTCAATGCGGTTTGTTGGCACACTAATAAACCAGCGGTTTGTTCCAAGCCAGTGTGATCCTTGACTCACACGGCAGCCAATCAGCGTTGAGCAGCAAGCGACTTTTGCCAGTGAAATTTCGCTGGAGTTGGGATATTTCATCTCGGGCGACGAGCGGATTTTCACCCTATCACTCTGTCTCTGTCGCTCGCCCAGCGATTTTTCTCCTGGGCGAATATACGCTCAATCGCTCGTTTGCATTGACTTTGTATGTAAACTCGATGCCAGCGAAAAACTTTAATAGGTCGGTGTGAACGCACCTTAAGCAACAGTGACCAGAGACGGAAGATGAGAGATTAATTCTGAAGACATGATTTGAAAGAATTGCTTCGTTCCAAAATGAGAAATCAAAAATTTGTAAAACGGGACCAGCTACATGTAAAAAACAACAACAACAAAACGCTGTGATAAAAGTAAAACTCACCATTGAATCTATCAGCTATTTTTGGGACCTTTGCTCATAAAAGAAGCTCGATTTCGGAGAATGTTCAGTGTTTCCCCCTAGAACATTTTTCAGGCCTGGAGGGATTTCGAAACGTACCCCGACCGCAACGGTGGGGGCCCTCGCTGGCGACGCTAAACTTTTAGCTAACCTGTTCGCATCTATGTTCGCAATAGCATCCCAAGTATCATCATACTATTATGGGATGCGATGCAAACAGTTGTATTATGGGATGTGCGTTTCCCAGGCAACGACACACGTTGACACATTTTGGAACAGCGCCGCACGCTGGCACGATGCTCCTAAAAGCAGAATGCTTATTGTTTTGAATGATTTGGCATCTTCTATTACTGTCAACACTGTCAACACCAGTATTGTTGTCTTGTAATAATATGCCAAAAAGGTTTATTGAAATTCTGGGGAGAGCAGGAAAAAAAAATATTATTATTATTATTATTATTATTATTATTTTTTTTTCCATTTTTCTTTCTGGCCTGGCGGGCCCGGAATGGTCGGGGAAACACTGATGATCATGTTATCATCTGTATTTGGTGAATATTGAACAGTGAACACCAGGATTTTTTTTCTTCTTCCCCCAAAAGAGGAGAGAAAGAAAAGCCTACAATCTGTTTGAACTGGTCTGTGCAGCAATATCACTCAGGCCACATCAGAGGACTCTTTGCATTGCAGTGTCTCCATAGATACAGAGGCATCTACAGAGCCTTTAGTTTATGGATTAGGCTTGAATGTGAATACATGTCGCTGAATGCTCCCACATGACCTGATCACCTATAGGATTATTTATTTAAGTCCTCATGTGCTAATGAAAAAATAACCATGTATTATAACAAATTAACTATATTATTATAACAAATTAACCATGTTTTATAACAAAGCATGTCTGAAACTCGTGATGTGGATTGAAATAACTGTTTTTATGGCTGCAACTAACCATTATTTTCATTGTCGATTATTTTCTCGGCTAATCGATTAGTCGTTTGGTCTATAAATGTGACAAAATTGTAAAACAAATTTGATCGCTTTTCCCCCGAAGCCCAAGATGACATCCTCAAATGTCTTCTTGTTTTGTCTTGACCAACAGTCCACAACTCAGAGACAATCAGTTTACTGTCATAGAAGACTAAATAAACCAGAAAATATTCACAATCAGAAGCTGGAACGAGATAATTTTTGTCTTTTTCTTTTTTAATTAGTCCAAATAGTTGGCGATTAATTTTCTAATCAATGAATTGACTAATGGTTGCAGCTCTGGCTGTGTTACAGGTAAGTTAACGGAGTTCTCTTCTCTTCATTCTAGCTGTCTTTTGAAACCGCTATGAGGCTCTGTCTCAGTCTCAGTCTCACTCTCTGTCTTTTTCTTTAGGATTATTTTTACCGGCTGTGGCAGGCAGGGTCAAGCGTTAGGAGGCACAGAGAGATTTGTTCTGTGATTGAAGACTCGTGGGTGATGATGTGCAGCCACAGTGATAACCTGGCAGTCTGTACAAAGAGTTATTACCCCAAAACACAAAGCAAAAAACCCCAACAGAAATCCAGCATCACCAGTGTTGTTCTGGGCTCCTTGTTGTTCCCTCTTTTGGACAAGGGTCCAATGGGCAGTGTTGCGTAGTAGTTAACTCTACATGTAGTTCAATTACTAATTGAACTACAATTTGCAGTAGTTGGGTGGTAGTTTAACTACATTCAAATCTCAGTAGCCTTTTTCAGTAGTGAACTACTTTAGGTGAATGTAGTTTTACAAACTACATATTCATAGTGTTCTTCTCATGATTTCTTTTTGCGATACAATATGGCACAATGCCACAGCTCACTGGCCACAGTTGTCATTTAATGACAATCACCTGTTATTTGATTAAAATCACCTCATTTACGTATAGGATGAATTTCCCTAGAAATTTAGCATTTTCCTGATTCCACCTGAACAATTTCTCCCGATTCTCTGCTTAAAATGCCTCCTAGGATTGACCTGCCCTAGTCCCTAAATGAAACATACCTACTCAGTGTCAGTTCAGTTGTACCTTCGTCTAACAATATGAGACTCAGATTGTGATAATTTCCCTTGATGTAGTTTGGATGTACTTGAACTACTTTTTGAAAGTAGTTTCTGTTTTAGTTTTGACAAGCTACATTTTTGAGAGACGTGAAGATGTAGTTTAACTGCTTAGTGTTAAAGTAGTTTCCCCCAACACTGGGCCTTGTAGCCTTTCCAGGCAGCTTCTCTCACTGGCTCAGTCCAGAGGTCACGTCTTGCCCCACGGACACAAGAGAGGGTTGATTGAGAGGAGGTTAGGAGGTTAACCTCGCTGCTGCCCTCACCAGAGCTCAGCCCCGCCCCCGCTGGCCCACAAAGGCATTTCTGCTTTACTAGACAGTAACCAGTGCTGAGTGACGGGAAGATGGAAGACAGAGGAAGGAAGGGGCCACCACACCATGTGACAGAGGTCACCGTGTGACAGAGGTCACCGTGTGACAGAGGTCACCGTGTGACAGAGGTCACCGTGTGACAGAGGTCACAAGGCAATATCAGACCCACAACAATAAAAACTCTCTTGTGTTCCTTCTGCCATCTTCGCCCTGAACCAATTAAAATAGGCACTGTACATCTGTAGGGGTGTCAAAAATAATCCATTATAAGATGCATCGCGATGCGGACGTGCACGATTCTGCATCGATTCACAAATGTCAAAAATCGGTTATTATTATTTATTTATTTATTTATTTATTTATTTTATAATCAAATAAAATATAATGGAAGTACATGCAATTCCAAATGCACTTTTTTTTTAAAAGTAGCCACACAGTGAGAAAAAAGAAAGTGAGAAAAAATAAATCATGTATTGGGGAAAAAAAGTGATGCATCGATTTAAGATGTATCGAGATGCATCGATAATCGTTTTATAATCGAATCGTAGCCCTCTGAATCGTAATCGAATCGAATCGTGAGGCCAGTGAAGATTCACAGCCCTAGCACTCTGTTCTGTTTTACACTGTTCTTGTCCGTTCACAATCAGATCCAGATGGGTGTCTCTGGGTAGTGCAGCAGCGGTAGATTCCCTGCCTACCAACGTCACGTGAGAGTCGCAGGTTCGAGCCCCCGTGTTGCCTCCAGCTTGGTCGGGTGTCCATACAGGCACAATTAGCCGTGTCTGGGGTGGGATTAAGGGTATGGTCAACTGGCCTGGCCTCTGGTCAGCCTGTTCGGGGGGAGGGGAACTGGGGGGGGCAATAGCATGATCCTCCCACACGTGACGTCCTTCCGGAGACTAAAAAACTCATCTTTTCAGAATATACCTGGGCCCTTCTTGAAATAACATCTTTCTCCCTCTTTAAAAATAAATAAATAAAATTTTACTTATTCCTTCTCAAACGACTTTCTACAAAGTGCTACTCTAGTCAATCAAAATGTCTTAGCTGCCATTGATTGTGTTTCATAGTTGTTTTCTGTACTGTTGACAGAATGTGATGTTGTAAGTGGCTTTGGATAAAAGTGTCTGCTAAATGACATAATGTAATGTAATGTAATGTAATAATGGCAACACAGATATGAGCTCTTCTATAGTGTCTTATGTTTCAGCTGACACTATCATTATCCCGACCAAAAGCACATTCATCACCAGGTCAATTAAATGGAGAGCAAATCTGTCTTGTTGACATTGAGGCAGAGACATATTGACAACTGACTCACACGGGGCAGCAGACCTCACATACACTACACACAGCATCACATCCTGCCACACGGGGCAGCAGACCTCACATACACTACACAGCATCACATCCTGCCACACGGGGCAGCAGACCTCACATACACTACACAGCATCACATCCTGCCACACGGGGCAGCAGACCTCACATACACTACACAGCATCACATCCTGCCACACGGGGCAGCAGACCTCACATACACTACACAACATCACATCCTGCCACACGGGGCAGCAGACCTCACATACACTACACAACATCACATCCTGCCACACGGGGCAGCAGACCTCACATACACTACACAACATCACATCCTGCCACACGGGGCAGCAGACCTCACATACACTACACAACATCACATCCTGCCACACGGGGCAGCAGACCTCACATACACTACACAGCATCACATCCTGCCACACGGGGCAGCAGACCTCACATACACTACACAACATCACATCCTGCCACACGGGGCAGCAGACCTCACATACACTACACAACATCACATCCTGCCACACGGGGCAGCAGACCTCACATACACTACACAGCATCACATCCTGCCACACGGGGCAGCAGACCTCACAAACACTACACAACATCACATCCTGCCACACGGGGCAGCAGACCTCACATACACTACACAACATCACATCCTGCCACACGGGGCAGCAGACCTCACATACACTACACAGCATCACATCCTGCCACACGGGGCAGCAGACCTCACATACACTACACAACATCACATCCTGCCACACGGGGCAGCAGACCTCACATACACTACACAACATCACATCCTGCCACACAGGGCAGCAGACCTCACATACACTACACACAGCATCACATCCTGCCACACGGGGCAGCAGACCTCACATACACTACACAACATCACATCCTGCCACACGGGGCAGCAGACCTCACATACACTACACAACATCACATCCTGCCACACGGGGCAGCAGACCTCACATACACTACACAGCATCACATCCTGCCACACGGGGCAGCAGACCTCACATACACTACACAACATCACATCCTGCCACACGGGGCAGCAGACCTCACATACACTACACAACATCACATCCTGCCACACGGGGCAGCAGACCTCACATACACTACACAACATCACATCCTGCCACACGGGGCAGCAGACCTCACATACACTACACAACATCACATCCTGCCACACGGGGCAGCAGACCTCACATACACTACACAGCATCACATGCTGCCACACGGGGCAGCAGACCTCACATACACTACACAACATCACATCCTGCCACACGGGGCAGCAGACCTCACATACACTACACAACATCACATCCTGCCACACGGGGCAGCAGACCTCACATACACTACACAACATCACATGCTGCCACACGGGGCAGCAGACCTCACATACACTACACACAACATCACATCCTGCCACACGGGGCAGCAGACCTCACATACACTACACAGCATCACATCCTGCCACACGGGGCAGCAGACCTCACATACACTACACACAGCATCACATCCTGCCACACGGGGCAGCAGACCTCACATACACTACACAGCATCCCATCCTGCCACAGTCTTGCACATCATATTCTCCATCTCATTACATGGTCCGTCTGGGTCAGCAGCTTTGAGTATTTTATCACCTCTCATTATTATACGTGAATGGCCACAGGATTTATGTGACATTGCCGAAACTATTTTTGAACCTTTATTTATCCGAGGAAGGTTTACTCAGTCAGCACACATGCTCTTTTTCAGCTACACCACGCTTCTTCATACAGTTGGACACATTCAAACCTGGGAACTGCTCAGTACAACCACAGTCTTCTGCTGTTAGCCAATGTAACATATTAGGCAATCATCAGCCAATTTGCCTATCAATATAACCTACTACCGTCTCTGCTCGCAGCGGAGGGAGGGGGGCTATGCTGTGCTGTGATCATCAGGCCTTTCTGGATGACAAGTAGAGCAAACCGGCATCATCAGCCATACCAATTTATTACCAAATGCTTTGGGATTCAACTCTTTAACATTGTTGCTCATGGTCAGAAAAAGTCAATTCACCCCTCGTACAGTTGTTATGAAAGGTGAAATTAGCCAGACCAAAACCGTGTTTTGAACCAGGCTGAAAACATGCTCCTGTTGTAAACTCGGGCATTTTAACATGGGGGTGAATGGGGAACGACCCCCTTTTGGAGCCAGCCTCAAGTGGCCATTCGAGGAACTACAGCTTCCAGTTATCACTTCTATGGCCTGTCAAAGCTCTACCTAGCCCACTGCTACAAATGGACAAATGTGATTTGTTTGGGAATTATTTCGTGTTCTGTTTTGCGTGTTGTGGGGGGATTATATCGTTTATTGCAATATTTGGGCAGGACTATATCACGATATTTAAATTTGGATATCGCCCAAGCCTACATGCTGTTGATCACGTCGCTTGGTAGGAGTTCCCCCAACATTAGACTGTAAAGCCAGCGAGCCATATAGACTTCTACTAATGCTGAACATTCAGCCATGACCCAGATCTGCTCTCAGTCTCAGCAATATCTGTCCCTCCCTCCCTCCCTCCCTCCCTCCAGCAGAACAACAGGCAGAAACAACAAGCTAATCCCCAGTACAGCTACAGCACCACACATGCTTCATGAGAGTCATCCAGTACAGCTACAGCACCACACATGCTTCATGAGACTCATCCAGTACAGCTACAACACCACACATGCTTCATGAGACTCATCAGTACAGCTACAGCACCACACATGCTTCATGAGACACATCCAGTACAGCTACAGCACCACACATGCTTCATGAGACACATCCAGTACAGCTACAGCACCACACATGCTTCATGAGACACATCCAGTACAGCTACAGCACCACACATGCTTCATGAGAGTCATCCAGTACAGCTACAGCACCACACATGCTTCATGAGACTCATCAGTACAGCTACAGCACCACACATGCTTCATGAGAGTCATCCAGTACAGCTACAGCACCACACATGCTTCATGAGAGTCATCCAGTACAGCTACAGCACCACACATGCTTCATGAGACACATCCAGTACAGCTACAGCACCACACATGCTTCATCATGAGACACATCCAGTACAGCTACAGCACCACACATGCTTCATGAGACTCATCCAGTACAGCTACAGCACCACACATGCTTCATGAGAGTCATCCAGTACAGCTACAGCACCACACATGCTTCATGAGACACATCCAGTACAGCTACAGCACCACACATGCTTCATGAGAGTCATCCAGTACAGCTACAGCACCACACATGCTTCATGAGAGTCATCCAGTACAGCTACAGCACCACACATGCTTCATGAGACTCATCCAGTACAGCTACAGCACCACACATGCTTCATGAGACACATCAGTACAGCTACAGCACCACACATGCTTCATGAGACTCATCCAGTACAGCTACAGCACCACACATGCTTCATGAGACACATCCAGTACAGCTACAGCACCACACATGCTTCATGAGACTCATCCAGTACAGCTACATCACCACACATGCTTCATGAGACACATCCAGTACAGCTACAGCACCACACATGCTTCATGAGAGTCATCCAGTACAGCTACAGCACCACACATGCTTCATGAGAGTCATCCAGTACAGCTACAGCACCACACATGCTTCATGAGACTTATCAGTACAGCTACAGCACCACACATGTTTCATGAGAGTCATCCGCTGCACGTCTGCGCGCATGCTGTTTGTTTATTGTCCACAAGGCAATCTGCACTGCATGTGTGCAGTGTGCAGAGAATAGCCTAGGCATGTGTGTGGTAGGGCTGTTGAAACGAATTTTGATATTCGAATATTATTCGAATTTAATAATTATGAACGAAATTCGATTATTATTATTTTTTAAAAACGAATATTTAATTTTTTAATTTTTTTAATTTTTTTTATTTTTTTTAGAACACTAGAACAGTGACAAGTTCTGACAACATACTTGAAGAAAAGAGTGTTAACTGAAGTTGACTGTTGAAGCTGCTATACTGATGTAAACCTACCTGTAGCTCTTAAAATGTATGTTCATTCATTGTTAACTGAAGTTGACTGTTGAAGCTGCTATACTGAATGTAAACATGTAGCTCTTAAGTGCAATACGTGACTGATTTTTTTTTGTTCATGGCTCATTGTTGTTTTGGCAAAGTTTACTTATTTGTTTATTGATAAGGAGCTCAAACAAAGGCTGTGTCTTTTTTTATTATCAATTATTTTATCCAAAAAAACATTTTTTTTTTTTTTTTTTTTTTTTCAATTAAAAATTAATTTAAATATTCGAATATAATTCGAATATTAAAATGTATAAAGCACTGAAATTCGAATTTGATTATAGAGGGAGATTGACAGCCCTAGTGTGTGGTGTGCAGAGTATAGCCTAGGCATGTGTGTGTTGTGCAGAGTATAGCCTAGGCATGTGTGTGTTGTGCAGAGTATGGCCTAGGCATGTGTGTGTTGTGCAGAGTATAGCCTAGGCATGTGTGTGTTGTGCAGAGTATAGCCTAGGCATGTGTGCGGTGTGCAGAGTATGGCCTAGGCATATTTCACGGGGATCTGGGGCTGGGGAATAAGCTGGATAGGAGACTTCACCCTCCAGATGTGCACCAGCTCTGACAGACCACACACTGTTTACATTTCGGCTGTTTAGCTAACGTTCATATCCTGAGTGATCTGGCTTCAGGGAAAAGAGCAGTCAAAAAAAAATCCATATTTGTGAATGGACCAGAATAGAAAGTGGCCTGTTATAAAACAATTAAAAACACAACCACTTTATTTGACACATACAATAAATCCTTTGGTGACATTAATGCAGAGACATAGGGAGGGAGTCAGCACAGCAGTATGTGTTTTTGAAGGCTGATAGTAGGGGTGTGTAACAATATGTCTATTCATATTAAAGCCTTCAATATGCATTGCAAACTGAATGAGTCTTTCACTGCTGAACAGTGCAAGTCGTCTACAATGTCATCATGGAAAACTAAAACTGAGACGAAAAAAGAAGAAAGGTGTTAAAAAATATTTTTTTTAATTTTAAACTAGACTGTGAAAATAATAAAATAAAGAAGTAGAATGAAAACATTTAAAATCAAGGACATTTCTCTGGCATCTCTGCTTTTTGTTGTTGTATCAAAAACTGTCATTTACGAACATTACATACATTTGTCCATTTTCATGCCAAAAAGTGGCCTGTTCAGTGTTTACCTCGAGTTATTCTCGCTATGGTGGAAAACGCCTCATTTAAATGAAGAAGCAATAGAGGAAGTTACATAATGCTGTGGTTTTATTTATAGTAGACAGGGAGAAACCTCGACCGACCATAGGCCCATATCTGATATCTAATATAAGGTCATATTGCAAACAGATATGGTCTCACTAGTCGTGTTTCCATTACCCTCAGAAATGCGCAAAATCTAAATATTGCAATAGAAATTGGGTAATGGAAACACGTAAATTTCGAAAAACCTCCCAAATATCGCAAAAAGTTTTTGCGCTCTCATGAGGTGGTTTTTCAGACGTGTCGATATAGCAGTTTATCGCAAAAGTGTAATGGGAACACATTTTTCGCATTTGCATGTCATGTGACTCATCTTCTCATTTGGAAACGGAGCGGAAAATGAAAGGAAAATGAGGGAGAAAGGGTTCGATAAGCCGTGGCAAAACCTCCGCAGCAAGTGGAAAACTTTTAAGCAACGCTACCTAGCAGAAAGACGAGTGTTGTGCAAAAGCGGAGCTGGGGAAAATAGATCATGTTTAATGACAGAGATCGGTCCATGGTGACAGGCTGCCTGTCTGTGTGCGCGCAGTTGTAGGCTACCTTTTTTCCTCTGCCTCTCGCGCTCACTGCATTCACTGCAGCCAGCAACATGTTGACACTCATTTTCTTTTGAATCGATAATCAGGCTCGTTTATATGCGTTGTAACTTCATGTTGTGATTTGCATTGAGCATGCAGGGGACGGGATTTGGGGCAGATCCCCGTGCGTAATCACTGTGGCAGCTGCTGCAACGGGGAATTGCGTTCAGGTGTGTGCGCCGTCACTCAAACTCAACTTCAATGGAAACGCCTACAAGTCGCAATTGTACATTGTCGAAGTTGTAGAAATATCGCAATTATTTTGCGAAAAACTGTAATGGAAACACAGCTACTGTAGCAGAGACATATGGACAACTGGCTGCGTATAGTAACGCTGTATAAACTGACACGTGGTACGAGGACAACAGGATGTCCCGTTCAGCACAAGGGGACAGTGCAAGACATTGGATATTAGGCAGGAGACTGTACATCTATATATTATACAGATCTATATATATTCATATGCAGGCATACGTGCCGTGCATGTTCATGGAGGGAGGAGCTCTCAACGCTGACATCCCATGAATAAATCACTGCAAGCTTATAATAATATGTGCGTATGTTTGTGTGTGTGTGTGTGTGTGTGTGTGACTGGTGTGTGTGTGTGTGTGTGTGTTGGGGGGGTGTGGGCACAGGTTTCTACTTTGATTTGAAAGAGGATATGAGGCATTCTGTGCTGATGGTTTACACAGCAGACTGGTTCTAGTGTTGCTTCCAACCTAAACCAGTTGATGTTTTGTTTTGATCAGGTCATGATGAGGTGATTACAGCCTCGTCAGCTTTACTGCATTGCCGTGGTTTTGGGAGAGCGTGTGCTCTCTGTCACAGCGGGTGGTGTAATACTGTATGTGCCAGACTGTTTCTGTGGTGTAAAAACAAAACAAAAACCCCTGTCATGTCCTGTCTCCTATTTGCAATTTACTACAACATTTTCATTTAATTAGTTGAGAACGTCACGTCATATTTCCTTTAAAAAAAATGTTGTAACAGCGAGTTTGAGAGCGTGTGGGAGTTTTTTTCTTCTTCAAACATTTTGGCAGACTACCAGGTGTGCTGTGCTGCTCAAAGCTCAGCTATAAAAGCTCATGTCATGCTGTTGATGTGTGTCTAAGACTCTACGCTGATCCAGAGTCTGCTTCCCTGCTTCTATTGCACTTGTTAAAGTGAATCTGATTCAGAGTCTGCTTCCCTGCTTCTATTCCACTTGTTAAAGTGAGTCTGATCCAGAGTCTGCTTCCCTGCTTCTATTCCACTTGTTAAAGTGAATCTGATTCAGAGTCTGCTTCCCTGCTTCTATTCCACTTGTTAAAGTGAGTCTGATCCAGAGTCTGCTTCCCTGCTTCTATTCCACTTGTTAAAGTGAATCTGATCCCGGGTCTGTTTGCCTGCTTCTATTCCACTTGTTAAAGTGAATCTGATCCAGAGTCTGCTTCCCTGCTTCTATTCCACTTGTTAAAGTGAATCTGATCCCGGGTCTGTTTGCCTGCTTCTATTCCACTTGTTAAAGTGAATCTGATCCAGAGTCTGTTTGCCTGCTTCTATTGCACTTGTTAAAGTGAATCTGATCCAGAGTTTGTTTGCCTGCTTCTATTGCACTTGTTAAAGTGAATCTGATCCAGAGTCTGTTTGCCTGCTTCTATTGCACTTGTTAAAGTGAATCTGATCCAGAGTCTGTTTGCCTGCTTCTATTGCACTTGTTAAAGTGAATCTGATCCAGAGTCTGTTTGCCTGCGTCATGTCCTGTCTCCTATTTGCAATTTACTACAACATTTTCATTTAATTAGTTGAGAACGTCACGTCATATTTCCTTTAAAAAAAATGTTGTAACAGCGAGTTTGAGAGCGTGTGGGAGTTTTTTTCTTCTTCAAACATTTTGGCAGACTACCAGGTGTGCTGTGCTGCTCAAAGCTCAGCTATAAAAGCTCATGTCATGCTGTTGATGTGTGTCTAAGACTCTACGCTGATCCAGAGTCTGCTTCCCTGCTTCTATTGCACTTGTTAAAGTGAATCTGATTCAGAGTCTGCTTCCCTGCTTCTATTCCACTTGTTAAAGTGAGTCTGATCCAGAGTCTGCTTCCCTGCTTCTATTCCACTTGTTAAAGTGAATCTGATTCAGAGTCTGCTTCCCTGCTTCTATTCCACTTGTTAAAGTGAGTCTGATCCAGAGTCTGCTTCCCTGCTTCTATTCCACTTGTTAAAGTGAATCTGATCCCGGGTCTGTTTGCCTGCTTCTATTCCACTTGTTAAAGTGAATCTGATCCAGAGTCTGCTTCCCTGCTTCTATTCCACTTGTTAAAGTGAATCTGATCCCGGGTCTGTTTGCCTGCTTCTATTCCACTTGTTAAAGTGAATCTGATCCAGAGTCTGTTTGCCTGCTTCTATTGCACTTGTTAAAGTGAATCTGATCCAGAGTTTGTTTGCCTGCTTCTATTGCACTTGTTAAAGTGAATCTGATCCAGAGTCTGTTTGCCTGCTTCTATTGCACTTGTTAAAGTGAATCTGATCCAGAGTCTGTTTGCCTGCTTCTATTGCACTTGTTAAAGTGAATCTGATCCAGAGTCTGTTTGCCTGCTTCTATTGCACTTGTTAAAGTGAATCTGATCCAGGGTCTGTTTGCCTGCTTCTATTCCACTTGTTAAAGTGAATCTGATCCAGGGTCTGTTTGCCTGCTTCTATTCCACTTGTTAAAGGGAATCTGATCCAGAGTCTGTTTGCCTGCTTCTATTCCACTTGTTAAAGTGAGTCTGATCCAGAGTCTGTTTCCCTGCTTCTATTCCACTTGTTAAAGTGAGTCTGATCCAGAGTCTGTTTGCCTGCTTCTATTGCACTTGTTAAAGAGAGTCTGATCCAGAGTCTGTTTGCCTGCTTCTATTGCACTTGTTAAAGTGAGTCTGATCCAGAGTCTGTTTCCCTGCTTCTATTGCACTTGTTAAAGTGAATCTGATCCAGAGTCTGTTTGCCTGCTTCTAATGCACTTGTTAAAGTGACTACCTTCTGTGGTTTCCCCAATACACACTTCTTTCTTAAAGTTCAAGTAGGCTGGCTGCAGTGTAATTAGCCAGGTTTGGTTTATTACATAACTTATAGCATACTGAAGCTAATAGCTAAGCAGAAACATAAATTAGGCCCTGTAAAATGTATTCTTCATTGATAAAGACTATCAAATGTGTAGGGCATTGTTATGCGTGGGTAGTGACAGGGCAGACAAATTATTGACCATTTATTTGACCTAATGTTACCAATTATGTTATGATCCTCCTCAATCTGACTTGGAATAACATCAGA
>NC_139635.1:36069091-36229091 GCF_964638095.1 Poromitra crassiceps
CAGGCGTGTCCGAAGTGTTTGCCGAAGAAATGTGTAAGCAGACTCCTACAAGGATGACTGCAAAATGCTATGTTGAGCTTTTGGACATTGAAGGTCAAGAAAACACTCCCACGTTTGCAGCAGTATGCTGCAGACTCACAGTTCTAAATAACAGTCACTGGGAGGACATGCCACTCTCAGTACTCTGAGGAGTGTCAACTACAAGGCAGTGGTGTTTCAAGCCAAACCGTTCAGAAGCAATGATCCTGGGTTTTGACAAGACACAAGGGCCTGTCATAGAACGTAGAATTAATTTGGAGAATGCAAAGGAAAAGGGATTTGGAGAATGCAGGCATCGATCCCGCTACCTCTCGCACGCTAAGCAAGCGCTCTACCATTTGAGCTAATTCCCCTCACAGCAAAGGGAACCACAAGGAAGCCTCGAGAGGGTTCGCTCTGTGGCAGGACCTTGCTGTTTTACCCCAAATTGCTAAATCAGTGTCTGGCATTGACTGGCAACTTGCAGTCGTTAAAGATCGGTGCTCATTGAACCATTTCAACCGTCATTATATTGCAAATGTGATGGCAAAGGAGGCTGAGCTCTTCAGATCCAGAGGCAGAAGACTTGATAAAGATGTGCAGAGGGGATTCCAGGATAATCCCTGGTGGTGCGTGGGATGCTATACTGTCCGACAAGCCGAAATAGCTCAGTTGGGAGAGCGTTAGACTGAAGATCTAAAGGTCCCTGGTTCGATCCCGGGTTTCGGCATGTACTGCAGGCGTTTGTGGAATGCAGTCCCTTTCAGCTGCCATCAGACCAGCAGCATGTTGGGTTGGTTGCAGCACAAACATTTTCCCATCCTTTGATGGCCAGTTTTCACCCTACCAGGCTGAAATTCTGCATGGAGGGGAAGTGTGCTTGTCCGAACTTCTGGTGTCATTTTTGTCTACATGGTTGTTGCGAATCAGCGCATGTTCTGTCATGTCTTCAAGCAGCCGTGAGTGCTATTTGAATTGTAGGAACGAAAATAGGACACTATGGAACTCTCTACAGAGCCTGGGTACCTCAGACGGTAGAGCATCAGACTTTTAATCTGAGGGTCCAGGGTTCAAGTCCCTGTTCAGGCGTGTCCGAAGTGTTTGCCGAAGAAATGTGTAAGCAGACTCCTACAAGGATGACTGCAAAATGCTATGTTGAGCTTTTGGACATTGAAGGTCAAGAAAACACTCCCACGTTTGCAGCAGTATGCTGCAGACTCACAGTTCTAAATACCAGTCACTGGGAGGACATGCCACTCTCAGTACTCTGAGGAGTGTCAACTACAAGGCAGTGGTGTTTCAAGCCAAACCGTTCAGAAGCAATGATCCTGGGTTTTGACAAGACACAAGGGCCTGTCATAGAACGTAGAATTCATTTGGAGAATGCAAAGGAAAAGGGATTTGGAGAATGCAGGCATCGATCCCGCTACCTCTCGCACGCTAAGCAAGCGCTCTACCATTTGAGCTAATTCCCCTCACAGCAAAGGGAACCACAAGGAAGCCTCGAGAGGGTTCGCTCTGTGGCAGGACCTTGCTGTTTTACCCCAAATTGCTAAATCAGTGTCTGGCATTGACTGGCAACTTGCAGTCGTTAAAGATCGGTGCTCATTGAACCATTTCAACCGTCATTATATTGCAAATGTGATGGCAAAGGAGGCTGAGCTCTTCAGATCCAGAGGCAGAAGACTTGATAAAGATGTGCAGAGGGGATTCCAGGATAATCCCTGGTGGTGCGTGGGATGCTATACTGTCCGACAAGCCGAAATAGCTCAGTTGGGAGAGCGTTAGACTGAAGATCTAAAGGTCCCTGGTTCGATCCCGGGTTTCGGCATGTACTGCAGGCGTTTGTGGAATGCAGTCCCTTTCAGCTGCCATCAGACCAGCAGCATGTTGGGTTGGTTGCAGCACAAACATTTTCCCATCCTTTGATGGCCAGTTTTCACCCTACCAGGCTGAAATTCTGCATGGAGGGGAAGTGTGCTTGTCCGAACTTCTGGTGTCATTTTTGTCTACATGGTTGTTGCGAATCAGCGCATGTTCTGTCATGTCTTCAAGCAGCCGTGAGTGCTATTTGAATTGTAGGAACGAAAATAGGACACTATGGAACTCTCTACAGAGCCTGGGTAGCTCAGACGGTAGAGCATCAGACTTTTAATCTGAGGGTCCAGGGTTCAAGTCCCTGTTCAGGCGTGTCCGAAGTGTTTGCCGAAGAAATGTGTAAGCAGACTCCTACAAGGATGACTGCAAAATGCTATGTTGAGCTTTTGGACATTGAAGGTCAAGAAAACACTCCCACGTTTGCAGCAGTATGCTGCAGACTCACAGTTCTAAATACCAGTCACTGGGAGGACATGCCACTCTCAGTACTCTGAGGAGTGTCAACTACAAGGCAGTGGTGTTTCAAGCCAAACCGTTCAGAAGCAATGATCCTGGGTTTTGACAAGACACAAGGGCCTGTCATAGAACGTAGAATTCATTTGGAGAATGCAAAGGAAAAGGGATTTGGAGAATGCAGGCATCGATCCCGCTACCTCTCGCACGCTAAGCAAGCGCTCTACCATTTGAGCTAATTCCCCTCACAGCAAAGGGAACCACAAGGAAGCCTCGAGAGGGTTCGCTCTGTGGCAGGACCTTGCTGTTTTACCCCAAATTGCTAAATCAGTGTCTGGCATTGACTGGCAACTTGCAGTGGTTAAAGATCGGTGCTCATTGAACCATTTCAACCGTCATTATATTGCAAATGTGATGGCAAAGGAGGCTGAGCTCTTCAGATCCAGAGGCAGAAGACTTGATAAAGATGTGCAGAGGGGATTCCAGGATAATCCCTGGTGGTGCGTGGGATGCTATACTGTCCGACAAGCCGAAATAGCTCAGTTGGGAGAGCGTTAGACTGAAGATCTAAAGGTCCCTGGTTCGATCCCGGGTTTCGGCATGTACTGCAGGCGTTTGTGGAATGCAGTCCCTTTCAGCTGCCATCAGACCAGCAGCATGTTGGGTTGGTTGCAGCACAAACATTTTCCCATCCTTTGATGGCCAGTTTTCACCCTACCAGGCTGAAATTCTGCATGGAGGGGAAGTGTGCTTGTCCGAACTTCTGGTGTCATCTTTGTCTACATGGTTGTTGCGAATCAGCGCATGTTCTGTCATGTCTTCAAGCAGCCGTGAGTGCTATTTGAATTGTAGGAACGAAAATAGGACACTATGGAACTCTCTACAGAGCCTGGGTAGCTCAGACGGTAGAGCATCAGACTTTTAATCTGAGGGTCCAGGGTTCAAGTCCCTGTTCAGGCGTGTCCGAAGTGTTTGCCGAAGAAATGTGTAAGCAGACTCCTACAAGGATGACTGCAAAATGCTATGTTGAGCTTTTGGACATTGAAGGTCAAGAAAACACTCCCACGTTTGCAGCAGTATGCTGCAGACTCACAGTTCTAAATACCAGTCACTGGGAGGACATGCCACTCTCAGTACTCTGAGGAGTGTCAACTACAAGGCAGTGGTGTTTCAAGCCAAACCGTTCAGAAGCAATGATCCTGGGTTTTGACAAGACACAAGGGCCTGTCATAGAACGTAGAATTCATTTGGAGAATGCAAAGGAAAAGGGATTTGGAGAATGCAGGCATCGATCCCGCTACCTCTCGCACGCTAAGCAAGCGCTCTACCATTTGAGCTAATTCCCCTCGCAGCAAAGGGAACCACAAGGAAGCCTCGAGAGGGTTCGCTCTGTGGCAGGACCTTGCTGTTTTACCCCAAATTGCTAAATCAGTGTCTGGCATTGACTGGCAACTTGCAGTCGTTAAAGATCGGTGCTCATTGAACCATTTCAACCGTCATTATATTGCAAATGTGATGGCAAAGGAGGCTGAGCTCTTCAGATCCAGAGGCAGAAGACTTGATAAAGATGTGCAGAGGGGATTCCAGGATAATCCCTGGTGGTGCGTGGGATGCTGTACTGTCCGACAAGCCGAAATAGCTCAGTTGGGAGAGCGTTAGACTGAAGATCTAAAGGTCCCTGGTTCGATCCCGGGTTTCGGCATGTACTGCAGGCGTTTGTGGAATGCAGTCCCTTTCAGCTGCCATCAGACCAGCAGCATGTTGGGTTGGTTGCAGCACAAACATTTTCCCATCCTTTGATGGCCAGTTTTCACCCTACCAGGCTGAAATTCTGCATGGAGGGGAAGTGTGCTTGTCCGAACTTCTGGTGTCATTTTTGTCTACATGGTTGTTGCGAATCAGCGCATGTTCTGTCATGTCTTCAAGCAGCCGTGAGTGCTATTTGAATTGTAGGAACGAAAATAGGACACTATGGAACTCTCTACAGAGCCTGGGTAGCTCAGACGGTAGAGCATCAGACTTTTAATCTGAGGGTCCAGGGTTCAAGTCCCTGTTCAGGCGTGTCCGAAGTGTTTGCCGAAGAAATGTGTAAGCAGACTCCTACAAGGATGACTGCAAAATGCTATGTTGAGCTTTTGGACATTGAAGGTCAAGAAAACACTCCCACGTTTGCAGCAGTATGCTGCAGACTCACAGTTCTAAATACCAGTCACTGGGAGGACATGCCACTCTCAGTACTCTGAGGAGTGTCAACTACAAGGCAGTGGTGTTTCAAGCCAAACCGTTCAGAAGCAATGATCCTGGGTTTTGACAAGACACAAGGGCCTGTCATAGAACGTAGAATTCATTTGGAGAATGAAAAGGAAAAGGGATTTGGAGAATGCAGGCATCGATCCCGCTACCTCTCGCACGCTAAGCAAGCGCTCTACCATTTGAGCTAATTCCCCTCACAGCAAAGGGAACCACAAGGAAGCCTCGAGAGGGTTCGCTCTGTGGCAGGACCTTGCTGTTTTACCCCAAATTGCTAAATCAGTGTCTGGCATTGACTGGCAACTTGCAGTCGTTAAAGATCGGTGCTCATTGAACCATTTCAACCGTCATTATATTGCAAATGTGATGGCAAAGGAGGCTGAGCTCTTCAGATCCAGAGGCAGAAGACTTGATAAAGATGTGCAGAGGGGATTCCAGGATAATCCCTGGTGGTGCGTGGGATGCTATACTGTCCGACAAGCCGAAATAGCTCAGTTGGGAGAGCGTTAGACTGAAGATCTAAAGGTCCCTGGTTCGATCCCGGGTTTCGGCATGTACTGCAGGCGTTTGTGGAATGCAGTCCCTTTCAGCTGCCATCAGACCAGCAGCATGTTGGGTTGGTTGCAGCACAAACATTTTCCCATCCTTTGATGGCCAGTTTTCACCCTACCAGGCTGAAATTCTGTATGGAGGGGAAGTGTGCTTGTCCGAACTTCTGGTGTCATCTTTGTCTACATGGTTGTTGCGAATCAGCGCATGTTCTGTCATGTCTTCAAGCAGCCGTGAGTGCTATTTGAATTGTAGGAACGAAAATAGGACACTATGGAACTCTCTACAGAGCCTGGGTAGCTCAGACGGTAGAGCATCAGACTTTTAATCTGAGGGTCCAGGGTTCAAGTCCCTGTTCAGGCGTGTCCGAAGTGTTTGCCGAAGAAATGTGTAAGCAGACTCCTACAAGGATGACTGCAAAATGCTATGTTGAGCTTTTGGACATTGAAGGTCAAGAAAACACTCCCACGTTTGCAGCAGTATGCTGCAGACTCACAGTTCTAAATACCAGTCACTGGGAGGACATGCCACTCTCAGTACTCTGAGGAGTGTCAACTACAAGGCAGTGGTGTTTCAAGCCAAACCGTTCAGAAGCAATGATCCTGGGTTTTGACAAGACACAAGGGCCTGTCATAGAACGTAGAATTCATTTGGAGAATGCAAAGGAAAAGGGATTTGGAGAATGCAGGCATCGATCCCGCTACCTCTCGCACGCTAAGCAAGCGCTCTACCATTTGAGCTAATTCCCCTCACAGCAAAGGGAACCACAAGGAAGCCTCGAGAGGGTTCGCTCTGTGGCAGGACCTTGCTGTTTTACCCCAAATTGCTAAATCAGTGTCTGGCATTGACTGGCAACTTGCAGTGGTTAAAGATCGGTGCTCATTGAACCATTTCAACCGTCATTATATTGCAAATGTGATGGCAAAGGAGGCTGAGCTCTTCAGATCCAGAGGCAGAAGACTTGATAAAGATGTGCAGAGGGGATTCCAGGATAATCCCTGGTGGTGCGTGGGATGCTGTACTGTCCGACAAGCCGAAATAGCGGTACCTAACCACTGCTCGTCTGTACAAGTCGACGAATCACAGGGCGAAGTCAATCTTTCTAAAGCCAACCACATGCCGAGCCTAATCTTTCAAGAACCAACCACATGGCGAGCCTAATAATTCAGAAGCCTATCAAATGACCAAGTGAATCTTTCACAAAGCCATCCAATCAGAAGGCGAATCCAATCTTTCATTCAGCCAATCCCAGCGAATCCGACCGCCGAGAGGTCACCGCCCTCTTGTTCTTCACCGGAAGTACCCCAGTGTGTGGTTTGTTTGGCTAACGGATAGCTAGCCATTAGCTCTTATTATTATCCCTACACAACGTTACAGGTAAGCAACTGCCGATCCTTTTCATGTTTTAATTAAATACACATATTTCACGTCCACTTTGGCCATATCGTTGATATTTGCGCATATTTTTGATCGCGGTCTTTGACGTAAATATCACAGCATAACGTAACGAGAAGCTAACTAGCGTTAGCTGTGGCTGTGTTTTCGCTATCTGAACCCAAGTTCACGTTAACGTTAACAGCTAAATAAGAAATAGTAAACCTTGTTATCAGTAATAATGAGAAACTCATACACAGATAAAAGTAACAGCAGGTAGGCCTACTGATATAAACATTAAATGCCTGTCTATGCCTGTGTTTCTGTTTGTATGTTTTTAGTATCTAATGTATGTTTGTTTATTGCTGTAAGTATAATTTAGTCTACTGTACATAATTTCAGATGTCATTACGAAACAACAAGGCTATGGCAGGTGACACTGAGTGGCTCTCTACTGGGGTGTCTGGTATGGCCATCCAGTGAGGGAAACATACCTGCTCCTTGCCCAAAAAAAGAGAGATGGCATGACCTTTATAAGGTAAGATTATATGGCTTATCCATGTTCAAGTTAACAACATGACCCTAACACAATACACTGTAACATCAGGTACAGTATGTGATGGTACATGTATGCAAGTCCAGTTAAGTTACCGTATGTGCATTGTGTGTTTCAGACTGCCACAGCCAGGTATCTGCACAGCTCAGGGATTACTGAAGTATCCCAGCAAGATGGAGCAAGGTGACCCTCTACTCCAAGCAGGGCTTCAGGTATGACCTCACCTTCACCCACTCATGCCTCCTTGGCCAACAAGGTGAAATAGTCATATTTAATTTCACTGGGACTTATTTTTCCCTCTGTGTATCTTTCTCAAGGTGAGCGCCTACACTCCAGACAGCGTGTCCCAGGCATTGGAGTATCTGAAGGAGCTCCTGCTCGTCATCCAGCAGCACACCACATCTTGTCTGCACAGGCACACATCCCACCTGCTACAGCGAGCGTGGACCAGCCTGCACGACTCCTGACAGTGAGTACCTGATTGTGTCTCCTGTCCAGATTGTGTTAAAAACGTTTTAACAACCTCACACAGACAAGACTCAAGTCATTACTATTGCTTCAGACAAAATCATTTCCAAGGTTGTTCAGTGTTTAACTGTATGGTCTAATCTTAGAAATATTGGTGTTATTTTGATCAGGCTATGTCCTTTGATCAAGTTAAGTCATTGTCCTGTACATGCCACCCCCCCCCCCCCCCCACACCCATTTTAGAAACAAACACTCAGGTCTGTTGTGTCACACAGATTATTATTGATGCCTTTTGTATCATCCCACCTGGAGTACTGTAATTCCCTTTTGACATGCCTCACCGGTCCCTGGACTGTCTACAAATGGTCCAGTACACTGCTGTTGACTAAGGCCGCATGCCCACAGGGATTGTTTTTTTGTTTTTTTCCCAGGTCAGAATGCTTTGGAAATCATGTCCAGAGTGCTTCCAACGTGCACAGACACAGCATTTATTTGTTGCTGCTGAAAAAAATTGACATTGTGTAACTTTTCTCTGCTTGAGGCGCCCAGAGCACCCTGCCCAAAAACACTAGCCATCGAGAGCGTTTAAACACCAGGTGCGGTGCTGGGAAGAGGAGCGCTCCTAGAGCGTCCTTACCATAGAGAATGAATTGCAGAAAGGCGCTGGCAGCTCAAACAGACGTTCCCTGTGGACACAGCTGCTTAGTCCAGCACGACATGTCACATCACATCCATCTTAGCTTCCTTACATTGGCTTCCATCAAGTTTAAGGTTCTTGTAATCACTTATAAAGCCCTGCATGGTCAGGCACCTGTGTAAATCTGTGACCTGATCCATCCCTACATCACCAGTCAATGTGACTGCTCTGTGAAAGGTGCTATATAAATAAACGTTACAAATAAACGTTACTTTCTTAGTTAATTGCTTACTTACTTAGCTGGATTCAATTTACACCTGGCATTAAAACAGGTCCAGGATCTACATCAAAAATGTGATTCATCCTGTTTAATCCATGCCAACTATGTCTCTTTTCATCTATCATCTACAACGTGTATCTATCAGTCTGATGTGTCCCATGTTTGTGTTTTCCCTACAGTGGTGAAGTGTCAGTGTGGTGTCTGCAGAGCCTGCTCGCCTCCAACACAACCCACCATCATCAAGACCTGGACCCAGGAGCTGCTGACGCCAGCATGATGGCAGCATACAGATGCCAGCTTTTTGCACACCACACACACTCGACACTGATCTACACAAAGTTACACTCACCACACACACTCGACACTGATCTACACAAAGTTACACTCACACTGACCCTTTCTGATGCTGCCATTTGGTTGTGTCAGCTCCTGCTCTCTAGCTGTGATTGGACACTCTGGGGTCAGACAAGTGAACTCTCATTCAAAGGACCCTCTCTGTCTCTTTTCTTCTTTTTCTTCTTTTCATTGCTGTTTATTATTATTCATTGTCCACTGTGTTCTTTATTTGATTTAGATTGCACATTGTCTAATCGTTTTGTTTTTGTAAATGATGAATTTATTTGAAATGTATTCTCTCTTCGTGTCTTTGATAATACCATGATATTTAAATCTACTACATAATACATTATAGCCAATACGTTTTATACTTGACTGAATGACCAATAAAGTGCTCAAATCAGTTATCACTCATTCAATCATTACTTTCAACTTTTCTTTAGGGCATTACCCACTTTTGAGATAGCCTAAAAAAACTAAATATTTAAAGTGCATACGGTACTTTCTTTCCCTATTACAATAATAAAGACCCAGTTTTAAAACCATGCATTGCATATTTACCAACATGCTTGAGGTGGGATTGTAAACCTGTCTCTTCCATTTTACACAAGTAGCCTAATGTGATGGTGCATTAAAAGTTGATCAAAATCACATTATAGTTTAATTAGATTTGAGTTGCAGCACATTGACATCGTTTCAGAGCACCAAGGCAATAACTGAATGACATTGGACAAAATTCAAGTAAGTCCACAGCTGGATTCGAACCTGCGTCCTCCCAATTTTTCTTCCTTTTCCTCCTCCTTTTCCCCCCCTTCTTCCCCCTTCCTCCCCTTTCCTCCCCTTCCCCCCCCCTTCTTTACGGACTAATGTTCCCCAGCCTTAGCTCAGTTGGGAGAGCGTTAGACTGAAGATCTAAAGGTCCCTGGTTCGATCCCGGGTTTCGGCATGTACTGCAGGCGTTTGTGGAATGCAGTCCCTTTCAGCTGCCATCAGACCAGCAGCATGTTGGGTTGGTTGCAGCACAAACATTTTCCCATCCTTTGATGGCCAGTTTTCACCCTACCAGGCTGAAATTCTGCATGGAGGGGAAGTGTGCTTGTCCGAACTTCTGGTGTCATTTTTGTCTACATGGTTGTTGCGAATCAGCGCATGTTCTGTCATGTCTTCAAGCAGCCGTGAGTGCTATTTGAATTGTAGGAACGAAAATAGGACACTATGGAACTCTCTACAGAGCCTGGGTAGCTCAGACGGTAGAGCATCAGACTTTTAATCTGAGGGTCCAGGGTTCAAGTCCCTGTTCAGGCGTGTCCGAAGTGTTTGCCGAAGAAATGTGTAAGCAGACTCCTACAAGGATGACTGCAAAATGCTATGTTGAGCTTTTGGACATTGAAGGTCAAGAAAACACTCCCACGTTTGCAGCAGTATGCTGCAGACTCACAGTTCTAAATACCAGTCACTGGGAGGACATGCCACTCTCAGTACTCTGAGGAGTGTCAACTACAAGGCAGTGGTGTTTCAAGCCAAACCGTTCAGAAGCAATGATCCTGGGTTTTGACAAGACACAAGGGCCTGTCATAGAACGTAGAATTCATTTGGAGAATGCAAAGGAAAAGGGATTTGGAGAATGCAGGCATCGATCCCGCTACCTCTCGCACGCTAAGCAAGCGCTCTACCATTTGAGCTAATTCCCCTCACAGCAAAGGGAACCACAAGGAAGCCTCGAGAGGGTTCGCTCTGTGGCAGGACCTTGCTGTTTTACCCCAAATTGCTAAATCAGTGTCTGGCATTGACTGGCAACTTGCAGTCGTTAAAGATCGGTGCTCATTGAACCATTTCAACCGTCATTATATTGCAAATGTGATGGCAAAGGAGGCTGAGCTCTTCAGATCCAGAGGCAGAAGACTTGATAAAGATGTGCAGAGGGGATTCCAGGATAATCCCTGGTGGTGCGTGGGATGCTATACTGTCCGACAAGCCGAAATAGCTCAGTTGGGAGAGCGTTAGACTGAAGATCTAAAGGTCCCTGGTTCGATCCCGGGTTTCGGCATGTACTGCAGGCGTTTGTGGAATGCAGTCCCTTTCAGCTGCCATCAGACCAGCAGCATGTTGGGTTGGTTGCAGCACAAACATTTTCCCATCCTTTGATGGCCAGTTTTCACCCTACCAGGCTGAAATTCTGCATGGAGGGGAAGTGTGCTTGTCCGAACTTCTGGTGTCATTTTTGTCTACATGGTTGTTGCGAATCAGCGCATGTTCTGTCATGTCTTCAAGCAGCCGTGAGTGCTATTTGAATTGTAGGAACGAAAATAGGACACTATGGAACTCTCTACAGAGCCTGGGTAGCTCAGACGGTAGAGCATCAGACTTTTAATCTGAGGGTCCAGGGTTCAAGTCCCTGTTCAGGCGTGTCCGAAGTGTTTGCCGAAGAAATGTGTAAGCAGACTCCTACAAGGATGACTGCAAAATGCTATGTTGAGCTTTTGGACATTGAAGGTCAAGAAAACACTCCCACGTTTGCAGCAGTATGCTGCAGACTCACAGTTCTAAATACCAGTCACTGGGAGGACATGCCACTCTCAGTACTCTGAGGAGTGTCAACTACAAGGCAGTGGTGTTTCAAGCCAAACCGTTCAGAAGCAATGATCCTGGGTTTTGACAAGACACAAGGGCCTGTCATAGAACGTAGAATTCATTTGGAGAATGCAAAGGAAAAGGGATTTGGAGAATGCAGGCATCGATCCCGCTACCTCTCGCACGCTAAGCAAGCGCTCTACCATTTGAGCTAATTCCCCTCACAGCAAAGGGAACCACAAGGAAGCCTCGAGAGGGTTCGCTCTGTGGCAGGACCTTGCTGTTTTACCCCAAATTGCTAAATCAGTGTCTGGCATTGACTGGCAACTTGCAGTCGTTAAAGATCGGTGCTCATTGAACCATTTCAACCGTCATTATATTGCAAATGTGATGGCAAAGGAGGCTGAGCTCTTCAGATCCAGAGGCAGAAGACTTGATAAAGATGTGCAGAGGGGATTCCAGGATAATCCCTGGTGGTGCGTGGGATGCTATACTGTCCGACAAGCCGAAATAGCTCAGTTGGGAGAGCGTTAGACTGAAGATCTAAAGGTCCCTGGTTCGATCCCGGGTTTCGGCATGTACTGCAGGCGTTTGTGGAATGCAGTCCCTTTCAGCTGCCATCAAACCAGCAGCATGTTGGGTTGGTTGCAGCACAAACATTTTCCCATCCTTTGATGGCCAGTTTTCACCCTACCAGGCTGAAATTCTGCATGGAGGGGAAGTGTGCTTGTCCGAACTTCTGGTGTCATTTTTGTCTACATGGTTGTTGCGAATCAGCGCATGTTCTGTCATGTCTTCAAGCAGCCGTGAGTGCTATTTGAATTGTAGGAACGAAAATAGGACACTATGGAACTCTCTACAGAGCCTGGGTAGCTCAGACGGTAGAGCATCAGACTTTTAATCTGAGGGTCCAGGGTTCAAGTCCCTGTTCAGGCGTGTCCGAAGTGTTTGCCGAAGAAATGTGTAAGCAGACTCCTACAAGGATGACTGCAAAATGCTATGTTGAGCTTTTGGACATTGAAGGTCAAGAAAACACTCCCACGTTTGCAGCAGTATGCTGCAGACTCACAGTTCTAAATACCAGTCACTGGGAGGACATGCCACTCTCAGTACTCTGAGGAGTGTCAACTACAAGGCAGTGGTGTTTCAAGCCAAACCGTTCAGAAGCAATGATCCTGGGTTTTGACAAGACACAAGGGCCTGTCATAGAACGTAGAATTCATTTGGAGAATGCAAAGGAAAAGGGATTTGGAGAATGCAGGCATCGATCCCGCTACCTCTCGCACGCTAAGCAAGCGCTCTACCATTTGAGCTAATTCCCCTCACAGCAAAGGGAACCACAAGGAAGCCTCGAGAGGGTTCGCTCTGTGGCAGGACCTTGCTGTTTTACCCCAAATTGCTAAATCAGTGTCTGGCATTGACTGGCAACTTGCAGTGGTTAAAGATCGGTGCTCATTGAACCATTTCAACCGTCATTATATTGCAAATGTGATGGCAAAGGAGGCTGAGCTCTTCAGATCCAGAGGCAGAAGACTTGATAAAGATGTGCAGAGGGGATTCCAGGATAATCCCTGGTGGTGCGTGGGATGCTATACTGTCCGACAAGCCGAAATAGCTCAGTTGGGAGAGCGTTAGACTGAAGATCTAAAGGTCCCTGGTTCGATCCCGGGTTTCGGCATGTACTGCAGGCGTTTGTGGAATGCAGTCCCTTTCAGCTGCCATCAGACCAGCAGCATGTTGGGTTGGTTGCAGCACAAACATTTTCCCATCCTTTGATGGCCAGTTTTCACCCTACCAGGCTGAAATTCTGCATGGAGGGGAAGTGTGCTTGTCCGAACTTCTGGTGTCATCTTTGTCTACATGGTTGTTGCGAATCAGCGCATGTTCTGTCATGTCTTCAAGCAGCCGTGAGTGCTATTTGAATTGTAGGAACGAAAATAGGACACTATGGAACTCTCTACAGAGCCTGGGTAGCTCAGACGGTAGAGCATCAGACTTTTAATCTGAGGGTCCAGGGTTCAAGTCCCTGTTCAGGCGTGTCCGAAGTGTTTGCCGAAGAAATGTGTAAGCAGACTCCTACAAGGATGACTGCAAAATGCTATGTTGAGCTTTTGGACATTGAAGGTCAAGAAAACACTCCCACGTTTGCAGCAGTATGCTGCAGACTCACAGTTCTAAATACCAGTCACTGGGAGGACATGCCACTCTCAGTACTCTGAGGAGTGTCAACTACAAGGCAGTGGTGTTTCAAGCCAAACCGTTCAGAAGCAATGATCCTGGGTTTTGACAAGACACAAGGGCCTGTCATAGAACGTAGAATTCATTTGGAGAATGCAAAGGAAAAGGGATTTGGAGAATGCAGGCATCGATCCCGCTACCTCTCGCACGCTAAGCAAGCGCTCTACCATTTGAGCTAATTCCCCTCACAGCAAAGGGAACCACAAGGAAGCCTCGAGAGGGTTCGCTCTGTGGCAGGACCTTGCTGTTTTACCCCAAATTGCTAAATCAGTGTCTGGCATTGACTGGCAACTTGCAGTCGTTAAAGATCGGTGCTCATTGAACCATTTCAACCGTCATTATATTGCAAATGTGATGGCAAAGGAGGCTGAGCTCTTCAGATCCAGAGGCAGAAGACTTGATAAAGATGTGCAGAGGGGATTCCAGGATAATCCCTGGTGGTGCGTGGGATGCTGTACTGTCCGACAAGCCGAAATAGCGGTACCTAACCACTGCTCGTCTGTACAAGTCGACGAATCACAGGGCGAAGTCAATCTTTCTAAAGCCAACCACATGCCGAGCCTAATCTTTCAAGAACCAACCACATGGCGAGCCTAATAATTCAGAAGCCTATCAAATGACCAAGTGAATCTTTCACAAAGCCATCCAATCAGAAGGCGAATCCAATCTTTCATTCAGCCAATCCCAGCGAATCCGACCGCCGAGAGGTCACCGCCCTCTTCTTCTTCACCGGAAGTACCCCAGTGTGTGGTTTGTTTGGCTAACGGATAGCTAGCCATTAGCTCTTATTATTATCCCTACACAACGTTACAGGTAAGCAACTGCCGATCCTTTTCATGTTTTAATTAAATACACATATTTCACGTCCACTTTGGCCATATCGTTGATATTTGCGCATATTTTTGATCGCGGTCTTTGACGTAAATATCACAGCATAACGTAACGAGAAGCTAACTAGCGTTAGCTGTGGCTGTGTTTTCGCTATCTGAACCCAACTTCACGTTAACGTTAACAGCTAAATAAGAAATAGTAAACCTTGTTATCAGTAATCTGCATAATGAGAAACTCATACACAGATAAAAGTAACAGCAGGTAGGCCTACTGATATAAACATTAAATGCCTGTCTATGCCTGTGTTTCTGTTTGTATGTTTTTAGTATCTAATGTATGTTTGTTTATTGCTGTAAGTATAATTTAGTCTACTGTACATAATTTCAGATGTCATTACGAAACAACAAGGCTATGGCAGGTGACACTGAGTGGCTCTCTACTGGGGTGTCTGGTATGGCCATCCAGTGAGGGAAACATACCTGCTCCTTGCCCACAAAAAGAGAGATGGCATGACCATGAGGTAAGATTATATGGCTTATCCATGTTCAAGTTAACAACATGACCCTAACACAATACACTGTAACATCAGGTACAGTATGTGATGGTACATGTATGCAAGTCCAGTTAAGTTACCGTATGTGCATTGTGTGTTTCAGACTGCCACAGCCAGGTATCTGCACAGCTCAGGGATTACTGAAGTATCCCAGCAAGATGGAGCAAGGTGACCCTCTACTCCAAGCAGGGCTTCAGGTATGACCTCACCTTCACCCACTCATGCCTCCTTGGCCAACAAGGTGAAATAGTCATATTTAATTTCACTGGGACTTATTTTTCCCTCTGTGTATCTTTCTCAAGGTGAGCGCCTACACTCCAGACAGCGTGTCCCAGGCATTGGAGTATCTGAAGGAGCTCCTGCTCGTCATCCAGCAGCACACCACATCTTGTCTGCACATGCACACATCCCACCTGCTACAGCGAGCGTGGACCAGCCTGCACGACTCCTGACAGTGAGTACCTGATTGTGTCTCCTGTCCAGATTGTGTTAAAAACGTTTTAACAACCTCACACAGACAAGACTCAAGTCATTACTATTGCTTCAGACAAAATCATTTCCAAGGTTGTTCAGTGTTTAACTGTATGGTCTAATCTTAGAAATATTGGTGTTATTTTGATCAGGCTATGTCCTTTGATCAAGTTAAGTCATTGTCCTGTACATGCCACCCCCCCCCCCCCACACACACACACACCCATTTTAGAAACAAAAACTCAGGTCTGTTGTGTCACACAGATTATTATTGATGCCTTTTGTATCATCCCACCTGGAGTACTGTAATTCCCTTTTGACATGCCTCACCGGTCCCTGGACTGTCTACAAATGGTCCAGTACACTGCTGTTGACTAAGGCCGCATGCCCACAGGGATTGTTTTTTTGTTTTTTGTTTTTTTCCCAGGTCAGAATGCTTTGGAAATCATGTCCAGAGTGCTTCCAACGTGCACAGACACAGCATTTATTTGTTGCTGCTGAAAAAAATTGACATTGATGAGTAGCCTGCCTCTCCAAAAGTGTAACTTTTCTCTGCTTGAGGCGCCCAGAGCACCCTGCCCAAAAACACTAGCCATCGAGAGCGTTTAAACACCAGGTGCGGTGCTGGGAAGAGGAGCGCTCCTAGAGCGTCCTTACCATAGAGAATGAATTGCAGAAAGGCGCTGGCAGCTCAAACAGACGTTCCCTGTGGACACAGCTGCTTAGTCCAGCACGACATGTCACATCACATCCATCTTAGCTTCCTTACATTGGCTTCCATCAAGTTTAAGGTTCTTGTAATCACTTATAAAGCCCTGCATGGTCAGGCACCTGTGTAAATCTGTGACCTGATCCATCCCTACATCACCAGTCAATGTGACTGCTCTGTGAAAGGTGCTATATAAATAAACATTACAAATAAACGTTACTTTCTTAGTTAATAATTGCTTACTTACTTAGCTGGATTCAATTTACACCTGGCATTAAAACAGGTCCAGGATCTACATCAAAAAATGTGATTCATCCTGTTTAATCCATGCCAACTATGTCTCTTTTCATCTATCATCTACAACGTGTATCTATCAGTCTGATGTGTCCCATGTTTGTGTTTTCCCTACAGTGGTGAAGTGTCAGTGTGGTGTCTGCAGAGCCTGCTCGCCTCCAACACAACCCACCATCATCAAGACCTGGACCCAGGAGCTGCTGACGCCAGCATGATGGCAGCATACAGATGCCAGCTTTTTGCACACCACACACACTCGACACTGATCTACACAAAGTTACACTCACCACACACACTCAACACTGATCTACACAAAGTTACACTCACACTGACCCTTTCTGATGCTGCCATTTGGTTGTGTCAGCTCCTGCTCTCTAGCTGTGATTGGACACTCTGGGGTCAGACAAGTGAACTCTCATTCAAAGGACCCTCTCTGTCTCTTTTCTTCTTTTTCTTCCTTTCATTGCTGTTTATTATTATTCATTGTCCACTGTGTTCTTTATTTGATTTAGATTGCACATTGTCTAATCGTTTTGTTTTTGTAAATGATGAATTTATTTGAAATGTATTCTCTCTTCGTGTCTTTGATAATACCATGATATTTAAATCTACTACATAATACATTATAGCCAATACGTTTTATACTTGACTGAATGACCAATAAAGTGCTCAAATCAGTTATCACTCATTCAATCATTACTTTCAACTTTTCTTTAGGGCATTACCCACTTTTGAGATAGCCTAAAAAAACTAAATATTTAAAGTGCATACTTTCTTTCCCTATTACAATAATAAAGACCCAGTTTTAAAACCATGCATTGCATATATTTACCAACATGCTTGAGGTGGGATTGTAAACCTGTCTCTTCCATTTACACAAGTAGCCTAATGTGATGGTGCATTAAAAGTTGATCAAAATCACATTATAGTTTAATTAGATTTGAGTTGCAGCACATTGACATCGTTTCAGAGCACCAAGGCAATAACTGAATGACATTGGACAAAATTCAAGTAAGTCCACAGCTGGATTCGAACCTGCGTCCTCCCAATTTTTCTTCCTTTTCCTCCTCCTTTTCCCCCCCCTTCTTCCCCCTTTCTCCCCTTTCCCCCCCCTTCTTTACGGACTAATGTTCCCCAGCCTTTGCGGAGTTGGGAGAGCGTTAGACTGAAGATCTAAAGGTCCCTGGTTCGATCCCGGGTTTCGGCATGTACTGCAGGCGTTTGTGGAATGCAGTCCCTTTCAGCTGCCATCAGACCAGCAGCATGTTGGGTTGGTTGCAGCACAAACATTTTCCCATCCTTTGATGGCCAGTTTTCACCCTACCAGGCTGAAATTCTGCATGGAGGGGAAGTGTGCTTGTCCGAACTTCTGGTGTCATTTTTGTCTACATGGTTGTTGCGAATCAGCGCATGTTCTGTCATGTCTTCAAGCAGCCGTGAGTGCTATTTGAATTGTAGGAACGAAAATAGGACACTATGGAACTCTCTACAGAGCCTGGGTAGCTCAGACGGTAGAGCATCAGACTTTTAATCTGAGGGTCCAGGGTTCAAGTCCCTGTTCAGGCGTGTCCGAAGTGTTTGCCGAAGAAATGTGTAAGCAGACTCCTACAAGGATGACTGCAAAATGCTATGTTGAGCTTTTGGACATTGAAGGTCAAGAAAACACTCCCACGTTTGCAGCAGTATGCTGCAGACTCACAGTTCTAAATACCAGTCACTGGGAGGACATGCCACTCTCAGTACTCTGAGGAGTGTCAACTACAAGGCAGTGGTGTTTCAAGCCAAACCGTTCAGAAGCAATGATCCTGGGTTTTGACAAGACACAAGGGCCTGTCATAGAACGTAGAATTCATTTGGAGAATGCAAAGGAAAAGGGATTTGGAGAATGCAGGCATCGATCCCGCTACCTCTCGCACGCTAAGCAAGCGCTCTACCATTTGAGCTAATTCCCCTCACAGCAAAGGGAACCACAAGGAAGCCTCGAGAGGGTTCGCTCTGTGGCAGGACCTTGCTGTTTTACCCCAAATTGCTAAATCAGTGTCTGGCATTGACTGGCAACTTGCAGTCGTTAAAGATCGGTGCTCATTGAACCATTTCAACCGTCATTATATTGCAAATGTGATGGCAAAGGAGGCTGAGCTCTTCAGATCCAGAGGCAGAAGACTTGATAAAGATGTGCAGAGGGGATTCCAGGATAATCCCTGGTGGTGCGTGGGATGCTATACTGTCCGACAAGCCGAAATAGCTCAGTTGGGAGAGCGTTAGACTGAAGATCTAAAGGTCCCTGGTTCGATCCCGGGTTTCGGCATGTACTGCAGGCGTTTGTGGAATGCAGTCCCTTTCAGCTGCCATCAAACCAGCAGCATGTTGGGTTGGTTGCAGCACAAACATTTTCCCATCCTTTGATGGCCAGTTTTCACCCTACCAGGCTGAAATTCTGCATGGAGGGGAAGTGTGCTTGTCCGAACTTCTGGTGTCATTTTTGTCTACATGGTTGTTGCGAATCAGCGCATGTTCTGTCATGTCTTCAAGCAGCCGTGAGTGCTATTTGAATTGTAGGAACGAAAATAGGACACTATGGAACTCTCTACAGAGCCTGGGTAGCTCAGACGGTAGAGCATCAGACTTTTAATCTGAGGGTCCAGGGTTCAAGTCCCTGTTCAGGCGTGTCCGAAGTGTTTGCCGAAGAAATGTGTAAGCAGACTCCTACAAGGATGACTGCAAAATGCTATGTTGAGCTTTTGGACATTGAAGGTCAAGAAAACACTCCCACGTTTGCAGCAGTATGCTGCAGACTCACAGTTCTAAATACCAGTCACTGGGAGGACATGCCACTCTCAGTACTCTGAGGAGTGTCAACTACAAGGCAGTGGTGTTTCAAGCCAAACCGTTCAGAAGCAATGATCCTGGGTTTTGACAAGACACAAGGGCCTGTCATAGAACGTAGAATTCATTTGGAGAATGCAAAGGAAAAGGGATTTGGAGAATGCAGGCATCGATCCCGCTACCTCTCGCACGCTAAGCAAGCGCTCTACCATTTGAGCTAATTCCCCTCACAGCAAAGGGAACCACAAGGAAGCCTCGAGAGGGTTCGCTCTGTGGCAGGACCTTGCTGTTTTACCCCAAATTGCTAAATCAGTGTCTGGCATTGACTGGCAACTTGCAGTGGTTAAAGATCGGTGCTCATTGAACCATTTCAACCGTCATTATATTGCAAATGTGATGGCAAAGGAGGCTGAGCTCTTCAGATCCAGAGGCAGAAGACTTGATAAAGATGTGCAGAGGGGATTCCAGGATAATCCCTGGTGGTGCGTGGGATGCTATACTGTCCGACAAGCCGAAATAGCTCAGTTGGGAGAGCGTTAGACTGAAGATCTAAAGGTCCCTGGTTCGATCCCGGGTTTCGGCATGTACTGCAGGCGTTTGTGGAATGCAGTCCCTTTCAGCTGCCATCAGACCAGCAGCATGTTGGGTTGGTTGCAGCACAAACATTTTCCCATCCTTTGATGGCCAGTTTTCACCCTACCAGGCTGAAATTCTGCATGGAGGGGAAGTGTGCTTGTCCGAACTTCTGGTGTCATCTTTGTCTACATGGTTGTTGCGAATCAGCGCATGTTCTGTCATGTCTTCAAGCAGCCGTGAGTGCTATTTGAATTGTAGGAACGAAAATAGGACACTATGGAACTCTCTACAGAGCCTGGGTAGCTCAGACGGTAGAGCATCAGACTTTTAATCTGAGGGTCCAGGGTTCAAGTCCCTGTTCAGGCGTGTCCGAAGTGTTTGCCGAAGAAATGTGTAAGCAGACTCCTACAAGGATGACTGCAAAATGCTATGTTGAGCTTTTGGACATTGAAGGTCAAGAAAACACTCCCACGTTTGCAGCAGTATGCTGCAGACTCACAGTTCTAAATACCAGTCACTGGGAGGACATGCCACTCTCAGTACTCTGAGGAGTGTCAACTACAAGGCAGTGGTGTTTCAAGCCAAACCGTTCAGAAGCAATGATCCTGGGTTTTGACAAGACACAAGGGCCTGTCATAGAACGTAGAATTCATTTGGAGAATGCAAAGGAAAAGGGATTTGGAGAATGCAGGCATCGATCCCGCTACCTCTCGCACGCTAAGCAAGCGCTCTACCATTTGAGCTAATTCCCCTCACAGCAAAGGGAACCACAAGGAAGCCTCGAGAGGGTTCGCTCTGTGGCAGGACCTTGCTGTTTTACCCCAAATTGCTAAATCAGTGTCTGGCATTGACTGGCAACTTGCAGTCGTTAAAGATCGGTGCTCATTGAACCATTTCAACCGTCATTATATTGCAAATGTGATGGCAAAGGAGGCTGAGCTCTTCAGATCCAGAGGCAGAAGACTTGATAAAGATGTGCAGAGGGGATTCCAGGATAATCCCTGGTGGTGCGTGGGATGCTGTACTGTCCGACAAGCCGAAATAGCGGTACCTAACCACTGCTCGTCTGTACAAGTCGACGAATCACAGGGCGAAGTCAATCTTTCTAAAGCCAACCACATGCCGAGCCTAATCTTTCAAGAACCAACCACATGGCGAGCCTAATAATTCAGAAGCCTATCAAATGACCAAGTGAATCTTTCACAAAGCCATCCAATCAGAAGGCGAATCCAATCTTTCATTCAGCCAATCCCAGCGAATCCGACCGCCGAGAGGTCACCGCCCTCTTCTTCTTCACCGGAAGTACCCCAGTGTGTGGTTTGTTTGGCTAACGGATAGCTAGCCATTAGCTCTTATTATTATCCCTACACAACGTTACAGGTAAGCAACTGCCGATCCTTTTCATGTTTTAATTAAATACACATATTTCACGTCCACTTTGGCCATATCGTTGATATTTGCGCATATTTTTGATCGCGGTCTTTGACGTAAATATCACAGCATAACGTAACGAGAAGCTAACTAGCGTTAGCTGTGGCTGTGTTTTCGCTATCTGAACCCAACTTCACGTTAACGTTAACAGCTAAATAAGAAATAGTAAACCTTGTTATCAGTAATCTGCATAATGAGAAACTCATACACAGATAAAAGTAACAGCAGGTAGGCCTACTGATATAAACATTAAATGCCTGTCTATGCCTGTGTTTCTGTTTGTATGTTTTTAGTATCTAATGTATGTTTGTTTATTGCTGTAAGTATAATTTAGTCTACTGTACATAATTTCAGATGTCATTACGAAACAACAAGGCTATGGCAGGTGACACTGAGTGGCTCTCTACTGGGGTGTCTGGTATGGCCATCCAGTGAGGGAAACATACCTGCTCCTTGCCCACAAAAAGAGAGATGGCATGACCATGAGGTAAGATTATATGGCTTATCCATGTTCAAGTTAACAACATGACCCTAACACAATACACTGTAACATCAGGTACAGTATGTGATGGTACATGTATGCAAGTCCAGTTAAGTTACCGTATGTGCATTGTGTGTTTCAGACTGCCACAGCCAGGTATCTGCACAGCTCAGGGATTACTGAAGTATCCCAGCAAGATGGAGCAAGGTGACCCTCTACTCCAAGCAGGGCTTCAGGTATGACCTCACCTTCACCCACTCATGCCTCCTTGGCCAACAAGGTGAAATAGTCATATTTAATTTCACTGGGACTTATTTTTCCCTCTGTGTATCTTTCTCAAGGTGAGCGCCTACACTCCAGACAGCGTGTCCCAGGCATTGGAGTATCTGAAGGAGCTCCTGCTCGTCATCCAGCAGCACACCACATCTTGTCTGCACATGCACACATCCCACCTGCTACAGCGAGCGTGGACCAGCCTGCACGACTCCTGACAGTGAGTACCTGATTGTGTCTCCTGTCCAGATTGTGTTAAAAACGTTTTAACAACCTCACACAGACAAGACTCAAGTCATTACTATTGCTTCAGACAAAATCATTTCCAAGGTTGTTCAGTGTTTAACTGTATGGTCTAATCTTAGAAATATTGGTGTTATTTTGATCAGGCTATGTCCTTTGATCAAGTTAAGTCATTGTCCTGTACATGCCACCCCCCCCCCCCCACACACACACACACCCATTTTAGAAACAAAAACTCAGGTCTGTTGTGTCACACAGATTATTATTGATGCCTTTTGTATCATCCCACCTGGAGTACTGTAATTCCCTTTTGACATGCCTCACCGGTCCCTGGACTGTCTACAAATGGTCCAGTACACTGCTGTTGACTAAGGCCGCATGCCCACAGGGATTGTTTTTTTGTTTTTTGTTTTTTTCCCAGGTCAGAATGCTTTGGAAATCATGTCCAGAGTGCTTCCAACGTGCACAGACACAGCATTTATTTGTTGCTGCTGAAAAAAATTGACATTGATGAGTAGCCTGCCTCTCCAAAAGTGTAACTTTTCTCTGCTTGAGGCGCCCAGAGCACCCTGCCCAAAAACACTAGCCATCGAGAGCGTTTAAACACCAGGTGCGGTGCTGGGAAGAGGAGCGCTCCTAGAGCGTCCTTACCATAGAGAATGAATTGCAGAAAGGCGCTGGCAGCTCAAACAGACGTTCCCTGTGGACACAGCTGCTTAGTCCAGCACGACATGTCACATCACATCCATCTTAGCTTCCTTACATTGGCTTCCATCAAGTTTAAGGTTCTTGTAATCACTTATAAAGCCCTGCATGGTCAGGCACCTGTGTAAATCTGTGACCTGATCCATCCCTACATCACCAGTCAATGTGACTGCTCTGTGAAAGGTGCTATATAAATAAACATTACAAATAAACGTTACTTTCTTAGTTAATAATTGCTTACTTACTTAGCTGGATTCAATTTACACCTGGCATTAAAACAGGTCCAGGATCTACATCAAAAAATGTGATTCATCCTGTTTAATCCATGCCAACTATGTCTCTTTTCATCTATCATCTACAACGTGTATCTATCAGTCTGATGTGTCCCATGTTTGTGTTTTCCCTACAGTGGTGAAGTGTCAGTGTGGTGTCTGCAGAGCCTGCTCGCCTCCAACACAACCCACCATCATCAAGACCTGGACCCAGGAGCTGCTGACGCCAGCATGATGGCAGCATACAGATGCCAGCTTTTTGCACACCACACACACTCGACACTGATCTACACAAAGTTACACTCACCACACACACTCAACACTGATCTACACAAAGTTACACTCACACTGACCCTTTCTGATGCTGCCATTTGGTTGTGTCAGCTCCTGCTCTCTAGCTGTGATTGGACACTCTGGGGTCAGACAAGTGAACTCTCATTCAAAGGACCCTCTCTGTCTCTTTTCTTCTTTTTCTTCCTTTCATTGCTGTTTATTATTATTCATTGTCCACTGTGTTCTTTATTTGATTTAGATTGCACATTGTCTAATCGTTTTGTTTTTGTAAATGATGAATTTATTTGAAATGTATTCTCTCTTCGTGTCTTTGATAATACCATGATATTTAAATCTACTACATAATACATTATAGCCAATACGTTTTATACTTGACTGAATGACCAATAAAGTGCTCAAATCAGTTATCACTCATTCAATCATTACTTTCAACTTTTCTTTAGGGCATTACCCACTTTTGAGATAGCCTAAAAAAACTAAATATTTAAAGTGCATACTTTCTTTCCCTATTACAATAATAAAGACCCAGTTTTAAAACCATGCATTGCATATATTTACCAACATGCTTGAGGTGGGATTGTAAACCTGTCTCTTCCATTTACACAAGTAGCCTAATGTGATGGTGCATTAAAAGTTGATCAAAATCACATTATAGTTTAATTAGATTTGAGTTGCAGCACATTGACATCGTTTCAGAGCACCAAGGCAATAACTGAATGACATTGGACAAAATTCAAGTAAGTCCACAGCTGGATTCGAACCTGCGTCCTCCCAATTTTTCTTCCTTTTCCTCCTCCTTTTCCCCCCCCTTCTTCCCCCTTTCTCCCCTTTCCCCCCCCTTCTTTACGGACTAATGTTCCCCAGCCTTTGCGGAGTTGGGAGAGCGTTAGACTGAAGATCTAAAGGTCCCTGGTTCGATCCCGGGTTTCGGCATGTACTGCAGGCGTTTGTGGAATGCAGTCCCTTTCAGCTGCCATCAGACCAGCAGCATGTTGGGTTGGTTGCAGCACAAACATTTTCCCATCCTTTGATGGCCAGTTTTCACCCTACCAGGCTGAAATTCTGCATGGAGGGGAAGTGTGCTTGTCCGAACTTCTGGTGTCATTTTTGTCTACATGGTTGTTGCGAATCAGCGCATGTTCTGTCATGTCTTCAAGCAGCCGTGAGTGCTATTTGAATTGTAGGAACGAAAATAGGACACTATGGAACTCTCTACAGAGCCTGGGTAGCTCAGACGGTAGAGCATCAGACTTTTAATCTGAGGGTCCAGGGTTCAAGTCCCTGTTCAGGCGTGTCCGAAGTGTTTGCCGAAGAAATGTGTAAGCAGACTCCTACAAGGATGACTGCAAAATGCTATGTTGAGCTTTTGGACATTGAAGGTCAAGAAAACACTCCCACGTTTGCAGCAGTATGCTGCAGACTCACAGTTCTAAATACCAGTCACTGGGAGGACATGCCACTCTCAGTACTCTGAGGAGTGTCAACTACAAGGCAGTGGTGTTTCAAGCCAAACCGTTCAGAAGCAATGATCCTGGGTTTTGACAAGACACAAGGGCCTGTCATAGAACGTAGAATTCATTTGGAGAATGCAAAGGAAAAGGGATTTGGAGAATGCAGGCATCGATCCCGCTACCTCTCGCACGCTAAGCAAGCGCTCTACCATTTGAGCTAATTCCCCTCACAGCAAAGGGAACCACAAGGAAGCCTCGAGAGGGTTCGCTCTGTGGCAGGACCTTGCTGTTTTACCCCAAATTGCTAAATCAGTGTCTGGCATTGACTGGCAACTTGCAGTCGTTAAAGATCGGTGCTCATTGAACCATTTCAACCGTCATTATATTGCAAATGTGATGGCAAAGGAGGCTGAGCTCTTCAGATCCAGAGGCAGAAGACTTGATAAAGATGTGCAGAGGGGATTCCAGGATAATCCCTGGTGGTGCGTGGGATGCTATACTGTCCGACAAGCCGAAATAGCTCAGTTGGGAGAGCGTTAGACTGAAGATCTAAAGGTCCCTGGTTCGATCCCGGGTTTCGGCATGTACTGCAGGCGTTTGTGGAATGCAGTCCCTTTCAGCTGCCATCAAACCAGCAGCATGTTGGGTTGGTTGCAGCACAAACATTTTCCCATCCTTTGATGGCCAGTTTTCACCCTACCAGGCTGAAATTCTGCATGGAGGGGAAGTGTGCTTGTCCGAACTTCTGGTGTCATTTTTGTCTACATGGTTGTTGCGAATCAGCGCATGTTCTGTCATGTCTTCAAGCAGCCGTGAGTGCTATTTGAATTGTAGGAACGAAAATAGGACACTATGGAACTCTCTACAGAGCCTGGGTAGCTCAGACGGTAGAGCATCAGACTTTTAATCTGAGGGTCCAGGGTTCAAGTCCCTGTTCAGGCGTGTCCGAAGTGTTTGCCGAAGAAATGTGTAAGCAGACTCCTACAAGGATGACTGCAAAATGCTATGTTGAGCTTTTGGACATTGAAGGTCAAGAAAACACTCCCACGTTTGCAGCAGTATGCTGCAGACTCACAGTTCTAAATACCAGTCACTGGGAGGACATGCCACTCTCAGTACTCTGAGGAGTGTCAACTACAAGGCAGTGGTGTTTCAAGCCAAACCGTTCAGAAGCAATGATCCTGGGTTTTGACAAGACACAAGGGCCTGTCATAGAACGTAGAATTCATTTGGAGAATGCAAAGGAAAAGGGATTTGGAGAATGCAGGCATCGATCCCGCTACCTCTCGCACGCTAAGCAAGCGCTCTACCATTTGAGCTAATTCCCCTCACAGCAAAGGGAACCACAAGGAAGCCTCGAGAGGGTTCGCTCTGTGGCAGGACCTTGCTGTTTTACCCCAAATTGCTAAATCAGTGTCTGGCATTGACTGGCAACTTGCAGTGGTTAAAGATCGGTGCTCATTGAACCATTTCAACCGTCATTATATTGCAAATGTGATGGCAAAGGAGGCTGAGCTCTTCAGATCCAGAGGCAGAAGACTTGATAAAGATGTGCAGAGGGGATTCCAGGATAATCCCTGGTGGTGCGTGGGATGCTATACTGTCCGACAAGCCGAAATAGCTCAGTTGGGAGAGCGTTAGACTGAAGATCTAAAGGTCCCTGGTTCGATCCCGGGTTTCGGCATGTACTGCAGGCGTTTGTGGAATGCAGTCCCTTTCAGCTGCCATCAGACCAGCAGCATGTTGGGTTGGTTGCAGCACAAACATTTTCCCATCCTTTGATGGCCAGTTTTCACCCTACCAGGCTGAAATTCTGCATGGAGGGGAAGTGTGCTTGTCCGAACTTCTGGTGTCATCTTTGTCTACATGGTTGTTGCGAATCAGCGCATGTTCTGTCATGTCTTCAAGCAGCCGTGAGTGCTATTTGAATTGTAGGAACGAAAATAGGACACTATGGAACTCTCTACAGAGCCTGGGTAGCTCAGACGGTAGAGCATCAGACTTTTAATCTGAGGGTCCAGGGTTCAAGTCCCTGTTCAGGCGTGTCCGAAGTGTTTGCCGAAGAAATGTGTAAGCAGACTCCTACAAGGATGACTGCAAAATGCTATGTTGAGCTTTTGGACATTGAAGGTCAAGAAAACACTCCCACGTTTGCAGCAGTATGCTGCAGACTCACAGTTCTAAATACCAGTCACTGGGAGGACATGCCACTCTCAGTACTCTGAGGAGTGTCAACTACAAGGCAGTGGTGTTTCAAGCCAAACCGTTCAGAAGCAATGATCCTGGGTTTTGACAAGACACAAGGGCCTGTCATAGAACGTAGAATTCATTTGGAGAATGCAAAGGAAAAGGGATTTGGAGAATGCAGGCATCGATCCCGCTACCTCTCGCACGCTAAGCAAGCGCTCTACCATTTGAGCTAATTCCCCTCACAGCAAAGGGAACCACAAGGAAGCCTCGAGAGGGTTCGCTCTGTGGCAGGACCTTGCTGTTTTACCCCAAATTGCTAAATCAGTGTCTGGCATTGACTGGCAACTTGCAGTCGTTAAAGATCGGTGCTCATTGAACCATTTCAACCGTCATTATATTGCAAATGTGATGGCAAAGGAGGCTGAGCTCTTCAGATCCAGAGGCAGAAGACTTGATAAAGATGTGCAGAGGGGATTCCAGGATAATCCCTGGTGGTGCGTGGGATGCTGTACTGTCCGACAAGCCGAAATAGCTCAGTTGGGAGAGCGTTAGACTGAAGATCTAAAGGTCCCTGGTTCGATCCCGGGTTTCGGCATGTACTGCAGGCGTTTGTGGAATGCAGTCCCTTTCAGCTGCCATCAGACCAGCAGCATGTTGGGTTGGTTGCAGCACAAACATTTTCCCATCCTTTGATGGCCAGTTTTCACCCTACCAGGCTGAAATTCTGCATGGAGGGGAAGTGTGCTTGTCCGAACTTCTGGTGTCATTTTTGTCTACATGGTTGTTGCGAATCAGCGCATGTTCTGTCATGTCTTCAAGCAGCCGTGAGTGCTATTTGAATTGTAGGAACGAAAATAGGACACTATGGAACTCTCTACAGAGCCTGGGTAGCTCGGTGCCGGGGGAGCGAGAGACTGGCTACTCTCGTCGAATCACATCTAAGCATGTCCACCTTTGCTGTCCAATCACGTCTACGCCTTCCCAGCTTTCCAGCTTTGTGTCGTCCAATCACCTTCCCAGCTTCCCAGCTTTGTCGTCCAATCACCTGCCCAGCTTTCCAGCTTTGTCGTCCAATCACAGCTCATCATGCCTTGCTTTGCTGTCCAATTACGTCTAAACCTTTCCATCTTTCCAGCTTTGTGCCCGCCCCCCCTCCATCGCTATCCTCCATTCATGTCTCATCAATCCCAGCTTCTGACATGCTATGTAAACAAACACAGCAGCATCACCAGCGCTGCAAAAGTTTTCCACGCAAAGGAACAGTAAGTACAACATGAATTATGTCAAATAACAAGCTCCAATTTTACCCCCATTCTACTTTATGTAGCTAGCGTTAGCTAACGTAGGTTTGACAGTCATTGCAATAACGTTGGTTTATTTCCAAGAACATGCATGACGTGAGCTCCAATTTTACGCTCGAGTCATTCTACTTTAATATGTAGGCTACTACCCAACCTAGTTAACGTTAGAACATATTGTCATGCAGTTTTAGCACACTGAAAGAGATTTAACATAATGATATGTTGTATTCAGATGTTCCTGTTTTAACACAAGGCTTAATATAGGCTACTACTAGGAGCTGAAATGTGTATTGGTTCTCAACCTGTGCTACTGGCACCACTGTCATATGATGGTAATTTCTGTGGTGGTGGTAGCCTACTTGGTGTAAAAAGGTTGAGAACCACTCACTGTGTTAGACCCTAACCCTAACCCTATTTGTTGATTTACATTTATTTGTTTTTATATTATTGAGTTAGAACTACCCACATTAATATGTTTATACAGTAGTGTAATGAAACTGAATAGTTATAAACTTTAGCTGGTTTAGTTTAAGCAGCACTTTTCTGTTCTCTAATGGCAGATGGCTTCCAACCACAGGTGATGAGGAATGGATGGCCCGCCTGCGGAGGTTTGCTGCCTCTGGGGTCTGGCCCTCTGAGGCAGGAAACAGACAGGCATCAAACGAGAAAAGGTGGCATGATCTGTATCTGAAGGTAAACTTGGACAAAGTGATTATGTACAATAATAAAACATAAAGCTATGCCATATTAAAAGCAGCCTCTCTCTGTCTCTTTGTAATTGTTGTCTGTGAGCTTCTGTAAAGCTGCTAGTTCTCATTATACAATTATCAGTGTTGTAACAGTAATTTACCATGATCCATGTCTCAAACGGCATACTGTGTTGGGTCCTTGCATTTGAGGGAAATGGGGCTGGAATGTCCTTGAATTTGATGTTTAACAAGGTGTGGGAACCCTGGTTATTCTCATTTGTGTTATCAGTTTCAAGTTTATTAAAGAAAAAACATTGTTGCATCACAAGATGAAATGAGATGTTTTTTTACAAGTTAGAAAACAGACCAGAATAGATACAGTATAACAATAACATGTGTACAGTACAGGGAGGAGATAACTAATAGATACAGTATAACACTAACATGTCTACAGTACAGGGAGGAGATAACTAAAAGGATGGACAATGTGAGCACAGCCTGTCAGCTCTTGGTAAGAAGGACTGCTGGTGTCTTTTTGTGTGACTTATTGGCCCTGTGAACAATCTAGTAGTTCTCAGGTCATATTGGTGCTGTGGAGTTTTGAGGGCTCCGAGTAGGGGGTTGGACCCTTCCTCCTCCAGCATCCGCTTGAATTCTCTGGAGGTGGCTTCATCTCTCCGCTCCGCCAGGCTGGGGAACGTTCCACTTGGTAGGCCCATAATACGGCAGCACCTCCGCTGCACACATTCCAGGTCCTGAGTTAGGTTTTTGTTCAGCCCTCCCCAGACTGGAGAAGCATACTCCAAGACAGGTCTGATGAAGCTCACATTTGCCCACTTGCACACTGAGAAGTGGACACTTTTGGACAATGTAGACACTTTTTTATATTTATTTTATCTTAGTTTACTGTTTGCATCAATTGCCCCTTTTTTATTATTTCATATAATTTCATTCATGTCTTTGTTGTGTGAGAGAGAGGTACAGTATATATTTTGTAATAAATGTGCACTATATTTCTACAGCAGTACTTTTTACTTATTTCTACCAAAAATATCTGTGACAACAGGAGTCAAGCAAAGTATTGCTTTGTGCAACCCCAAGCAGGTAATGAAATGACCAGAAAATGTACATCAACAGAACAGTATTGCAAACAGTTCCACATTGCATACAAGCATGCACACTTATTACGTCATTCAGAGAAGACAATTACATTGTTTCTGTGCTTTCAAGGCTTATTCCATTTATTGTTAATGGGATTGCATTTATGAATTGGGTCTTCTTTCTAAAGCAGACATCATGTATATATATATATATCCGAACACAGACCTCCACCAAGGCCCATGTTCAATGGGTTCTTCCTTGGCCCATGCTACGCCTTTCCATTAAGTTTCATGAAAATCGGCCCAGTAGTTTTGATGTAATCCTGCTGACAAACAGGTATTTGAAAGATGCCCAACACTTGGTAAGCGTTTGGGTTTAGAGATGTGTTCCAGCCGGGATTCAAACTTGTCACCTTCACATCCATAGTCCCCCATGTTATACTTAGTGAAATGTCATGTTTAGACACATTTCTCAAATTAAGAGGCTCAAAAGTGCGACCTAGAACTTCTGATGGGCAGCAGAGTCAATAGTAACTCTCAATTCACTTCATTTGAACCCAATTTTCTCTCTTTTTCTCTCTTTTTCTTCCTTTTTCTCCTTCCCCCCTTCTTCCCCCTTCTTCCCCTTCTTTCCCCTTCTTCCCCCCTCCATCCAGACTATTGTTCCCCAGCTTTAGCGGAGACGGTAGAGCATCAGACTTTTAATCTGAGGGTCCAGGGTTCAAGTCCCTGTTCAGGCGTGTCCGAAGTGTTTGCCGAAGAAATGTGTAAGCAGACTCCTACAAGGATGACTGCAAAATGCTATGTTGAGCTTTTGGACATTGAAGGTCAAGAAAACACTCCCACGTTTGCAGCAGTATGCTGCAGACTCACAGTTCTAAATACCAGTCACTGGGAGGACATGCCACTCTCAGTACTCTGAGGAGTGTCAACTACAAGGCAGTGGTGTTTCAAGCCAAACCGTTCAGAAGCAATGATCCTGGGTTTTGACAAGACACAAGGGCCTGTCATAGAACGTAGAATTCATTTGGAGAATGCAAAGGAAAAGGGATTTGGAGAATGCAGGCATCGATCCCGCTACCTCTCGCACGCTAAGCAAGCGCTCTACCATTTGAGCTAATTCCCCTCACAGCAAAGGGAACCACAAGGAAGCCTCGAGAGGGTTCGCTCTGTGGCAGGACCTTGCTGTTTTACCCCAAATTGCTAAATCAGTGTCTGGCATTGACTGGCAACTTGCAGTCGTTAAAGATCGGTGCTCATTGAACCATTTCAACCGTCATTATATTGCAAATGTGATGGCAAAGGAGGCTGAGCTCTTCAGATCCAGAGGCAGAAGACTTGATAAAGATGTGCAGAGGGGATTCCAGGATAATCCCTGGTGGTGCGTGGGATGCTATACTGTCCGACAAGCCGAAATAGCTCAGTTGGGAGAGCGTTAGACTGAAGATCTAAAGGTCCCTGGTTCGATCCCGGGTTTCGGCATGTACTGCAGGCGTTTGTGGAATGCAGTCCCTTTCAGCTGCCATCAGACCAGCAGCATGTTGGGTTGGTTGCAGCACAAACATTTTCCCATCCTTTGATGGCCAGTTTTCACCCTACCAGGCTGAAATTCTGCATGGAGGCGAAGTGTGCTTGTCCGAACTTCTGGTGTCATTTTTGTCTACATGGTTGTTGCGAATCAGCGCATGTTCTGTCATGTCTTCAAGCAGCCGTGAGTGCTATTTGAATTGTAGGAACGAAAATAGGACACTATGGAACTCTCTACAGAGCCTGGGTAGCTCAGACGGTAGAGCATCAGACTTTTAATCTGAGGGTCCAGGGTTCAAGTCCCTGTTCAGGCGTGTCCGAAGTGTTTGCCGAAGAAATGTGTAAGCAGACTCCTACAAGGATGACTGCAAAATGCTATGTTGAGCTTTTGGACATTGAAGGTCAAGAAAACACTCCCACGTTTGCAGCAGTATGCTGCAGACTCACAGTTCTAAATACCAGTCACTGGGAGGACATGCCACTCTCAGTACTCTGAGGAGTGTCAACTACAAGGCAGTGGTGTTTCAAGCCAAACCGTTCAGAAGCAATGATCCTGGGTTTTGACAAGACACAAGGGCCTGTCATAGAACGTAGAATTCATTTGGAGAATGCAAAGGAAAAGGGATTTAGAGAATGCAGGCATCGATCCCGCTACCTCTCGCACGCTAAGCAAGCACTCTACCATTTGAGCTAATTCCCCTCACAGCAAAGGGAACCACAAGGAAGCCTCGAGAGGGTTCGCTCTGTGGCAGGACCTTGCTGTTTTACCCCAAATTGCTAAATCAGTGTCTGGCATTGACTGGCAACTTGCAGTCGTTAAAGATCGGTGCTCATTGAACCATTTCAACCGTCATTATATTGCAAATGTGATGGCAAAGGAGGCTGAGCTCTTCAGATCCAGAGGCAGAAGACTTGATAAAGATGTGCAGAGGGGATTCCAGGATAATCCCTGGTGGTGCGTGGGATGCTGTACTGTCCGACAAGCCGAAATAGCTCAGTTGGGAGAGCGTTAGACTGAAGATCTAAAGGTCCCTGGTTCGATCCCGGGTTTCGGCATGTACTGCAGGCGTTTGTGGAATGCAGTCCCTTTCAGCTGCCATCAGACCAGCAGCATGTTGGGTTGGTTGCAGCACAAACATTTTCCCATCCTTTGATGGCCAGTTTTCACCCTACCAGGCTGAAATTCTGCATGGAGGGGAAGTGTGCTTGTCCGAACTTCTGGTGTCATTTTTGTCTACATGGTTGTTGCGAATCAGCGCATGTTCTGTCATGTCTTCAAGCAGCCGTGAGTGCTATTTGAATTGTAGGAACGAAAATAGGACACTATGGAACTCTCTACAGAGCCTGGGTAGCTCAGACGGTAGAGCATCAGACTTTTAATCTGAGGGTCCAGGGTTCAAGTCCCTGTTCAGGCGTGTCCGAAGTGTTTGCCGAAGAAATGTGTAAGCAGACTCCTACAAGGATGACTGCAAAATGCTATGTTGAGCTTTTGGACATTGAAGGTCAAGAAAACACTCCCACGTTTGCAGCAGTATGCTGCAGACTCACAGTTCTAAATACCAGTCACTGGGAGGACATGCCACTCTCAGTACTCTGAGGAGTGTCAACTACAAGGCAGTGGTGTTTCAAGCCAAACCGTTCAGAAGCAATGATCCTGGGTTTTGACAAGACACAAGGGCCTGTCATAGAACGTAGAATTCATTTGGAGAATGCAAAGGAAAAGGGATTTGGAGAATGCAGGCATCGATCCCGCTACCTCTCGCATGCTAAGCAAGCGCTCTACCATTTGAGCTAATTCCCCTCACAGCAAAGGGAACCACAAGGAAGCCTCGAGAGGGTTCGCTCTGTGGCAGGACCTTGCTGTTTTACCCCAAATTGCTAAATCAGTGTCTGGCATTGACTGGCAACTTGCAGTCGTTAAAGATCGGTGCTCATTGAACCATTTCAACCGTCATTATATTGCAAATGTGATGGCAAAGGAGGCTGAGCTCTTCAGATCCAGAGGCAGAAGACTTGATAAAGATGTGCAGAGGGGATTCCAGGATAATCCCTGGTGGTGCGTGGGATGCTATACTGTCCGACAAGCCGAAATAGCTCAGTTGGGAGAGCGTTAGACTGAAGATCTAAAGGTCCCTGGTTCGATCCCGGGTTTCGGCATGTACTGCAGGCGTTTGTGGAATGCAGTCCCTTTCAGCTGCCATCAGACCAGCAGCATGTTGGGTTGGTTGCAGCACAAACATTTTCCCATCCTTTGATGGCCAGTTTTCACCCTACCAGGCTGAAATTCTGCATGGAGGGGAAGTGTGCTTGTCCGAACTTCTGGTGTCATTTTTGTCTACATGGTTGTTGCGAATCAGCGCATGTTCTGTCATGTCTTCAAGCAGCCGTGAGTGCTATTTGAATTGTAGGAACGAAAATAGGACACTATGGAACTCTCTACAGAGCCTGGGTAGCTCAGACGGTAGAGCATCAGACTTTTAATCTGAGGGTCCAGGGTTCAAGTCCCTGTTCAGGCGTGTCCGAAGTGTTTGCCGAAGAAATGTGTAAGCAGACTCCTACAAGGATGACTGCAAAATGCTATGTTGAGCTTTTGGACATTGAAGGTCAAGAAAACACTCCCACGTTTGCAGCAGTATGCTGCAGACTCACAGTTCTAAATACCAGTCACTGGGAGGACATGCCACTCTCAGTACTCTGAGGAGTGTCAACTACAAGGCAGTGGTGTTTCAAGCCAAACCGTTCAGAAGCAATGATCCTGGGTTTTGACAAGACACAAGGGCCTGTCATAGAACGTAGAATTCATTTGGAGAATGCAAAGGAAAAGGGATTTGGAGAATGCAGGCATCGATCCCGCTACCTCTCGCACGCTAAGCAAGCGCTCTACCATTTGAGCTAATTCCCCTCACAGCAAAGGGAACCACAAGGAAGCCTCGAGAGGGTTCGCTCTGTGGCAGGACCTTGCTGTTTTACCCCAAATTGCTAAATCAGTGTCTGGCATTGACTGGCAACTTGCAGTCGTTAAAGATCGGTGCTCATTGAACCATTTCAACCGTCATTATATTGCAAATGTGATGGCAAAGGAGGCTGAGCTCTTCAGATCCAGAGGCAGAAGACTTGATAAAGATGTGCAGAGGGGATTCCAGGATAATCCCTGGTGGTGCGTGGGATGCTATACTGTCCGACAAGCCGAAATAGCTCAGTTGGGAGAGCGTTAGACTGAAGATCTAAAGGTCCCTGGTTCGATCCCGGGTTTCGGCATGTACTGCAGGCGTTTGTGGAATGCAGTCCCTTTCAGCTGCCATCAGACCAGCAGCATGTTGGGTTGGTTGCAGCACAAACATTTTCCCATCCTTTGATGGCCAGTTTTCACCCTACCAGGCTGAAATTCTGCATGGAGGGGAAGTGTGCTTGTCCGAACTTCTGGTGTCATTTTTGTCTACATGGTTGTTGCGAATCAGCGCATGTTCTGTCATGTCTTCAAGCAGCCGTGAGTGCTATTTGAATTGTAGGAACGAAAATAGGACACTATGGAACTCTCTACAGAGCCTGGGTAGCTCAGACGGTAGAGCATCAGACTTTTAATCTGAGGGTCGAGGGTTCAAGTCCCTGTTCAGGCGTGTCTGAAGTGTTTGCCGAAGAAATGTGTAAGCAGACTCCTACAAGGATGACTGCAAAATGCTATGTTGAGCTTTTGGACATTGAAGGTCAAGAAAACACTCCCACGTTTGCAGCAGTATGCTGCAGACTCACAGTTCTAAATAACAGTCACTGGGAGGACATGCCACTCTCAGTACTCTGAGGAGTGTCAACTACAAGGCAGTGGTGTTTCAAGCCAAACCGTTCAGAAGCAATGATCCTGGGTTTTGACAAGACACAAGGGCCTGTCATAGAACGTAGAATTCATTTGGAGAATGCAAAGGAAAAGGGATTTGGAGAATGCAGGCATCGATCCCGCTACCTCTCGCACGCTAAGCAAGCGCTCTACCATTTGAGCTAATTCCCCTCACAGCAAAGGGAACCACAAGGAAGCCTCGAGAGGGTTCGCTCTGTGGCAGGACCTTGCTGTTTTACCCCAAATTGCTAAATCAGTGTCTGGCATTGACTGGCAACTTGCAGTCGTTAAAGATCGGTGCTCATTGAACCATTTCAACCGTCATTATATTGCAAATGTGATGGCAAAGGAGGCTGAGCTCTTCAGATCCAGAGGCAGAAGACTTGATAAAGATGTGCAGAGGGGATTCCAGGATAATCCCTGGTGGTGCGTGGGATGCTATACTGTCCGACAAGCCGAAATAGCTCAGTTGGGAGAGCGTTAGACTGAAGATCTAAAGGTCCCTGGTTCGATCCCGGGTTTCGGCATGTACTGCAGGCGTTTGTGGAATGCAGTCCCTTTCAGCTGCCATCAGACCAGCAGCATGTTGGGTTGGTTGCAGCACAAACATTTTCCCATCCTTTGATGGCCAGTTTTCACCCTACCAGGCTGAAATTCTGCATGGAGGGGAAGTGTGCTTGTCCGAACTTCTGGTGTCATTTTTGTCTACATGGTTGTTGCGAATCAGCGCATGTTCTGTCATGTCTTCAAGCAGCCGTGAGTGCTATTTGAATTGTAGGAACGAAAATAGGACACTATGGAACTCTCTACAGAGCCTGGGTAGCTCAGACGGTAGAGCATCAGACTTTTAATCTGAGGGTCCAGGGTTCAAGTCCCTGTTCAGGCGTGTCCGAAGTGTTTGCCGAAGAAATGTGTAAGCAGACTCCTACAAGGATGACTGCAAAATGCTATGTTGAGCTTTTGGACATTGAAGGTCAAGAAAACACTCCCACGTTTGCAGCAGTATGCTGCAGACTCACAGTTCTAAATACCAGTCACTGGGAGGACATGCCACTCTCAGTACTCTGAGGAGTGTCAACTACAAGGCAGTGGTGTTTCAAGCCAAACCGTTCAGAAGCAATGATCCTGGGTTTTGACAAGACACAAGGGCCTGTCATAGAACGTAGAATTCATTTGGAGAATGCAAAGGAAAAGGGATTTAGAGAATGCAGGCATCGATCCCGCTACCTCTCGCACGCTAAGCAAGCGCTCTACCATTTGAGCTAATTCCCCTCACAGCAAAGGGAACCACAAGGAAGCCTCGAGAGGGTTCGCTCTGTGGCAGGACCTTGCTGTTTTACCCCAAATTGCTAAATCAGTGTCTGGCATTGACTGGCAACTTGCAGTCGTTAAAGATCGGTGCTCATTGAACCATTTCAACCGTCATTATATTGCAAATGTGATGGCAAAGGAGGCTGAGCTCTTCAGATCCAGAGGCAGAAGACTTGATAAAGATGTGCAGAGGGGATTCCAGGATAATCCCTGGTGGTGCGTGGGATGCTGTACTGTCCGACAAGCCGAAATATGCGGTACCTAACCACTGCTCGTCTGTACAAGTCGACGAATCACAGGGCGAAGTCAATCTTTCTAAAGCCAACCACATGCCGAGCCTAATCTTTCAAGAACCAACCACATGGCGAGCCTAATAATTCAGAAGCCTATCAAATGACCAAGTGAATCTTTCACAAAGCCATCCAATCAGAAGGCGAATCCAATCTTTCATTCAGCCAATCCCAGCGAATCCGACCGCCGAGAGGTCACCGCCCTCTTCTTCTTCACCGGAAGTACCCCAGTGTGTGGTTTGTTTGGCTAACGGATAGCTAGCCATTAGCTCTTATTATTATCCCTACACAACGTTACAGGTAAGCAACTGCCGATCCTTTTCATGTTTTAATTAAATACACATATTTCACGTCCACTTTGGCCATATCGTTGATATTTGCGCATATTTTTGATCGCGGTCTTTGACGTAAATATCACAGCATAACGTAACGAGAAGCTAACTAGCGTTAGCTGTGGCTGTGTTTTCGCTATCTGAACCCAAGTTCACGTTAACGTTAACAGCTAAGAAATAGTAAACCTTGTTATCAGTAATCTGCATAATGAGAAACTCATACACAGATAAAAGTAACAGCAGGTAGGCCTACTGATATAAACATTAAATGCCTGTCTATGCCTGTGTTTCTGTTTGTATGTTTTTAGTATCTAATGTATGTTTGTTTATTGCTGTAAGTATAATTTAGTCTACTGTACATCATTTCAGATGTCATTACGAAACAACAAGGCTATGGCAGGTGACACTGAGTGGCTCTCTACTGGGGTGTCTGGTATGGCCATCCACAGTGAGGGAAACATACCTGCTCCTTGCCCAAAAAAAGAGAGATGGCATGACCTTTATAAGGTAAGATTATATGGCTTATCCATGTTCAAGTTAACAACATGACCCTAACACAATACACTGTAACATCAGGTACAGTATGTGATGGTACATGTATGCAAGTCCAGTTAAGTTACCGTATGTGCATTGTGTGTTTCAGACTGCCACAGCCAGGTATCTGCACAGCTCAGGGATTACTGAAGTATCCCAGCAAGATGGAGCAAGGTGACCCTCTACTCCAAGCAGGGCTTCAGGTATGACCTCACCTTCACCCACTCATGCCTCCTTGGCCAACAAGGTGAAATAGTCATATTTAATTTCACTGGGACTTATTTTTCCCTCTGTGTATCTTTCTCAAGGTGAGCGCCTACACTCCAGACAGCGTGTCCCAGGCATTGGAGTATCTGAAGGAGCTCCTGCTCGTCATCCAGCAGCACACCACATCTTGTCTGCACAGGCACACATCCCACCTGCTACAGCGAGCGTGGACCAGCCTGCACGACTCCTGACAGTGAGTACCTGATTGTGTCTCCTGTCCAGATTGTGTTAAAAATGTTTTAACAACCTCACACAGACAAGACTCAAGTCATTACTATTGCTTCAGACAAAATCATTTCCAAGGTTGTTCAGTGTTTAACTGTATGGTCTAATCTTAGAAATATTGATGTTATTTTGATCAGGCTATGTCCTTTGATCAAGTTAAGTCATTGTCCTGTACATGCCACCCCCCCCCCCCCCATCCCCCCACGCACACCCATTTTAGAAACAAACACTCAGGTCTGTTGTGTCACACAGATTATTATTGATGCCTTTTGTATCATCCCACCTGGAGTACTGTAATTCCCTTTTGACATGCCTCACCGGTCCCTGGACTGTCTACAAATGGTCCAGTACACTGCTGTTGACTAAGGCCGCATGCCCACAGGGATTGTTTTTTTGTTTTTTGTTTTTTTCCCAGGTCAGAATGCTTTGGAAATCATGTCCAGAGTGCTTCCAACGTGCACAGACACAGCATTTATTTGTTGCTGCTGAAAAAAATTGACATTGATGAGTAGCCTGCCTCTCCAAAAGTGTAACTTTTCTCTGCTTGAGGCGCCCAGAGCACCCTGCCCAAAAACACTAGCCATCAAGAGCGTTTAAACACCAGGTGCGGTGCTGGGAAGAGGAGCGCTCCTAGAGCGTCCTTACCATAGAGAATGAATTGCAGAAAGGCGCTGGCAGCTCAAACAGACGTTCCCTGTGGACACAGCTGCTTAGTCCAGCACGACATGTCACATCACATCCATCTTAGCTTCCTTACATTGGCTTCCATCAAGTTTAAGGTTCTTGTAATCACTTATAAAGCCCTGCATGGTCAGGCCCCTGTGTAAATCTGTGACCTGATCCATCCCTACATCACCAGTCAATGTGACTGCTCTGTGAAAGGTGCTATATAAATAAACGTTACAAATAAACGTTACTTTCTTAGTTAATTGCTTACTTACTTAGCTGGATTCAATTTACACCTGGCATTAAAACAGGTCCAGGATCTACATCAAAAATGTGATTCATCCTGTTTAATCCATGCCAACTATGTCTCTTTTCATCTATCATCTACAACATGTATCTATCAGTCTGATGTGTCCCATGTTTGTGTTTTCCCTACAGTGGTGAAGTGTCAGTGTGGTGTCTGCAGAGCCTGCTCGCCTCCAACACAACCCACCATCATCAAGACCTGGACCCAGGAGCTGCTGACGCCAGCATGATGGCAGCATACAGATGCCAGCTTTTTGCACACCACACACACTCGACACTGATCTACACAAAGTTACACTCACCACACACACTCGACACTGATCTACACAAAATTACACTCACACTGACCCTTTCTGATGCTGCCATTTGGTTGTGTCAGCTCCTGCTCTCTAGCTGTGATTGGACACTCTGGGGTCAGACAAGTGAACTCTCATTCAAAGGGCCCTCTCTGTCTCTTTTCTTCTTTTTCTTCTTTTGATTGCTGTTTATTATTATTCATTGTCCACTGTGTTCTTTATTTGATTTAGATTGCACATTGTCTAATCGTTTTGTTTTTGTAAATGATGAATTTATTTGAAATGTATTCTCTCTTCGTGTCTTTGATAATACCATGATATTTAAATCTACTACATAATACATTATAGCCAATACGTTTTATACTTGACTGAATGACCAATAAAGTGCTCAAATCAGTTATCACTCATTCAATCATTACTTTCAACTTTTCTTTAGGGCATTACCCACTTTTGAGATAGCCTAAAAAAACTAAATATTTAAAGTGCATACTTTCTTTCCCTATTACAATAATAAAGACCCAGTTTTAAAACCATGCATTGCATATTTACTAACATGCTTGAGGTGGGATTGTAAACCTGTCTCTTCCATTTTACACAAGTAGCCTAACTCATTGAGTGCCAGCCACTATGTAGCCTAATGTGATGGTGCATTAAAAGTTGATCAAAATCACATTATAGTTTAATTAGATTTGAGTTGCAGCACATTGACATCGTTTAGAGCACCAAGGCAATAACTGAATGACATTGGACAAAATTCAAGTAAGTCCACAGCTGGATTCGAACCTGCGTCCTCCCAATTTTTCTTCCTTTTCCTCCCCCTTTTCCCCCCTTTCTCCCCTTCCCCCCCCCTTCTTTACGGACTAATGTTCCCCAGCCTATGCGGAGTTGGGAGAGCGTTAGACTGAAGATCTAAAGGTCCCTGGTTCGATCCCGGGTTTCGGCATGTACTGCAGGCGTTTGTGGAATGCAGTCCCTTTCAGCTGCCATCAGACCAGCAGCATGTTGGGTTGGTTGCAGCACAAACATTTTCCCATCCTTTGATGGCCAGTTTTCACCCTACCAGGCTGAAATTCTGCATGGAGGGGAAGTGTGCTTGTCCGAACTTCTGGTGTCATTTTTGTCTACATGGTTGTTGCGAATCAGCGCATGTTCTGTCATGTCTTCAAGCAGCCGTGAGTGCTATTTGAATTGTAGGAACGAAAATAGGACACTATGGAACTCTCTACAGAGCCTGGGTAGCTCAGACGGTAGAGCATCAGACTTTTAATCTGAGGGTCCAGGGTTCAAGTCCCTGTTCAGGCGTGTCCGAAGTGTTTGCCGAAGAAATGTGTAAGCAGACTCCTACAAGGATGACTGCAAAATGCTATGTTGAGCTTTTGGACATTGAAGGTCAAGAAAACACTCCCACGTTTGCAGCAGTATGCTGCAGACTCACAGTTCTAAATACCAGTCACTGGGAGGACATGCCACTCTCAGTACTCTGAGGAGTGTCAACTACAAGGCAGTGGTGTTTCAAGCCAAACCGTTCAGAAGCAATGATCCTGGGTTTTGACAAGACACAAGGGCCTGTCATAGAACGTAGAATTCATTTGGAGAATGCAAAGGAAAAGGGATTTGGAGAATGCAGGCATCGATCCCGCTACCTCTCGCACGCTAAGCAAGCGCTCTACCATTTGAGCTAATTCCCCTCACAGCAAAGGGAACCACAAGGAAGCCTCGAGAGGGTTCGCTCTGTGGCAGGACCTTGCTGTTTTACCCCAAATTGCTAAATCAGTGTCTGGCATTGACTGGCAACTTGCAGTCGTTAAAGATCGGTGCTCATTGAACCATTTCAACCGTCATTATATTGCAAATGTGATGGCAAAGGAGGCTGAGCTCTTCAGATCCAGAGGCAGAAGACTTGATAAAGATGTGCAGAGGGGATTCCAGGATAATCCCTGGTGGTGCGTGGGATGCTATACTGTCCGACAAGCCGAAATAGCTCAGTTGGGAGAGCGTTAGACTGAAGATCTAAAGGTCCCTGGTTCGATCCCGGGTTTCGGCATGTACTGCAGGCGTTTGTGGAATGCAGTCCCTTTCAGCTGCCATCAGACCAGCAGCATGTTGGGTTGGTTGCAGCACAAACATTTTCCCATCCTTTGATGGCCAGTTTTCACCCTACCAGGCTGAAATTCTGCATGGAGGGGAAGTGTGCTTGTCCGAACTTCTGGTGTCATTTTTGTCTACATGGTTGTTGCGAATCAGCGCATGTTCTGTCATGTCTTCAAGCAGCCGTGAGTGCTATTTGAATTGTAGGAACGAAAATAGGACACTATTGAACTCTCTACAGAGCCTGGGTAGCTCAGACGGTAGAGCATCAGACTTTTAATCTGAGGGTCCAGGGTTCAAGTCCCTGTTCAGGCGTGTCCGAAGTGTTTGCCGAAGAAATGTGTAAGCAGACTCCTACAAGGATGACTGCAAAATGCTATGTTGAGCTTTTGGACATTGAAGGTCAAGAAAACACTCCCACGTTTGCAGCAGTATGCTGCAGACTCACAGTTCTAAATACCAGTCACTGGGAGGACATGCCACTCTCAGTACTCTGAGGAGTGTCAACTACAAGGCAGTGGTGTTTCAAGCCAAACCGTTCAGAAGCAATGATCCTGGGTTTTGACAAGACACAATGGCCTGTCATAGAACGTAGAATTCATTTGGAGAATGCAAAGGAAAAGGGATTTGGAGAATGCAGGCATCGATCCCGCTACCTCTCGCACGCTAAGCAAGCGCTCTACCATTTGAGCTAATTCCCCTCACAGCAAAGGGAACCACAAGGAAGCCTCGAGAGGGTTCGCTCTGTGGCAGGACCTTGCTGTTTTACCCCAAATTGCTAAATCAGTGTCTGGCATTGACTGGCAACTTGCAGTCGTTAAAGATCGGTGCTCATTGAACCATTTCAACCGTCATTATATTGCAAATGTGATGGCAAATGAGGCTGAGCTCTTCAGATCCAGAGGCAGAAGACTTGATAAAGATGTGCAGAGGGGATTCCAGGATAATCCCTGGTGGTGCGTGGGATGCTATACTGTCCGACAAGCCGAAATAGCTCAGTTGGGAGAGCGTTAGACTGAAGATCTAAAGGTCCCTGGTTCGATCCCGCGTTTCGGCATGTACTGCAGGCGTTTGTGGAATGCAGTCCCTTTCAGCTGCCATCAGACCAGCAGCATGTTGGGTTGGTTGCAGCACAAACATTTTCCCATCCTTTGATGGCCAGTTTTCACCCTACCAGGCTGAAATTCTGCATGGAGGGGAAGTGTGCTTGTCCGAACTTCTGGTGTCATTTTTGTCTACATGGTTGTTGCGAATCAGCGCATGTTCTGTCATGTCTTCAAGCAGCCGTGAGTGCTATTTGAATTGTAGGAACGAAAATAGGACACTATGGAACTCTCTACAGAGCCTGGGTAGCTCAGACGGTAGAGCATCAGACTTTTAATCTGAGGGTCCAGGGTTCAAGTCCCTGTTCAGGCGTGTCCGAAGTGTTTGCCGAAGAAATGTGTAAGCAGACTCCTACAAGGATGACTGCAAAATGCTATGTTGAGCTTTTGGACATTGAAGGTCAAGAAAACACTCCCACGTTTGCAGCAGTATGCTGCAGACTCACAGTTCTAAATAACAGTCACTGGGAGGACATGCCACTCTCAGTACTCTGAGGAGTGTCAACTACAAGGCAGTGGTGTTTCAAGCCAAACCGTTCAGAAGCAATGATCCTGGGTTTTGACAAGACACAAGGGCCTGTCATAGAACGTAGAATTCATTTGGAGAATGCAAAGGAAAAGGGATTTGGAGAATGCAGGCATCGATCCCGCTACCTCTCGCACGCTAAGCAAGCGCTCTACCATTTGAGCTAATTCCCCTCACAGCAAAGGGAACCACAAGGAAGCCTCGAGAGGGTTCGCTCTGTGGCAGGACCTTGCTGTTTTACCCCAAATTGCTAAATCAGTGTCTGGCATTGACTGGCAACTTGCAGTCGTTAAAGATCGGTGCTCATTGAACCATTTCAACCGTCATTATATTGCAAATGTGATGGCAAAGGAGGCTGAGCTCTTCAGATCCAGAGGCAGAAGACTTGATAAAGATGTGCAGAGGGGATTCCAGGATAATCCCTGGTGGTGCGTGGGATGCTATACTGTCCGACAAGCCGAAATAGCTCAGTTGGGAGAGCGTTAGACTGAAGATCTAAAGGTCCCTGGTTCGATCCCGGGTTTCGGCATGTACTGCAGGCGTTTGTGGAATGCAGTCCCTTTCAGCTGCCATCAGACCAGCAGCATGTTGGGTTGGTTGCAGCACAAACATTTTCCCATCCTTTGATGGCCAGTTTTCACCCTACCAGGCTGAAATTCTGCATGGAGGGGAAGTGTGCTTGTCCGAACTTCTGGTGTCATTTTTGTCTACATGGTTGTTGCGAATCAGCGCATGTTCTGTCATGTCTTCAAGCAGCCGTGAGTGCTATTTGAATTGTAGGAACGAAAATAGGACACTATGGAACTCTCTACAGAGCCTGGGTAGCTCAGACGGTAGAGCATCAGACTTTTAATCTCAGGGTCCAGGGTTCAAGTCCCTGTTCAGGCGTGTCCGAAGTGTTTGCCGAAGAAATGTGTAAGCAGACTCCTACAAGGATGACTGCAAAATGCTATGTTGAGCTTTTGGACATTGAAGGTCAAGAAAACACTCCCACGTTTGCAGCAGTATGCTGCAGACTCACAGTTCTAAATACCAGTCACTGGGAGGACATGCCACTCTCAGTACTCTGAGGAGTGTCAACTACAAGGCAGTGGTGTTTCAAGCCAAACCGTTCAGAAGCAATGATCCTGGGTTTTGACAAGACACAAGGGCCTGTCATAGAACGTAGAATTCATTTGGAGAATGCAAAGGAAAAGGGATTTGGAGAATGCAGGCATCGATCCCGCTACCTCTCGCACGCTAAGCAAGCGCTCTACCATTTGAGCTAATTCCCCTCACAGCAAAGGGAACCACAAGGAAGCCTCGAGAGGGTTCGCTCTGTGGCAGGACCTTGCTGTTTTACCCCAAATTGCTAAATCAGTGTCTGGCATTGACTGGCAACTTGCAGTCGTTAAAGATCGGTGCTCATTGAACCATTTCAACCGTCATTATATTGCAAATGTGATGGCAAATGAGGCTGAGCTCTTCAGATCCAGAGGCAGAAGACTTGATAAAGATGTGCAGAGGGGATTCCAGGATAATCCCTGGTGGTGCGTGGGATGCTATACTGTCCGACAAGCCGAAATAGCTCAGTTGGGAGAGCGTTAGACTGAAGATCTAAAGGTCCCTGGTTCGATCCCGGGTTTCGGCATGTACTGCAGGCGTTTGTGGAATGCAGTCCCTTTCAGCTGCCATCAGACCAGCAGCATGTTGGGTTGGTTGCAGCACAAACATTTTCCCATCCTTTGATGGCCAGTTTTCACCCTACCAGGCTGAAATTCTGCATGGAGGGGAAGTGTGCTTGTCCGAACTTCTGGTGTCATTTTTGTCTACATGGTTGTTGCGAATCAGCGCATGTTCTGTCATGTCTTCAAGCAGCCGTGAGTGCTATTTGAATTGTAGGAACGAAAATAGGACACTATGGAACTCTCTACAGAGCCTGGGTAGCTCAGACGGTAGAGCATCAGACTTTTAATCTGAGGGTCCAGGGTTCAAGTCCCTGTTCAGGCGTGTCCGAAGTGTTTGCCGAAGAAATGTGTAAGCAGACTCCTACAAGGATGACTGCAAAATGCTATGTTGAGCTTTTGGACATTGAAGGTCAAGAAAACACTCCCACGTTTGCAGCAGTATGCTGCAGACTCACAGTTCTAAATAACAGTCACTGGGAGGACATGCCACTCTCAGTACTCTGAGGAGTGTCAACTACAAGGCAGTGGTGTTTCAAGCCAAACCGTTCAGAAGCAATGATCCTGGGTTTTGACAAGACACAAGGGCCTGTCATAGAACGTAGAATTCATTTGGAGAATGCAAAGGAAAAGGGATTTGGAGAATGCAGGCATCGATCCCGCTACCTCTCGCACGCTAAGCAAGCGCTCTACCATTTGAGCTAATTCCCCTCACAGCAAAGGGAACCACAAGGAAGCCTCGAGAGGGTTCGCTCTGTGGCAGGACCTTGCTGTTTTACCCCAAATTGCTAAATCAGTGTCTGGCATTGACTGGCAACTTGCAGTCGTTAAAGATCGGTGCTCATTGAACCATTTCAACCGTCATTATATTGCAAATGTGATGGCAAAGGAGGCTGAGCTCTTCAGATCCAGAGGCAGAAGACTTGATAAAGATGTGCAGAGGGGATTCCAGGATAATCCCTGGTGGTGCGTGGGATGCTATACTGTCCGACAAGCCGAAATAGCTCAGTTGGGAGAGCGTTAGACTGAAGATCTAAAGGTCCCTGGTTCGATCCCGGGTTTCGGCATGTACTGCAGGCGTTTGTGGAATGCAGTCCCTTTCAGCTGCCATCAGACCAGCAGCATGTTGGGTTGGTTGCAGCACAAACATTTTCCCATCCTTTGATGGCCAGTTTTCACCCTACCAGGCTGAAATTCTGCATGGAGGGGAAGTGTGCTTGTCCGAACTTCTGGTGTCATTTTTGTCTACATGGTTGTTGCGAATCAGCGCATGTTCTGTCATGTCTTCAAGCAGCCGTGAGTGCTATTTGAATTGTAGGAACGAAAATAGGACACTATGGAACTCTCTACAGAGCCTGGGTAGCTCAGACGGTAGAGCATCAGACTTTTAATCTGAGGGTCCAGGGTTCAAGTCCCTGTTCAGGCGTGTCCGAAGTGTTTGCCGAAGAAATGTGTAAGCAGACTCCTACAAGGATGACTGCAAAATGCTATGTTGAGCTTTTGGACATTGAAGGTCAAGAAAACACTCCCACGTTTGCAGCAGTATGCTGCAGACTCACAGTTCTAAATAACAGTCACTGGGAGGACATGCCACTCTCAGTACTCTGAGGAGTGTCAACTACAAGGCAGTGGTGTTTCAAGCCAAACCGTTCAGAAGCAATGATCCTGGGTTTTGACAAGACACAAGGGCCTGTCATAGAACGTAGAATTCATTTGGAGAATGCAAAGGAAAAGGGATTTGGAGAATGCAGGCATCGATCCCGCTACCTCTCGCACGCTAAGCAAGCGCTCTACCATTTGAGCTAATTCCCCTCACAGCAAAGGGAACCACAAGGAAGCCTCGAGAGGGTTCGCTCTGTGGCAGGACCTTGCTGTTTTACCCCAAATTGCTAAATCAGTGTCTGGCATTGACTGGCAACTTGCAGTCGTTAAAGATCGGTGCTCATTGAACCATTTCAACCGTCATTATATTGCAAATGTGATGGCAAAGGAGGCTGAGCTCTTCAGATCCAGAGGCAGAAGACTTGATAAAGATGTGCAGAGGGGATTCCAGGATAATCCCTGGTGGTGCGTGGGATGCGATACTGTCCGACAAGCCGAAATAGCTCAGTTGGGAGAGCGTTAGACTGAAGATCTAAAGGTCCCTGGTTCGATCCCGGGTTTCGGCATGTACTGCAGGCGTTTGTGGAATGCAGTCCCTTTCAGCTGCCATCAGACCAGCAGCATGTTGGGTTGGTTGCAGCACAAACATTTTCCCATCCTTTGATGGCCAGTTTTCACCCTACCAGGCTGAAATTCTGCATGGAGGGGAAGTGTGCTTGTCCGAACTTCTGGTGTCATTTTTGTCTACATGGTTGTTGCGAATCAGCGCATGTTCTGTCATGTCTTCAAGCAGCCGTGAGTGCTATTTGAATTGTAGGAACGAAAATAGGACACTATGGAACTCTCTACAGAGCCTGGGTAGCTCAGACGGTAGAGCATCAGACTTTTAATCTGAGGGTCCAGGGTTCAAGTCCCTGTTCAGGCGTGTCCGAAGTGTTTGCCGAAGAAATGTGTAAGCAGACTCCTACAAGGATGACTGCAAAATGCTATGTTGAGCTTTTGGACATTGAAGGTCAAGAAAACACTCCCACGTTTGCAGCAGTATGCTGCAGACTCACAGTTCTAAATAACAGTCACTGGGAGGACATGCCACTCTCAGTACTCTGAGGAGTGTCAACTACAAGGCAGTGGTGTTTCAAGCCAAACCGTTCAGAAGCAATGATCCTGGGTTTTGACAAGACACAAGGGCCTGTCATAGAACGTAGAATTCATTTGGAGAATGCAAAGGAAAAGGGATTTGGAGAATGCAGGCATCGATCCCGCTACCTCTCGCACGCTAAGCAAGCGCTCTACCATTTGAGCTAATTCCCCTCACAGCAAAGGGAACCACAAGGAAGCCTCGAGAGGGTTCGCTCTGTGGCAGGACCTTGCTGTTTTACCCCAAATTGCTAAATCAGTGTCTGGCATTGACTGGCAACTTGCAGTCGTTAAAGATCGGTGCTCATTGAACCATTTCAACCGTCATTATATTGCAAATGTGATGGCAAAGGAGGCTGAGCTCTTCAGATCCAGAGGCAGAAGACTTGATAAAGATGTGCAGAGGGGATTCCAGGATAATCCCTGGTGGTGCGTGGGATGCTATACTGTCCGACAAGCCGAAATAGCTCAGTTGGGAGAGCGTTAGACTGAAGATCTAAAGGTCCCTGGTTCGATCCCGGGTTTCGGCATGTACTGCAGGCGTTTGTGGAATGCAGTCCCTTTCAGCTGCCATCAGACCAGCAGCATGTTGGGTTGGTTGCAGCACAAACATTTTCCCATCCTTTGATGGCCAGTTTTCACCCTACCAGGCTGAAATTCTGCATGGAGGGGAAGTGTGCTTGTCCGAACTTCTGGTGTCATTTTTGTCTACATGGTTGTTGCGAATCAGCGCATGTTCTGTCATGTCTTCAAGCAGCCGTGAGTGCTATTTGAATTGTAGGAACGAAAATAGGACACTATGGAACTCTCTACAGAGCCTGGGTAGCTCAGACGGTAGAGCATCAGACTTTTAATCTGAGGGTCCAGGGTTCAAGTCCCTGTTCAGGCGTGTCCGAAGTGTTTGCCGAAGAAATGTGTAAGCAGACTCCTACAAGGATGACTGCAAAATGCTATGTTGAGCTTTTGGACATTGAAGGTCAAGAAAACACTCCCACGTTTGCAGCAGTATGCTGCAGACTCACAGTTCTAAATAACAGTCACTGGGAGGACATGCCACTCTCAGTACTCTGAGGAGTGTCAACTACAAGGCAGTGGTGTTTCAAGCCAAACCGTTCAGAAGCAATGATCCTGGGTTTTGACAAGACACAAGGGCCTGTCATAGAACGTAGAATTCATTTGGAGAATGCAAAGGAAAAGGGATTTGGAGAATGCAGGCATCGATCCCGCTACCTCTCGCACGCTAAGCAAGCGCTCTACCATTTGAGCTAATTCCCCTCACAGCAAAGGGAACCACAAGGAAGCCTCGAGAGGGTTCGCTCTGTGGCAGGACCTTGCTGTTTTACCCCAAATTGCTAAATCAGTGTCTGGCATTGACTGGCAACTTGCAGTCGTTAAAGATCGGTGCTCATTGAACCATTTCAACCGTCATTATATTGCAAATGTGATGGCAAAGGAGGCTGAGCTCTTCAGATCCAGAGGCAGAAGACTTGATAAAGATGTGCAGAGGGGATTCCAGGATAATCCCTGGTGGTGCGTGGGATGCGATACTGTCCGACAAGCCGAAATAGCTCAGTTGGGAGAGCGTTAGACTGAAGATCTAAAGGTCCCTGGTTCGATCCCGGGTTTCGGCATGTACTGCAGGCGTTTGTGGAATGCAGTCCCTTTCAGCTGCCATCAGACCAGCAGCATGTTGGGTTGGTTGCAGCACAAACATTTTCCCATCCTTTGATGGCCACTTTTCACCCTACCAGGCTGAAATTCTGCATGGAGGGGAAGTGTGCTTGTCCGAACTTCTGGTGTCATTTTTGTCTACATGGTTGTTGCGAATCAGCGCATGTTCTGTCATGTCTTCAAGCAGCCGTGAGTGCTATTTGAATTGTAGGAACGAAAATAGGACACTATGGAACTCTCTACAGAGCCTGGGTAGCTCAGACGGTAGAGCATCAGACTTTTAATCTGAGGGTCCAGGGTTCAAGTCCCTGTTCAGGCGTGTCCGAAGTGTTTGCCGAAGAAATGTGTAAGCAGACTCCTACAAGGATGACTGCAAAATGCTATGTTGAGCTTTTGGACATTGAAGGTCAAGAAAACACTCCCACGTTTGCAGCAGTATGCTGCAGACTCACAGTTCTAAATAACAGTCACTGGGAGGACATGCCACTCTCAGTACTCTGAGGAGTGTCAACTACAAGGCAGTGGTGTTTCAAGCCAAACCGTTCAGAAGCAATGATCCTGGGTTTTGACAAGACACAAGGGCCTGTCATAGAACGTAGAATTCATTTGGAGAATGCAAAGGAAAAGGGATTTGGAGAATGCAGGCATCGATCCCGCTACCTCTCGCACGCTAAGCAAGCGCTCTACCATTTGAGCTAATTCCCCTCACAGCAAAGGGAACCACAAGGAAGCCTCGAGAGGGTTCGCTCTGTGGCAGGACCTTGCTGTTTTACCCCAAATTGCTAAATCAGTGTCTGGCATTGACTGGCAACTTGCAGTCGTTAAAGATCGGTGCTCATTGAACCATTTCAACCGTCATTATATTGCAAATGTGATGGCAAAGGAGGCTGAGCTCTTCAGATCCAGAGGCAGAAGACTTGATAAAGATGTGCAGAGGGGATTCCAGGATAATCCCTGGTGGTGCGTGGGATGCTATACTGTCCGACAAGCCGAAATAGCTCAGTTGGGAGAGCGTTAGACTGAAGATCTAAAGGTCCCTGGTTCGATCCCGGGTTTCGGCATGTACTGCAGGCGTTTGTGGAATGCAGTCCCTTTCAGCTGCCATCAGACCAGCAGCATGTTGGTTGGTTGCAGCACAAACATTTTCCCATCCTTTGATGGCCAGTTTTCACCCTACCAGGCTGAAATTCTGCATGGAGGGGAAGTGTGCTTGTCCGAACTTCTGGTGTCATTTTTGTCTATGGTTGTTGCGAATCAGCGCATGTTCTGTCATGTCTTCAAGCAGCCGTGAGTGCTATTTGAATTGTAGGAACGAAAATAGGACACTATGGAACTCTCTACAGAGCCTGGGTAGCTCGGTGCCGGGGGAGCGAGAGACTGGCTACTCTCGTCGAATCACATCTAAGCATGTCCACCTTTGCTGTCCAATCACGTGTACGCCTTTCCAGCTTTCCAGCTTTGTCGTCCAATCACCTTCCCAGCTTTCCAGCTTTGTCGTCCAATCACCTGCCCAGCTTTCCAGCTTTATCGTCCAATCACGTCTACACCTTTCCATCTTTCCAGCTTTGTGCCCGCCCCCCCTCCATCGCTATCGTCCATTCATGTCTCATCAATCCCAGCTTCTGACATGCTATGTAAACAAACACAGCAGCATCACCAGCGCCGCAAAAGTTTTCCACGCAAAGGAACAGTAAGTACAACATGAATTATGTCAAATAACATGCATCATGTAAGCTCCAATTTTACCCCCATTCTACTTTATGTAGCTAGCGTTAGCTAACGTAGGTTTGACAGTCATTGCTATAACGTTGGTTTATTTCCAAGAACATGCATGACGTGAGCTCCAATTTTACGCTTGAGTCATTCTACTTTAATATGTACTACCTAACCTAGTTAGACAGTCATTTAATAACGTTAGAACATATTGTCATGCAGTTTTAGCACACTGAAAGAGATTTAGCATAATGATATGTTGTATTCAGATGTTCCTGTTTTAACACAAGGCTTAATATACTACTAGGAGCTGAAATGTGTAGTGGTTCTCAACCTGTGGTACTGGCACCACTGTCATATGATGGTAATTTCTGTGGTGGTGGTAGCCTACTTGGTGTAAAAAGGTTGAGAACCACTCACTGTGTTAGACCCTAACCCTAACCCTATTTGTTGATTTACAAATGCTATTATTTGTTTTTATATTATTGAGTTAGAACTACCCACATTAATATGTTTATACAGTAGTGTAATGAAACTGAATAGTTATAAACTTTAACTGGTTTAGTTTAAGCAGCACTTTTCTGTTCTCTAATGGCAGATGGCTTCCAACCACAGGTGATGAGGAATGGATGGCCCGCCTGCGGAGGTTTGCTGCCTCTGGGGTCTGGCCCTCTGAGGCAGGAAACAGACCAGCATCAAACCAGAAAAGGTGGCATGATCTGTATCTGAAGGTAAACTTGGACAAAGTGATTATGTACAATCATAAAACATAAAGCTATGCCATATTAAAAGCAGCCTCTCTCTGTCTCTTTGTAATTGTTGTCTGTGAGCTTCTGTAAAGCTGCTAGTTCTCATTATACAATTATCAGTGTTGTAACAGTAATTTACCATGATCCGTGTCTCAAACGGCATACTGTGTTGGGTCCTTGCACTTGAGGGAAATGGGCCTGGAATGTCCTTGAATTTGATGTTTAACAAGGTGTGGGAACCCTGGTTATTCTCATTTGTGTTATCAGTTTCAAGTTTATTAAAGAAAAAACATTGTTGCATCACAAGCTGAAATGAGATGTTTTTTTACAAGTTAGAAAACAGACCAGAATAGATACAGTATAACAATAACATGTCTACAGTACAGGGAGGAGATAACTGAAAGGATGGACAATGTGAGCACAGCCTGTCAGCTCTTGGTAAGAAGGACTGCTGCTGTCTTTTTGTGTGACTTATTGGCCCTGTGAACAATCTAGTAGTTCTCAGGTCATATTGGTGCTGTGGAGTTTTGAGGGCTCAGAGTAGGGGGTTGGACCCTTCCTCCTCCAGCATCCGCTTGAATTCTCTGGAGGTGGCTTCATCTCTCCGCTCCGCCAGGCTGGGGAACGTTCCACTTGGTAGACCCATAATACGGCAGCACCTCCGCTGCACACATTCCAGGTCCTGAGTTAGGTTTTTGTTCAGCCCTCCCCAGACTGGAGAAGCATACTCCAAGACAGGTCTGATGAAGCTCACATTTGCCCACTTGCACACTGAGAAGTGGACACTTTTGGACAATGTAGACACTTTTTTATATTTATTTTATCTTAGTTTACTGTTTGCGTCAATTGCCCCTTTTTTATTATTTCATATCATTTCATTCATGTCTTTGTTGTGTGAGAGAGAGGTATATATTTTGTAATAAATTTGCACTATATTTCTACAGCAGTACTTTTTACTTATTTCTACCAAAAATATCTGTGACAACAGGAGTCAAGCAAAGTATTGCTTTGTGCAACCCCAAGCAGGTAATGAAATTACCAGAAAATGTACATCAACAGAACAGTATTGCAAACAGTTCCACATTGCATACAAGCATGCACACTTATTACGTCATTCAGAGAAGACAATTACATTGTTGCTGTGCCTCCTTCTTTCTAAAGCAGACATCATATATATGTATATATATATATCCGAACACAGACCTCCACCAAGGCCCATGTTCAATGGGTTCTTCCTTGGCCCATGCTACGCCTTTCCATTAAGTTTCATGAAAATCGGCCCAGTAGTTTTGATGTAATCCTGCTGACAAACAGGTATTTGAAAGCTGCCCAACACTTGGTAAGCGTTTGGGTTTAGAGATGTGTTCCAGCCGGGATTCAAACTTGTCACCTTCACATCCATAGTCCCCCATGTTATACTTAGTGAAATGTCATGTTTAGACACATTTCTCAAATTAAGAGGCTCAAAAGTGCGACCTAGAACTTCTGATGGGCAGCAGAGTCAATAGTAACTCTCAATTCACTTCATTTGAAGCCAATTTTCTCTCTTTTTCTCTCTTTTTCTTCCTTTTTCTCCTTCCCCCTTCTTCCCCTTCTTTCCCCTTCTTCCCCCCTCCATCCAGACTATTGTTCCCCAGCTTTTGCGGAGTTGGGAGAGCGTTAGACTGAAGATCAAAAGGTCCCTGGTTCGATCCCGGGTTTCGGCATGTACTGCAGGCGTTTGTGGAATGCAGTCCCTTTCAGCTGCCATCAGACCAGCAGCATGTTGGGTTGGTTGCAGCACAAACATTTTCCCATCCTTTGATGGCCAGTTTTCACCCTACCAGGCTGAAATTCTGCATGGAGGGGAAGTGTGCTTGTCCGAACTTCTGGTGTCATTTTTGTCTACATGGTTGTTGCGAATCAGCGCATGTTCTGTCATGTCTTCAAGCAGCCGTGAGTGCTATTTGAATTGTAGGAACGAAAATAGGACACTATGGAACTCTCTACAGAGCCTGGGTAGCGGTGCCGGGGGAGCGAGAGACTGGCTACTCTCGTCGAATCACATCTAAGCATGTCCACCTTTGCTGTCCAATCACGTCTACGCCTTCCCAGCTTTCCAGCTTTGTCGTCCAATCACCTTCCCAGCTTCCCAGCTTTGTCGTCCAATCACCTGCCCAGCTTTCCAGCTTTGTCGTCCAATCACAGCTCATCATGCCTTGCTTTGCTGTCCAATTACGTCTAAACCTTTCCATCTTTCCAGCTTTGTGCCCGCCCCCCCTCCATCGCTATCGTCCATTCATGTCTCATCAATCCCAGCTTCTGACATGCTATGTAAACAAACACAGCAGCATCACCAGCGCTGCAAAAGTTTTCCACGCAAAGGAACAGTAAGTACAACATGAATTATGTCAAATAACAAGCTCCAATTTTACCCCCATTCTACTTTATGTAGCTAGCGTTAGCTAACGTAGGTTTGACAGTCATTGCAATAACGTTGGTTTATTTCCAAGAACATGCATGACGTGAGCTCCAATTTTACGCTCGAGTCATTCTACTTTAATATGTAGGCTACTACCCAACCTAGTTAACGTTAGAACATATTGTCATGCAGTTTTAGCACACTGAAAGAGATTTAACATAATGATATGTTGTATTCAGATGTTCCTGTTTTAACACAAGGCTTAATATACTACTAGGAGCTGAAATGTGTATTGGTTCTCAACCTGTGGTACTGGCACCACTGTCATATGATGGTAATTTCTGTGGTGGTGGTAGCCTACTTGGTGTAAAAAGGTTGAGAACCACTCACTGTGTTAGACCCTAACCCTAACCCTATTTGTTGATTTACAAATGCTATTATTTGTTTTTATATTATTGAGTTAGAACTACCCACATTAATATGTTTATACAGTAGTGTAATGAAACTGAATAGTTATAAACTTTAGCTGGTTTAGTTTAAGCAGCACTTTTCTGTTCTCTAATGGCAGATGGCTTCCAACCACAGGTGATGAGGAATGGATGGCCCGCCTGCGGAGGTTTGCTGCCTCTGAGGTCTGGCCCTCTGAGGCAGGAAACAGACAGGCATCAAACCAGAAAAGGTGGCATGATCTGTATCTGAAGGTAAACTTGGACAAAGTGATTATGTACAATAATAAAACATAAAGCTATGCCATATTAAAAGCAGCCTCTCTCTGTCTCTTTGTAATTGTTGTCTGTGAGCTTCTGTAAAGCTGCTAGTTCTCATTATACAATTATCAGTGTTGTAACAGTAATTTACCATGATCCATGTCTCAAACGGCATACTGTGTTGGGTCCTTGCATTTGAGGGAAATGGGCCTGGAATGTCCTTGAATTTGATGTTTAACAAGGTGTGGGAACCCTGGTTATTCTCATTTGTGTTATCAGTTTCAAGTTTATTAAAGAAAAAACATTGTTGCATCACAAGATGAAATGAGATGTTTTTTTACAAGTTAGAAAACAGACCAGAATAGATACAGTATAACAATAACATGTGTACAGTACAGGGAGGAGATAACTAATAGATACAGTATAACACTAACATGTCTACAGTACAGGGAGGAGATAACTAAAAGGATGGACAATGTGAGCACAGCCTGTCAGCTCTTGGTAAGAAGGACTGCTGGTGTCTTTTTGTGTGACTTATTGGCCCTGTGAACAATCTAGTAGTTCTCAGGTCATATTGGTGGTGTGGAGTTTTGAGGGCTCCGAGTAGGGGGTTGGACCCTTCCTCCTCCAGCATCCGCTTGACTTCTCTGGAGGTGGCTTCATCTCTCCGCTCCGCCAGGCTGGGGAACGTTCCACTTGGTAGGCCCATAATACGGCAGCACCTCCGCTGCACACATTCCAGGTCCTGAGTTAGGTTTTTGTTCAGCCCTCCCCAGACTGGAGAAGCATACTCCAAGACAGGTCTGATGAAGCTCACATTTGCCCACTTGCACACTGAGAAGTGGACACTTTTGGACAATGTAGACACTTTTTTATATTTATTTTATCTTAGTTTACTGTTTGCGTCAATTGCCCCTTTTTTATTATTTCATATAATTTCATTCATGTCTTTGTTGTGTGAGAGAGAGGTACAGTATATATTTTGTAATAAATTTGCACTATATTTCTACAGCAGTACTTTTTACTTATTTCTACCAAAAATATCTGTGACAACAGGAGTCAAGCAAAGTATTGCTTTGTGCAACCCCAAGCAGGTAATGAAATGACCAGAAAATGTACATCAACAGAACAGTATTGCAAACAGTTCCACATTGCATACAAGCATGCACACTTATTACGTCATTCAGAGAAGACAATTACATTGTTTCTGTGCTTTCAAGGCTTATTCCATTTATTGTTAATGGGATTGCATTTATGAATTGGGTCTTCTTTCTAAAGCAGACATCATGTATATATATATATATCCGAACACAGACCTCCACCAAGGCCCATGTTCAATGGGTTCTTCCTTGGCCCATGCTACGCCTTTCCATTAAGTTTCATGAAAATCGGCCCAGTAGTTTTGATGTAATCCTGCTGACAAACAGGTATTTGAAAGATGCCCAACACTTGGTAAGCGTTTGGGTTTAGAGATGTGTTCCAGCCGGGATTCAAACTTGTCACCTTCACATCCATAGTCCCCCATGTTATACTTAGTGAAATGTCATGTTTAGACACATTTCTCAAATTAAGAGGCTCAAAAGTGCGACCTAGAACTTCTGATGGGCAGCAGAGTCAATAGTAACTCTCAATTCACTTCATTTGAACCCAATTTTCTCTCTTTTTCTCTCTTTTTCTCTCTTTTTCTCTCTTTTTCTCCTTCCCCCCTTCTTCCCCCTTCTTCCCCTTCTTTCCCCTTCTTCCCCCCTCCATCCAGACTATTGTTCCCCTAGCGGAGACGGTAGAGCATCAGACTTTTAATCTGAGGGTCCAGGGTTCAAGTTCCTGTTCAGGCGTGTCCGAAGTGTTTGCCGAAGAAATGTGTAAGCAGACTCCTACAAGGATGACTGCAAAATGCTATGTTGAGCTTTTGGACATTGAAGGTCAAGAAAACACTCCCACGTTTGCAGCAGTATGCTGCAGACTCACAGTTCTAAATACCAGTCACTGGGAGGACATGCCACTCTCAGTACTCTGAGGAGTGTCAACTACAAGGCAGTGGTGTTTCAAGCCAAACCGTTCAGAAGCAATGATCCTGGGTTTTGACAAGACACAAGGGCCTGTCATAGAACGTAGAATTCATTTGGAGAATGCAAAGGAAAAGGGATTTGGAGAATGCAGGCATCGATCCCGCTACCTCTCGCACGCTAAGCAAGCGCTCTACCATTTGAGCCAATTCCCCTCACAGCAAAGGGAACCACAAGGAAGCCTCGAGAGGGTTCGCTCTGTGGCAGGACCTTGCTGTTTTACCCCAAATTGCTAAATCAGTGTCTGGCATTGACTGGCAACTTGCAGTGGTTAAAGATCGGTGCTCATTGAACCATTTCAACCGTCATTATATTGCAAATGTGATGGCAAAGGAGGCTGAGCTCTTCAGATCCAGAGGCAGAAGACTTGATAAAGACGTGCAGAGGGGATTCCAGGATAATCCCTGGTGGTGCGTGGGATGGTATATTGTCCAGCAAGCCGAAATTGCGGTACCTGACCACTGCTCGTCTGTACAAGTCGGCGAATCACGGGGCGAAGTCAATCTTTCAGAAAGCTAATCAGACGGCGAGTTCAATCTTTCAAAAGCCAATGAAATCACCGCGTCAATCTTTCTTTCAAAAGCCAATCACATCGCCAGCTCCAAAATGTCAAAAGCCAATCGCATGGCAACGTCTTTCTTCCCAAAGCCAATCACATTTGCGAATGCCTCTTTTGCCCGCCCTTCCTCTCGTCAGCCGATGACGTTGACGGAAGTACCCCAGTGTGTGGTTTGTTTGGCTAACGGATAGCTAGCCATTAGCTCTTATTATTATCCCTACACAACGTTACAGGTAAGCAACTGCCGATCCTTTTCATGTTTTAATTAAATACACGTTTCACGTCCACTTTGGCCATATCGTTGATATTTGCGCATATTTTTGATCGCGGTCTTTGACGTAAATATCACAGCATAACGTAACGAGAAGCTAACTAGCGTTAGCTGTGGCTGTGTTTTCGCTATCTGAACCCAAGTTCATGTTAACGTTAACAGCTAAATAAGAAATAGTAAACCTTGTTATCAGTAATCTGCATAATGAGAAACTCATACACAGATAAAAGTAACAGCAGGTACTGATATAAACAGTCAATGCCTGTCTATTAGGGCTGTCAATCTCCCTCTATAATCAAATTCGAATTTCAGTGCTTTATACATTTTAATATTCGAATTATATTCGAATATTTTAATTAATTTTTAATTGAATTAAAAAAAAAAAAAAAAAAAAAATGGTCTGAGTGAATTGTTGTCTTCTCTTATGTTATGTTCTGATTCTAAATATAGCTGAATCTTTGGGTTTGACCAAGTAAAACTTTTTCTAAGCATTTTACCAAATGTAGATGGAAAAGTGAATGGTGGATGAATATTCAAAATAATATTAGGCTTATCACAAATAGTCCAGCAATGATGTTTATTTAAGAAAACATGTTCCTTGTACAATGTACATACATTCATTGCATTAGAAAATAGGTCAGATAACCAGAGCTTAGTTAATATTCATCAGTGATGTATTGGTGCTGTCTGAAATGCTAAAATAAAATAATTGATAATAAAAAAAGACACAGCCTTTGTTTGAGCTCCTTATCAATAAACAAATAAGTAAACTTTGCCAAAACAACAATGAGCCATGAACAAAAAAAAATCTGTCACATATTGCACTTAAGAGCTACAGGTTTACATTCAGTATAGCAGCTTCAACAGTCAACTTCAGTTAACAATGAATGAACACTGAGTGGCTCTCTACTGGGGCGTCTGGTATGGCCATCCAGTGAGGGAAACATACCTGCTCCTTGCCCAAAAAAAGAGAGATGGCATGACCTTTATAAGGTAAGATTATATGGCTTATCCATGTTCAAGTTAACAACATGACCCTAACACAATACACTGTAACATCAGGTACAGTATGTGATGGTACATGTATGCGCCATCACATTTATGCGCCATCACATTTGCAATATAATGACGGTTGAAATGGCCTGCAGTACATGCCGAAACCCGGGATCGAACCAGCGACCTTTAGATCTTCAGTCTAACGCTCTCCCAACTGAGCTATTTCGCATAGCATCCCACGCACCACCAGGGATTATCCTGGAATCCCCTCTGCACATCTTTATCAAGTCTTCTGCCTCTGGATCTGAAGAGCTCAGCCTCCTTTGCCATCACATTTGCAATATAATGACGGTTGAAATGGTTCAATGAGCACCGATCTTTAACGACTGCAAGTTGCCAGTCAATGCCAGACACTGATTTGGCAATTTGGGGTAAAACAGCAAGGTCCTGCCACAGGGCGAACCCTCTCGAGGCTTCCTTATGGTTCTCTTTGCTGTGAGGGGAATTAGCTCAAATGGTAGAGCGCTTGCTTAGCGTGTGAGAGGTAGCGGGATAGATGCCTGCATTCTACGTTTTATGACAGGCCCTTGTGTCTTGTCAAAACCCAGGATCATTGCTTCTGAACGGTTTGGCTTGAAACACCACTGCCTTGTAGTTGACACTCCTCAGAGTACTGAGAGTGGCATGTCCTCCCAGTGACTGGTATTTAGAACTGTGAGTCTGCAGCATACTGCTGCAAACGTGGGAGTGTTTTCTTGACCTTCAATGTCCAAAAGCTCAACATAGCATTTTGCAGTCATCCTTGTAGGAGTCTGCTTACACATTGCTTCGGCAAACACTACAGACACGCCTGAACAGGGACTTGAACCCTGGACCCTCAGATTAAAAGTCTGATGATCTGTCTGACCTAAGGCTGGGGAACATTAGTCTGTAAAGAAGGGGGGGGGAGGGGAGAAAGGGGGAAGAAAGGGGGAAGAAAGGGGGAAGAAAGGGGGGGAAAGGGGGAGGAAAAGGAAAAAAAATTGGGAGGACACAGGTTCGAATCCAGCTGTGGACTTACTTGAATTTTGTCCAATGCCATTCAGTTATTGCCTTGGTGCTCTGAAATGGTGTCAATGTGATGAAATTCAATATTACCTCAACTATAATGCGATTTTAATCCACTTTTAATGAACAGTTTCCAATCCTTGGCAGATAGCTAAACAGGTTTCGCCATTTATCTTCCCATACACATTTCGTAAAATGCGTATAAAAGTAGTTTTACTGGTTCAAACCCAACGGTACAGATATATTTAGAAACAGGAGAGATCGCATAACATTTCACTGGGACCAAAACGTTAAAAAAATGCGGGTTTCAAGAAAATATTTTTTCGATTTTTATTTTTTTTTAGTTTTGGTCGGAGTGAAATGTTCTATGGTCTCTCCCGATTATAGCGTTAGCTGAACCGTTCGGTTCGACAAAGTAAAACTATTTTATAAGTATTTTACAAAATGTCTATGGGAAAATAAATGGCGGATGAAAATCGCTGATACAGTGCTGAAGCAGGAAGTGACGTTCCACTTTGCCTCTCTATAAGGAAGCCTTGAGAAGGTTCACCCTGTACCTCACTGTCTTTTAAAATCTCGATATCCAATCGTAATATTTCTGGAATCTGACTCTTTTCCCCCAGTGAGCGACGTATCTAGATGCAAGTACTGCATACTTAGATATGAGTAGATATCAGTATGTTGTGTTGTACCTTGTGTGAGCAGCAGCAGCAGCTTCCCTCTCTCTAACTCCAGCGTGAGGCTGAGTCCTGCCTGCCCCTCTGCATGCAGCAGTATCCCAGAGTTCCTCAAGGTTTTAAACTTCAGAGAGAGGATCTGTGGTGACGTCTCACTCTGCCTCAGCCCTGGACTCAACCTGTAGAGCAGACCGCTGCTGCCGCCGTCCAAGCTCGCCACGTCAGAGGCTGAAACACACAGATGGAAGCACTTTACTGTGTGAACCTGACACAGATCAGCAAAAGATGGGGAATACAAATCAGAAAATACTTTTGGTTTTACACAATACGGTAAGCCTATACACCACATGTTACAGTAGCCTATATACTACTGAAGTCAAACAACACAATGACATACTCGTCATGTTAGCATGTTTTAATTCTACCATGAGTGAAATTTAAATTTTCAGTGAAAGTTTGGCTTTTTTACCCAGGACCCAGGCTTCACCCTAACCTTAACTCCAGCGTAGGCAAATTGCCCCCAAGATTTTGATTATTTTATTTTCATTCAATTCATTTGTCTTGTGTTGTAAATCCAGTGCACCCTTTTGCTTGCAGCTTGCACCTTTCATGTGACCAACACATGTTGTGTTCAATCTGTGCTGTCATATCATCCTTTCATGGTTTAGGAAAATCATCAGATTCAACAGGTAATTCTTTTTTTTTCAGAATGTTTTGCCATTTCACAAAATGTTGAGACTGTGTTGTCTTGTGAGTGCGTTTACATGCACACTAATACACTGTTTATTAGCGGATTTCTAGTTACCTGTTTATTCAAGTGTCATGGAAACAGCATCCTTTATCGGATAAAGGCCGTTATCAGTTTATGAGAAAACCGATAAACACACCTAGGTTACTGCTGAGTCATCAGGTAAACCCGTCATTGCCGTCAATGTCCACTCACGCACTTTGAGGTGAGTTCCCGCTATTTACCAAGTGCATGTAAACGCGGAAATCAGATTATTCCCAGTTACCTAATTATTCTGTTATCCGTTTATTGTTTGCATGTAAACACACTCTGTGTTGCTTAAATGTTATTGTGGTTTAAAGACTGTTGGTCCTTAAATTACCTCCCCACCTCCACCAACACACACACACACACACACACACACACACACACACACACACACACACACACACACTCCCCCACATCCAGGCTACATCGACATTCTGGTAGCATCAGACCTTGTTTGTTGAACTGATATTGAGCAAGAAACCTCTGGACTGGATCTGTATTCTGTTTAGACGGTTACATCGATAATCACCTTAGCTCAGGGATTTGGAAAGAGGAGAGGAGCCGAGGTGAAATGAGAAGAGGTGCGAAGAGGTGAGGAGAGATGAGAAGAGGAGCGATGAGAAGAGGTGAGGAGAGAAGAGATGAGGTGAGGTGAGAAGAGATGAGGGGAGAAGAGGAGAGAAGAGGTCAGAAGAGATGAGCTGAGAAGAGGTGAGAAGAGGTGAGGTGAGAAGAGATGAGAAGAGGTGAGAAGAGGTGAGGTGAGAAGAGATGAGGAGAGAAGAGGTGAGGAGAGGTGAGGTGAGAAGAGATGAGGAGAGAAGAGATGAGGAGAGAAGAGATGAGGAGAGAAGAGATGAGGAGAGAAGAGATGAGGAGAGGTGAGGTGAGAAGAGATGAGGAGAGAAGAGATGAGAGAAGAGATGAGGAGAGAAGAGGTGAGGAGAGGTGAGGTGAGAAGAGATTTTTTTTGATTTTCAAACTCCCTTTAATAAACCATTGCAAACCTAATACAACACAGCTTTATGCACTACACACAAAAAAACATGTATTTTCTCAAAGGTTCACAAACAACTCCTCATCTTCTCCCACAGAGCACAAAACCCCCCCAACCGTCCATATCTCGCTGAATTCCAGCACATTGTCCGTCATCTTGTAGAAGGCGTACTCCACCCTTAAACGGGCCTTCAGTAGTCCCTTCAGAACCAACACCGGCTCAAGACAGCCGGCATTCTGAGTCTGATGCTTACATGTCAGCCAGATGGCCAACTTGGCAGAAGCAGACAGAAAGTTCATCAGTGTATGGACACTCTTCTTTCTTGCACTGTATTTAGGGCCAAAAACAAACACAGCAAAAGAAAAGTCCTCTCCCAAACCCTGACACCACCTTTCCAGGAGTTCAAAAAGCTCTGACAGTCGTGAGCATTCCACAAACAAATGTGCCAGGGTCTCGATCTGATTACAGAAAGAGCATCCCTCTCCCAGCTCCGGATCCAGATGCGCTCTGTATCTGTTTGTAGCTATTGCACCATGTACAACCCTCCACTGTAGATCTGCTGCCCGCTTCTCAACGGGCAACTTATACAAGGACCGCCAGCTGCCTTTTGGAGAAGCATCTGGGCCAAAAAAAACTCAACCCACCTCGACTCTTTGACCCCCTCCAACAAGCGCAGATTCAGGACCTTGACACACGTGTGATATATGTCCTTCTTTCCAGCATCCTGAAACGTGTCCAGATGAGGCGTTTTAAATGTCAGCAGCTGTCCTTCTCCCTCCTCCCACTCCCCCACAACAGCGGAGATAAACAAAGTGGGGAAACCATGAGAATGATGAGGAGAGAAGAGGTGAGGAGAGATAAGGAGAGGTGAGGTGAGAAGAGGTGAGGAGAGATGAGCTGAGAAGAGGTGAGAAGAGGAGATGTTAGAAGAGGTGAGGAAGAGGAGAGGAGATGATGGTTGAGAAGAGGAGATGTGAAGATCGACTGCAAACTAAAACACTACTAAACTATTTGAAAAGGGTAGCAGCATCAATTTCCTTTTCAGCTGCACAATAAATTTTTCTGAACGCCTTTTAATGAGCTTAGCACACACACACACACATGCACGTGCGCGCGCACACACACACACACACGCACGCGCGTGCGCGCACGCACACACGCACACACACACACACACACACACACACACACACACACACACACACACACACACACACACACACACACACACACACTCCAAGCCACTTTGAGCAGTGCATTAGTACATTGTGAGGCTGACTGCTGATGATGGCAGAGCGGCAGGTGGAAATCAGATGATCTAAAGGTTGTTACACATCGTGTTTTTTCTTCTCTCTGATTAATTTGCACGTGGATATTTTTCAAACCTATGTCAATGTCAGTGCAACCGTGTTTACATACGGCAAGTTTCGCGGAGCGATATAACGGCTTTTTTGCTGCGTTTTTCTTTCAGAAATTCGCTTCCGACATGTACACATCTGTTGCTGTGATTGACAGGTGGGTCAAAATTCGCCTCACAATTTTGTGCTGTTTATTCCCGTCACTCTTGGTGTGTAACTCTTGGTGTGTAACAGCCTCAAGTCTACCTCCATGTGTGAAGTTGAGAACTTTAACATCAGTCCATTCTCTCTGTTTCTCCATCTGGTTTACCTGTCAGCCAGGATTCTGCTGTATGCTTGGTTCTTATACTGTATAGTTTATGACTTAAGTCTAGGGCTGCCACAAACGATTATTTTGATAGTCGACTAGTCACCGATTATTTCAACGATTAGTCGACTAATCGGATCATATCGCACAATTACTCAATCGCTCTGATTTAGCTATCATCAGCTTCTAAATTTAGCTTCAAGTTGTTTTAAGCATGTGCCAAATAAAAATAAAGACAATTAAGATGATAATTCACTCAAAAATAATCTTTTCATGAACTTTAAAGTTTAGAGCATGTAGCAGCATATTTATTTCTGGCATCAATGTACTTGCATGTAATAAATGTAATATAGTGCAAATTGCAAAACTGCAAAATAGTACACATTGAAATTGAAAACATATAGTGCAATGAAATATGTACTATCCATTGAATGAATAATGCAAAATAAAATTAGGGCACTACTACGTGGAATGGAAATGGAACCAAAAACTATTCACTATGTCTGCAACCAAAATATCAACAAAAATAAATAGTTTCAGTCTTCTCAGGCATCAAACACATTTTTGAATGTAGTAAGTAAAGAGTGCAAACTGCGGAGTAAAATGAAATAACTATAGAGAGCCAAAGTGAAACGTCACTTCCTGTACCAGCCTGCGAAAAATATGAATGGTGGTGGACGGAGAATAAGGTTACTTTTTTGATCCCGTTTGAATTGTGCCACAGGGTGCCAACGCTAATTTTGTCAATTTAAAATGTAACTTTGCATGTCAAGAAAGTCGCAGTTTGTCGCCAAACTGTTGCACTAGAAGTTATAAATCAGAAAGACTACATACACTGTCGCCTAAGTGACGGCACAGCTGAAGACCGGCGACATGCCACAAGCTTCCACGAGGTATGTAGTTTTTATACGAAACTAACCCCTACGTTTCAGTTTAACGACAAACTGTGACTTTCGTGACAGATCAGGTGGCTGAGATTGGAGATTTGTGACACAACTGCAGAGAAGCTATTTTGGTCAAATATCTTTGAACTTATGCACAGATACAGTACATGTAGTTACATGTGTGTATTTCATTCCTTACAGCAGTGGTCTTAGTTTAACAGTGGGTCTGGGACCCCCGGGGGCCCGCAAAGTACTGCAGGGTGTCCAATTCTTGTCAAAGTAGATTGTGAAAAACAATTTAAAACAAGTATTTTAGACAAAAATAATAATAAGTAAACTCAAAGCATTAATCAGCAATAATAAGCTACCTTTGACAAAAATGATTTACAAAGCGAATCTGATGAAGCAATAATGCGAAACATATTGTTCGCTCCTCTTTTTTATTTTTATTATTTTTTGGGGCATTTTATCTTTATTTGATAGGACAGTAGACAGACAGGAAAGGTGGGGAGACAGAGAGGGGATGACATGTGGCAAATGACCACGGGTCAGATTCGAACCCGGGTCGGCTGCGTGAAGGACTTAGCCTTTGTGGTACGCGCTCTACCAGGTTCGCTCCTACTTCCTTTTTTAATGTAATCTATTAAGAAGTAGAACAACCGCACCGCGGATTTATGCCTCTGCCATTAGTTCATTCTTGAGTCCAAATCGCCATTTGAGGCAAATTGGAAGAAATTCCGTCAAGGCACTCCTGAGATGTTGGGCTGAGAGCTTGGAAATTGGGTGTGTGAGGTCACAGTGACCTTGAACTTTGACCTTTAACCATCAAAATCTAATCAGTTCATCCTTGAGTCCAAGTCGATGTTTGAGGCATTCAACGACACCCCAGAAGATCTCCCTCTTTTTCACAGCGCAATGTTGGCAGACATGGCTCACAGCGTGGTGTTCAAAGAAGAAAATGTACAGACTTATTTAGCCATCCACAAACGTGACGGCACACCGTGGTGTTCCCGTGCCGATGTACCCCGCTTTAAAATGAGCCAGGTAGACCGAGAAAAGCCAGGGTTAAGACCCAATTTATGCCTCTCTAATTCTCTAATCTCACTTCATCATGATACAAGATGGTAATCTCCCGCTATCTCCAGAGCAAAGGAACCAGGGACTCACTTATCCCCACTGCAATTACACAAATTGTGAATTCAATGTGGATTAAAAGGTGCAAGGCATCGAGCTGCTGATTCCTACTGATATGGTAGAAGATGCAGTAATTTGCTAAGTTTGTCATTTCAACCCTGTCTGCAAAACACATTTCCTTATAGCATCGTTCCCAGTGATCCCAGCAGCAGTGTTGGATGTGGAGGGAAAGGCCAGAGAGGCCAGTGAAGGACAGAGGACTTACTGTACGGACAGCCGTAGGCCTCCAGCCTGAGTCCGATCCGTCCGCTGGGATTCCAGTCCAGAGGGAGCAGGCGGAGGAAGCCAGCCATCACCGGCTGCTGCAGCTTGTACTGAACCACACTGTCTGCGTTACTGTTACCTGGAAAGACCTGCCACACACAAGCACGCGCACACACACACACACACACACACACACACACACACACACACACACAGAGAGAGAGAGAGAGAGAGAGAGAGAGAGAGAAACATGTTAACACTGTGTCTGTCAGTCTGTCTGCATTGCTGTTATCTGGAAAGACCTGGAACATACAGACACATGTTAACAGACTGTCTGTATAATCCAGCTGAGTCAACTTGTTCCCATTTACCTTCAAATTGAAGTTACACTGCATTCCTAAAGGCCAACCAGTGTTTCCTATTGCTCTATGGAGATTTTCACTCATTACAATTTGGAGAATGAGGCAATGGATCGTAATAGAGAGCCGCAGGAATGAGTCCAGAAGTATTTTCCGGGTTCTTCAGTGGAAAAGGCTATGGGATTTAACATGGGGGTTTCACTTAAATCCATAAAATAAGGTCTGTGGTTAACAAAAGTGTTTGGAAACGCGAACCTGGCTTCTGCATGATAATCTCACAAACATGAACAACTTTTATGACTTTTGGAACGTAAATGCATTTTTTTTACGCGATTTTTATAAAACGCCTCAAAAGTCATAAAAGTTATTCACGTTTGTGAAGGGTATCATGCTGAACCCAGGTTCGCGTTTCCATAAACTTTTGTTAACCACAGACCTTATTTTATGCATTTGAGTGAAATCCCCATTCTAAAACCCCAAAGACTTTTCCACTGAAGAAACAAATGGCGGCGATTTCTGGATAAATCCTACAAAAATACGTCATCCCTGCGGTACACTATAATCAGTCTCTTTCTGCCTGGGCTGAATGCCTAATGGCTCTCCAGAATGTAATGCAGGTACAAGAGGTTGCGTTTGGAGTGAGTGGTGCAGGTATGAGAGGTTGTATTTGGAGTGAGTGGTGCAGGTATGAGAGGTTGTGTTTGGAGTGAGTGGTGCAGGTATGAGAGGTTGTGTTTGGAGTGAGTGGTGCAGGTATGAGAGGTTGTATTTGGAGTGAGTGGTGCAGGTATGAGAGGTTGTGTTTGGAGTGAGTGGTGCAGGTATGAGAGGTTGTATTTGGAGTGAGTGGTGCAGGTATGAGAGGTTGCGTTTGGAGTGAGTGGTGCAGGTATGAGAGGTTGTGTTTGGAGTGAGTGGTGCAGGTATGAGAGGTTGTATTTGGAGTGAGTGGTGCAGGTATGAGAGGTTGTATTTGGAGTGAGTGGTGCAGGTATGAGAGGTTGTGTTTGGAGTGAGTGGTGCAGGTATGAGAGGTTGTGTTTGGAGTGAGTGGTGCAGGTATGAGAGGTTGTATTTGGAGTGAGTGGTGCAGGTACAAGAGGTTGCGTTTGGAGTGAGTGGTGCAGGTATGAGAGGTTGTATTTGGAGTGAGTGGTGCAGGTACAAGAGGTTGCGTTTGGAGTGAGTGGTGCAGGTATAAGAGGTTGCGTTTGGAGTGAGTGGTGCAGGTATGAGAGGTTGCGTTTGGAGTGAGTGGTGCAGGTATGAGAGGTTGTGTTTGGAGTCAGTGGTGCAGGTATGCGAGGTTGTATTTGGAGTCAGTGGTGCAGGTATGAGAGGTTGCGTTTGGAGTGAGTGGTGCAGGTATGAGAGGTTGCGTTTGGAGTGAGTGGTGCAGGTACAAGAGGTTGCGTTTGGAGTGAGTGGTGCAGGTACAAGAGGTTGCGTTTGGAGTGAGTGGTGCAGGTATGAGAGGTTGTGTTTGGAGTGAGTGGTGCAGGTATGAGAGGTTGTGTTTGGAGTGAGTGGTGCAGGTATGAGAGGTTGCGTTTGGAGTGAGTGGTGCAGGTACGAGAGGTTGCGTTTGGAGTGAGTGGTGCAGGTACGTGACGTTGCGTTTGGAATGAGCGGTGTGACTTTTGAGTTTTTTTCCTCAACTGGAAAAGCTCTTGCTCTCTTGCTCTTATGATGCTATCGCTATCACTCTCCATGCAAGTTCACATCCCTTTTCTTGGGAGTGTGGAAAGCAGAGCATGTGAGCGGAGCGGAGCGGGTGGATTCTGGCTTGAGCGGTGAGCGGGGACCAGAGCAGTACCGGAGCCAAAGTTGGAGCGGCACCGATCACCCGCTCAGTCCCGCTCCAGTTTCGATCACAACATGTTTGAACCAGAATGCATCGGTGCGTGGCCATGTGCACCCCCACTATTTTCTTGCCAGCTGCTGCGAGACGAGAAGGAAGAGAAACGAACATGGGAAATACATAACTGAAGTATAATTAGACAAGGCAGGTTGAGGGAACGTGGGTTCACACAAAAAACTTAATTACATTTCATGACAAACTAAGTCTTGGAATGCATTGATATGACAACGATATGTCAATATCAATGCATTGATATTGACATAACAGATTGATGATAAAAGTGGATCCAAGTGTTTATAAGTTTGTGACTTGTGGTCTGTGGCTCTCCGGTTTGATTTTCTGACAAAATAATGATATGAATGAAAATCTGTTTGGTGGCCAGAACATGGACGAGGAATATTAGTTATAGCTACAAAAGGAAAATGTGTTGTGTCTGTGATTGATCAGCTGCTTCAAGTGAGAAAGTAATTTCCTTTCTGTGTTGTTTTGAAGTCAATATAAACCCCTTTTAGTAACTGTTTGATTATATGGAGGTGTGCAGTATGCTGATAATTGGATTCCGCAGTTGAAGATATTGGTTGATGCTTAACAGAGCTTAACCAGGCCATTTTCTGGCTTGATTCCTGGTTCGTAATGGAGTGAATATTGTTGCGTTTTGTTTGGACGTTTTCTGAGTCTATGAGGATGGAATCGCCTCAATTTGCCTCTACCAATAACAAGGAACGGAGGTTTTCAGAGGGCTGTGGAAACAAATGACACACTGTGTAATATAGCAACACTGTATCTGTACTGTACCGTATAGCACGGAAATGGTTTTCAAGCTTTTCAGTTTCCTTCATTCTGGGTCTGTAACAACAGAATGTGATTTTGTGTGTGTCAAGAATGAATGCAATGCAATTCACCCCCCACCCCCCTCTCTCTCTCTCTCTCTCTTTCTCTCTCCATCTCTGTTGCTCTCTCACCCATCTGCCTATATCTATCCTAATTCCATCCTTACTTTGAAGTTGACGTGCAGGTTAACTGCAGCATGAAGCTTAAACACATCATTAACTTGTTAATCCGTCTGTAGTCTTCAGAGAGCCCATCTCCTGAGATGACGGAGACACACCGTGTGCGTGTGTGTGTGTGTGTGTGTGTGTGTGTGTTAGTGTTAATTTCGTTGACGAAAACTATGACGAAAAATGTTAGTCGACTACCTTTTTCCCCAAGACTAAGATGAGACTAAAATGTTCAGACTTTTAGTTTCATTGACTAAGACGAGACTAAAATACTCAAACTTTTAGTCGACTAAAACTTGACTAAACAAAAAGAGGATGGGGTTGACTAAATATGATAAAAACTAACAAGGACATTTGACACACGACTAAGACTACGACAAAATTTAAAAATAGACGACAAAATTAACACTAATTATCGACTGTTTCCCCCCCTTAACACATTCAGTGCCACAGCGCTTCAGTAAAATTGTCTGGAGCCTGTGCCAGATTCACTTCCATTCAGTTGAAAACAGCTATAGAATTTTTTCTATTATGGCTATATTAACTCATTGAGTGCCAGCCACTTTTGGAGAACGGATGCTCCCAGTGCCAGAGTTTCAGAGCGTTTTCAGTGATTTCTCGAGGCCCACAGAATATTGTGTGATATTACTATGTAAACACTGAACACGCACAAAGAACGATGAGACTCTATTCTATCATCTGCAAAAAAAAGTTTATTGATCCCATTTTCCGTTCTTTAGTTATGAGCCGGAGAAGATAGCTTGATTCATCCAAAAAGAGCAATTTTTTTCTAGAAGCTGAGATAATTGGCCTTTTGTGAAATTAAACATTTCAAGCACATCACTGACTCTGAAGCTAATCTTTTCTAATGTAGTCACACCTCAAAAATAATTTCCTTCAATAAAACAGTGAAGGCCAGGGAATTCTGTTTGGCAGAATAATATTTTTTAGCTACAACCAGCAGCGCTGGCCCCTGCGTGCGCTGCTGGTTGCAGCTTCTTGCTGGTCTTGATTTGCTGCTGGTGGGCATCGGATATTCTGGCTTGCGTTTGTCAATCCTGTCCTGCTGCCTGGGTCTGTCTGGGTGTTGCGCGCTGCTCTGCGTGCCCCCCCCCCCCCCCCGCCCCGCCCCGCCCCGCCCCGCCCCGCCCCGCCTCGCCTCAACTGCACACTCCTCCTCCTGTCTGTGGTGGCTCTCTGCTGAGTTTGCTGTGCGCACAGTGAAGGGACATCGACATCCTGCTTTTTTACAGCGTTCCGCGTGTGTTTGTCACCGGCAACGATGCTTCCAGTTGAGAATAATAACAACTCCACGGTGTGGATGTGCGGATGTGCTGTCCGGCTCAATTGTGGGAGCAGATTGGCTGCTGCAGGCACAGCTGCAGTAACGTGCTTCAGCATATCGATGCATACGGATGCGATGCGATTTCCGTTTCCATAACGACTTCTTCTTTGTTTTTTCCTTGCCTTTCTGTTATGTGGAGAGCACTGTCGCCACCTAAGGGTTCTGTAAAATAGGTTAGACACATCCAATAGCTATAATATTTGTACATCAGAGGCAGAAGGCTTTGATCGACGCCCCACCGTCAAAAAACGCAATTGACGAACATGTCCGTCCTTGGCACTCTACGTTACTATTTGAAATGACGAACATGTCCGTCCTTGGCACTCAATGAGTTAACGGGGCTGGACTTTAATGAAACATTGAACACTCCTGCTTCTTCCAAAGAAGAAATTTTGTTTCTAGACAGTTCCATTATGAAATTACAGCCTCTCAAAAAAGTGCACTTTCAAGGGTTTTCTGTCGTTTTTTTTTTCTTTCCAAGATATAGCCCCTTTTATGAATACCTTTTGCACTCTAATTTCGAGCACATTCACTGACTCTGGCTGGTGTTTTCTGATGTGGTGGCGTGTGGTGTGGTTTCTGTGCAGCCACACACCCCTCTCCCCCCCCCCCCCCCCCCTCTCCACCTCTGAGCTGCGGGCTCCTCCCACACGCACAGAGTTTGCTTTCTCGACTCCGTTTTTGCCCCGGACAGATCCCAGCTTTGCTGCGCGCATCATTTCCTTGATGTGCATCAAGGAAATGATGCGCGCTGGCAAACGCGACTGAACGAAAAGGCTTGGCCCGTTCGGCTTTCTAGGAAATCGTGTGGAGATAGATAGAAGAATAAGAGCTCAGTTGTGAGCGCGGATGCAGCCGAGCCCACTCTCGCTGTAGACGGAGCAATATATACGGCTCTGGCAGAAAGCATGCATCGGTTTCCACGGCTTTCTCCGCTGTCTCCTGTACAAAGTAAAGGATCTGAGGTGGGTGGAGCAGCTCCTGTGACGATGTTTAAGGTGGCGCCGTGTGATCCCTTGAAGGGATTCATGCTCACTGGCTGGGTACGACCTTAAACAGCAGAATTATGGAATAATATGAATTATGATTTTAGGACGTCCACAGACGTCCTTGGCACTGAACGTTACTTTTTTTTAGGACGTGCACAGACGTCCTTGGCACTGAATGTGTTAATGCAGCAGTTCAGGTTCCTGTGCTGTAGCATCATAGATGTAGCTGACATGTAGCTGTCTTAAAAACATTTACAGTAGTTACAACAGAACCCACCCAGTCTTAGCTAAGGGTCTTATCTATATGTGTATGAGGCATTGTGTTCCCAAAATGTATAGCTACTTGCTTGTCTACATTATATCCAGAGAAGTCTGAGTGCTTTCCCCACAGCACAGCCAGGCTCCCTCCATTCTCCCCTCAGTTGCGGGCTGAGCAGGGACTGTAAATATGGTCCACTTGTCGTTGCTACCGCCGCACGCCGACACTGGCCCGGGTGGGCAGAGTCACCATTAGCTACTTTCCCTGGGAAAGAGTTGCCAACACTGCTTTGAATTACAATTAGGCTACTAGTGCAAGCGCATCAGCAGATTCAACAGTTTTCATTGACTAAAACTAGACTAAAATGTGAACAGTTTTCGTTGACTACAACTAGACTAAAATACTTATGGTTTTATTTGACTATAAGCTGAGACTAAAATGCTCAAACCTTTAGTCAACTAAAACTTGACTAAATAAAAACAGGATGAGGTTGACTAAATATGATACAGACTAACAAGGACATTTAACACGTGTCTAAGACAGACTAAATAAAAAAATAGCCGACAAAATTAACACTAGTGTGTGTGTGTGTGTGTGTGTGTGTGTGTGTGTGTGTGTGTGTGTGTGTGTGTGTGTGTGTGTGTGGCTGAGAGACGAGGACATCGTCGCTCTCGAGGACACCTTGTGTGTGGCTGAGTCTGTGACATTGTGCGTGTGTGTGAGCGTGTGTGTGTGTGTGTGTGGGGGGGGGGGCTGTGTGATACTCTAATGGAGTGAACACGGCTGATGCTGAGGAACAAAGTGCTGTGTTTCCTGTTGAGTAGGCTGAGGACAGAGCTGCATCTCATTTACTGTTAGAAATCCTTCAACAGAGAGAGAGGGGGGAGAGAGAGAGATGGAGGGAGAGAGAGAGATGGAGAGGAAGGGGGGAGAGAGAGAGATGGAGGGAGAGAGGGAGAGAGAGGGAGATGGAGAGAGGGGGGAGAGAGAGAGATGGAGGGAGAGAGGGAGAGAGAGGGAGATGGAGAGAGAGGGAGATGGAGAGAGAGAGATGGAGGGAGAGAGATGGAGAGAGAGAGATGGAGGGAGAGAGGGAGAGGGAGGGAGATGGAGAGAGAGGGGGGAGGGAGAGAGGGAGGGAGATGGAGAGAGAGAGATGGAGGGAGAGAGAGAGAGATGGAGGGAGAGAGAGGGGGGAGAGAGGGAGATGGAGAGAGAGGGGGGAGGGAGAGAGGGAGAGGGAGGGAGATGGAGAGAGAGGGAGATGAGAGAGAGAGATGGAGGGAGAGAGGGAGAGGGAGGGAGATGGAGAGAGGCAGATGGAGGGAGAGAGGGAGAGAGAGGGAGATAGAGAGAGGGGGAGAGAGAGAGATGGAGGGAGAGAGGGAGAGGGAGGGAGATGGAGAGAGAGGGAGAGAGATGGAGGGAGAGAGGGAGCGGGAGGGAGATGGAGAGAGAGGGAGATGGAGGGAGAGAGGGAGAGGAGAGAGAGGGAGATGGAGGGAGAGAGGGAGAGAGGGAGATGGAGAGAGAGGGGGGAGAGAGAGAGATGGAGGGAGAGAGGGAGAGAGAGGGAGATGGAGAGAGAGGGGGGAGAGAGAGAGATAGAGAGACAGAGAGAGAGAAATAAAGGGAGTGGAAAAATGAGACGTGGGAAATGGGAGAAGTGAAAATAGAGTAAAGGTAAATATGTCCAGCAGCTCCGTGCAGCTCCGGTAAGGCTGCTGGAACAGACCCACACACCCATGGCCATGTAATCTTGTCAGACACATGTAATCTTGTCAGACACATGTAATCTTGTCAGACACATGCGGCTCTGTCAAAAATAGAACATGTGTGTATTTTCCTCCGTACCGCATGTATAGATCTCAACAGGCAGGTGACTTTTCGTGACGTATCCCGCCCCAGAAGTAAGTAGTTCCCCATTCATTTTCTCCATAGACATTTCGAAAAATCCTTAAATAAAGAGGCCGGAACAAAGCCAACCCGATTGCCGTTGTTATTTTTGGGGAACCCCTCCTCGCCCCCCTATAGCGAGTCTCTACTCAGCTAAAGGCAAAAAAATGACTACGGGCCCCTCTATCTTCGACTCTGCTTGCACCGACCCCCTAAACAACAACATACAGTAACACAATCCTCCAGGCATCACGGAAGAAAAGTGTCTGCTTTTTTCAGTTGAAAATACGTCAGTTCTGTCGAGCAACACTCGAGCGCCAAGTTAGCCTGAACAGTCATTCCCTCATCCTTAGAGCACTTAAGCTGGAAGGAGAGATAGAAAGAGAGTAACGCTCCCAGCATCCTCAGGCTTTAAGATGAAAGGAGAGACAGACAGAAAGAGAGAGAATAAAGAGAAAACAGAGATTATTCCTCCCCTCATCCTAAGTGGAGGAGAGAGAGACAGCGAGGATGTTTTCTCGAGTCGTCCTCAGCACTCTAAGCTGAGAAGGAAGAGGTAGAATAAAAAGGAGACATGTGAGAGAGTGAGACAGATGAGAGAGTGAGACAGAGAGAGGAAAAACAGTGCTCCTCCCTGATCTCCTCCACAGACGTTGAGACTGATCCAGCGGCTCTGACATCGACTCTCTTCCCGGTCGAGCCGCTAAGCTGAGCTGACTGAGACATGGAAGTTTAGCCGCACTTTGAGATGGGCAGAGCGTCACACCAACAGCTTTTTAAGCTGCGAGAGCCTGGCAACAAAGTCACATCATGATGACGTTGTGATGACGTCTTTCAGTGACGTCCAGGACTAGGCCAAATCACAGCCGATATGGGGATGATTTAGATGGCTTTTTTCCAAGTCGTCGAGCTGACGTCGAAATATGACGTTACCATGAACGGCCATATTCAGTTATTCTGCTATGTATTCACCAGCTTTATAATATATGTCCAGATTAACAATTTATACTACATTTTTTTAAATAAAATTGTATCCCAACAGGGACCTGAGTCTCCCAGCTAGAAGAATACTTACTTTACCACTACACTACCTGATTTCTGAGATATATAAACAATATGGCACGTTGAATGAATATACCATTTCAAAACATGAATCGCTGTTCACTTGTTCTTTCCAACAGTGTGTGGCACATCCAACCATGAAATCAGGACAGTTTAAAACGCGAAACGTAATTTATTTCATGCAAACCTTAATCTCAAAGAATCCTTGAGGTTTCCCTCAAATTTTACAAGTGTAGCGTGCACAGCCAGTTAAATAGGGAAGGCTTAATTTTCTCCAGCCTGTTAACGTTATAATGTTTACCCGGGGCTCCTGTACACCACAGCACAAGCTAAATGACGAGACATGAATATACTGTAGGCTACATGTAACCTTATGGCAATCACAGTGCTTAAACAGCACACTCCACACCACCGGGACACCCCCGGGCGACAAACAAACGCACATTCAAACACCAAGCAGCCACAGACAGCCGCAGAGCTGAGAGCGCTTAAGTGTTTAAGTGACATTTGTTGTGATCGACACATTATGGACTGTACTGTATCATGAGAAATATGAATGAACATATCATGATTTAACATGTTGTCCTCTCTAGCTAAGAAACCTCTATTCAGAGGAGACAAATGGCTTTTGTGGTTGCCCCAGGACGTTTCACACCTCTCAGAGCCTCAAAGGATTCCGGCCATTGTTTTATCTCTAAGGGTAATCCAGCCATAAAACCCCCTTTTCCCTTGCCTCACGTTACAGAATGGGCATAGCCCAACTCACCGAACGATGTGATTGGCCCACCATGCATGCTCATTTTAATATGGGACCAGTAACAAAACTGGTCGAAAGCAGTTTTAACTTGCAGTCTACAGAATGAGTCTCAACTAAGCTTTTGTGCGCAGCGGAAGGGTCTGGAGGAGCCAGGAAGCCAGCTCCCCTCCCCCGCTCGCTGCACCCCCTGCGCTGCAACAAAGGCCTGGCCAGGGCCTCAGAAGGAACCAGGCCTCACTCAGAAAACGCCTACCAAAGGCCAGCCGTAAGTCCCACGAGACATAGCATGCTTACACTGAGATAGTTATACTTAATCTCAGTTTAATTTAAGTCGGTTTAGCGTTATAAGTCGCAGGGAAAAACCTCCTTACGCTTCCAGACTTACCACAGCCTGGCATAACGCCAGCTGTTGACCAAGCTTCCAGGCAAGAACGCCTGACTGACGACCCTCCCCGCGCACCGCACGTGCAGGAGAAGAAGAAGAACGCCACACCGCAGCAGGGCAAACCAACGGCTGCAGAAAGACACACCGTGGCCCCAGTCGCAGAACCCACAGCCGACGAAGGACGCAGAAGACCCACCGTGGTGCCAGCCACAGAGAGCAGCCACCCACTCCTTCGACTCAACGAGCAGAGAGACTGCACGTCAACCCCCTGCATCATCTGCGCCCCCAGCAGACATCCGCTGCATGCTTGCCCAGGCCAGATCGCACGTCGGCCCCGACGTCAACTCAGCCAAACCTCGAACCTCCTCCTCAACTCAGCCAAACCTACAGCGCACAGGACAGCCGTGCCAACAACGGAACGATTCACTTAGCAGAGTGAATCCGCGTGAGAGTTTATGGTTTAATGGTTCTGGGCAGAGTTAGGGGTTAAAATGCATTATCATATGTGTTGATTACAGTATCCTGTATGTGACTGTTAGCGATCTGTGAGAATTGAGGCCACCAGCGTGTTCTCTCTCTCCCCTGCTCTCCCTCTCTCTCTCTCCCTGTCGATTCCCCTCTCTCTCCTTTCACAACTTTGGCAAAACCGCCATTTTGAAAAGGAGGCGGTCTGAACACGATCAGCCCGCCCCTCAGCCAATCCTGGGGTGACACAAGACACTCCACCTACCTCCTCCTCTCTCTCTCACACACACACACACACACACACACACACACACACACACACAAGTGCTAATTAACACCCACATACTCACATACCCACACACCCAGGCCTGCCAGCCAGGCAGACTTAAAGCACACACACACACACACACACACACACACACACACACACAATTGATAATGTTTGTTCACATTAGGTATTAGCTATAGATGTGGTAGAGTATTAGTCATAAAAGTAAATGTGATGAACTGATATTTTAATCATTATGTTAATGTCAATTGATATTGTGATTTATTAAATCTTTTTATTACACAATGCTATGAATCTTGGTTGTTATTCATGAGGTATTTTATCTGTGGAAATCTGTGACAGAAGCTTACGAACTTTGACCCTTCAATTAACTGTACAATGTACACTATATCACTATGAGACTGATATGACAATTTGGTTTGGTGTCTAATCTAGTCATAACTGACTTTTAGACAGGTCTGTAGCCTTAACTACAGTGGTGCCCCGAATCTTACAGAGAATACAATATTTTCTGTCAAATCTAATACATTTATGAATATTAATAATTCATAATTATTAATAATCATATCTCATAACCAAACCAGCTCCTGCGAGCACAACATAAATGACGCCCCGTTTGAGGATTCTAATATCAGTATTTCCACAGATATGATATGCATGAATAATAAAAATTCATAAATTTTTGGAAAACCAAAATTTTTCAAATTTTTCCAAAATCAGGTTTTCTATAGCGCTTTGCCAAGCAAATCACATGCGTCAGAAGACACTAAAGGAACTCTAATCATAAAATATGGAATCTTCCCATAATCTTAACACAAGTTAGGATTTGTATTTAATATTTCTGAGCAAAACAGTCCCAAAGACAACAGCTCAGTTTAAAATCTTTGATTCCATTTTTATGTTAGAAACCACAGTTAACAAACTGTTTTCCACTGTGCCTTCAACCTAAAATTATGAGAGATAGCAATGTTCCATCTATCAGAGAGTGATCTTTAACAGAAACAAACAGTGCTGCGCATTTTAAAGTGGAACCTTTGATGCTAATTTGAAAGCCACACCGGCAAAGGGTGGGGGGAAGTCAGGCTGCCCCCCCCCTCACATTAGCATTCCAAAACATTCACCCTGGCTCTCAACAGCCAGAGACAAAGTGTAAACAAAGCCCTGTGACCACCAGTCACAGTGAATTTGCATGCGAAAGACAGGCAGACACCTGCACCTGATGACACTGACAGCAGACACCAGCCGAGTGACAGCTGACAGATGTCAAACTAACTGCATGCAATTGGCAGCTAACTCACAGAGAGACTGTCACATTTGGGCCATTCTTTAATTAGAATTAGTAACTGTGGGCATTGACGCTCACGACAACGTGACGCCATAGCAAACAAGGTGAGTGCACACACCTTTTGCTTAAAATTGACAGCAGTAAAACAGCTGCTTGACTCATCGCAATGAGTCTGCGCTGCCACAAGATGGTCAGCGCTGAAACTTTCTTTAAGATGGCCGCCACCGACTTGCAAGCGGTAGCCGCCTCTCTCATCTGCCCGCCCACAGGAGGAGCAGATGAATTTAGCATTGTAATGCTAACACTAGCGGTCCTAATAATTCCATTGGGAATTATTTTCTTTCTGCAAAATCGCAGATTCCAGGTGCAGGACGCTGCGCATCAGCGGCAGACCACTGTCTACCAGACGCAGATAGGCAGACTGCGCAACAGCTGTCAAGCTACGCTGCAGGCCAACCTGGGCCTGCATCGACAAGCCCAGGTCTGCCAAACAGAATTAGCCCGACTGCGAACAGAAGTTTCCCGGCTGCAACAGAGCCAAAGAGGCATGCAGACCGGACCCCCGGCTTCAACCCCAGAACCGGGAGGCCAGGAAACACTGGCAGATCAGGTGGGTCCAACGACCTACATCCCTCTTGAGCCACCCATGGTGTCGGCGACCACCCGAGCAGTAATAGCACGGCAAACAGCCAAGGCTTCCAAGCAGCGAGAGCACCAGAAGGCCGTAGCCCCGCCAGAACCGGAGGCTGACACGCCCCCTAGGGCTAGACCAACCCCCGACTCGAATCAGACCCCCGCACACCACTTAGCGCCCGCGCTGGCAAGCAGCCGCGCTGCTAGACATCGCGACACCACACCGCGAAAGGGGGGAGACCGCTCTCACAACGAGCAAACTGATTCAGGCTATTCAGCCCAACAGTCGTCGTCCGATTCAGAGCTCGACTTTCATGCTTATGACATACCAGTCAGTCATTCATCCGAGCAACCCACGTGTAGAATCAGACGTTATTCACGCTTTCATCCAGCTCTGACTTCCACCTCAGAGCACAAACTGCTGACAGTCAAACGACTTGACAGCGCCACTTCCGGTTATGACAAAACGATCCACACTGCAACCCCCTGCAGGGAGGAACGTGTGTCTTACCGGCTTTCCATTTATCACGCCCGGGGCGAGTCGATCGACTACCGCCCTGTGCGTTATAAACGGTCATTTGCTCAGGCCACCAGCGGGTGCGCTGATGAGTCAGAGCCAGTCACTAAGTTCCGGCAGATCCACTCCGCTTCCCAAACAGAGAGCGTGACTATGATGAGCAGGGGAAACAAACAGCATTCACAGCTGGACACAGACCAACTGCCCAGTTATGCTAACCTGTCATTCAGAGAGGATCCTGCTAGGTCTTTCTCACAAGAGGCTATCCAGCCTCACTCATTTTCTAGCTCCTGTCCACCAAGGAAACAGGAAGTCAGCTCTTCCACCCCTCCCCCCGAAAGGGGGGACCCCGGGCATGATGACATTAGTCGCTCTTTGGTGCCCAATCGGGCAAACGGCCACTCCTTCTTGCAGCCTCTACTGCCAAAACAGAGTGATTCAGGACTCTCTCTCCGAGAAGCAGAGTCACGCTATCACTTACTGGAGTCAATAGCCAACGACATCGATTTGTTTGATCCCGCCAGTCACGAGGTACACTTGACCGATTATCTCAACGAAGTCGAACGTGGTTCGCAGGCTCTACCACACGCCTTGCCGCGAGAGAAAGCTCAACTGATATGGAGAACGAGCTCAAAGCACGTGCGTGCGTTTATCCAAACGCAACCTTCCCATATCAGAGATGACTTTGACAAGCTTCGCGAAGCCTTGGGCGAAGAGTACATCCTTACCCAGTCGTCAGCGGCGGGGAGGAAAGCGGCCTTACACGTCAAACAGAATTACCAGGAACATCCTAGGGATTACTTCAGACGTTTGAAAAGAATTTATAATCAAGGTAGAAATGGCCCGGATCAAGGAGACGTGCCACGTCTCAAGGAACTTTACCTAGATGGTCTGCATGACTCGGTGCGCCCATCCGTAGCCCTAGACGCACGTTGGTATGACCGAAACATGCGCACGGTTCTCAAAACCGCCTCAATAGCGTGGGAGGTGGAGACCGAAGCAAAAAGCAGAAATGGCCAGTTTCAACCCACCAACCGCGTGTGTGTGGACCCAGAGACGGTACCACACACACGCTCACCACGCAGGCCAGACCACCTGGTTCTGCCGGACAGAGCCAAGGGGGGTAGCTGCTGCCCAAAGAGACATCACAGTCACGCCACAGGGCGCGAACGGCGTGAGTCTCCTCAGCACACTAGGCCCTCCACCCAATTAGACATCCGAACGGGAGCCAGACGCCTGACGGGCAGGGTGGGCATTCAAGCCACCAGAGGCCCTCCCAGGAGATGACATCAAACTCGGTGAAGGGCGGGTGACTGGACGCAGCCACCCTGTCACCCCTGACAGTCACCTGTCACTCGGCTCTCACCCTTATCTCTATGTAGGCTAGATGCATTGTCAACGCTGTGCTGTGAAACATAACACCTTTACGGCAGGCAGACCACATCAAAATAGGACAAAGCTTGGCACATAGCTACACAGAGACACATAGCACAACACTGCTGGAATGCAGCACACATTCAAAATCACACCCTGTCACCCTCTCTCTCCTTCTCTCCTCCTGCCCTTCCCTGTTTACCATGTTGATTTTGAAATGATGTTGTGTATGTGACCTTAAGGTTGTATTATCTATATGGTAATGAGTCTAGGTATGGTTAGGAGTCTGCCCAGAACCAAACCTGAACTATGAACGGCCTGAGTATGACACTTTGATCCCACAGAACAGATGGACATGGACCAAAAGTTACAGCAAACTGTCTGTACAGCCCTTCATCCTCGCCCGCGGACCGCAGGTCGACAGCAGTCCACAGACGAGGAGGGGGGATGTTGTGATCGACACATTATGGACTGTACTGTATCATGAGAAATATGAATGAACATATCATGATTTAACATGTTGTCCTCTCTAGCTAAGAAACCTCTATTCAGAGGAGACAAATGGCTTTTGTGGTTGCCCCAGGACGTTTCACACCTCTCAGAGCCTCAAAGGATTCCGGCCATTGTTTTATCTCTAAGGGTAATCCAGCCATAAAACCCCCTTTTCCCTTGCCTCACGTTACAGAATGGGCATAGCCCAACTCACCGAACGATGTGATTGGCCCACCATGCATGCTCATTTTAATATGGGACCAGTAACAAAACTGGTCGAAAGCAGTTTTAACTTGCAGTCTACAGAATGAGTCTCAACTAAGCTTTCGTGCGCAGCGGAAGGGTCTGGAGGAGCCAGGAAGCCAGCTCCCCTCCCCCGCTCGCTGCACCCCCTGCGCTGCAACAAAGGCCTGGCCAGGGCCTCAGAAGGAACCAGGCCTCACTCAGAAAACGCCTACCAAAGGCCAGCCGTAAGTCCCACGAGACATAGCATGCTTACACTGAGATAGTTATACTTAATCTCAGTTTAATTTAAGTCGGTTTAGCGTTATAAGTCGCAGGGAAAAACCTCCTTACGCTTCCAGACTTACCACAGCCTGGCATAACGCCAGCTGTTGACCAAGCTTCCAGGCAAGAACGCCTGACTGACGACCCTCCCCGCGCACCGCACGTGCAGGAGAAGAAGAAGAACGCCACACCGCAGCAGGGCAAACCAACGGCTGCAGAAAGACACACCGTGGCCCCAGTCGCAGAACCCACAGCCGACGAAGGACGCAGAAGACCCACCGTGGTGCCAGCCACAGAGAGCAGCCACCCACTCCTTCGACTCAACGAGCAGAGAGACTGCACGTCAACCCCCTGCATCATCTGCGCCCCCAGCAGACATCCGCTGCATGCTTGCCCAGGCCAGATCGCACGTCGGCCCCGACGTCAACTCAGCCAAACCTCGAACCTCCTCCTCAACTCAGCCAAACCTACAGCGCACAGGACAGCCGTGCCAACAACGGAACGATTCACTTAGCAGAGTGAATCCGCGTGAGAGTTTATGGTTTAATGGTTCTGGGCAGAGTTAGGGGTTAAAATGCATTATCATATGTGTTGATTACAGTATCCTGTATGTGACTGTTAGCGATCTGTGAGAATTGAGGCCACCAGCGTGTTCTCTCTCTCCCCTGCTCTCCCTCTCTCTCTCTCCCTGTCGATTCCCCTCTCTCTCCTTTCACAACTTTGGCAAAACCGCCATTTTGAAAAGGAGGCGGTCTGAACACGATCAGCCCGCCCCTCAGCCAATCCTGGGGTGACACAAGACACTCCACCTACCTCCTCCTCTCTCTCTCACACACACACACACACACACACACACACACACACACACACACACAAGTGCTAATTAACACCCACATACTCACATACCCACACACCCAGGCCTGCCAGCCAGGCAGACTTAAAGCACACACACACACACACACACACACACACACACACACACAATTGATAATGTTTGTTCACATTAGGTATTAGCTATAGATGTGGTAGAGTATTAGTCATAAAAGTAAATGTGATGAACTGATATTTTAATCATTATGTTAATGTCAATTGATATTGTGATTTATTAAATCTTTTTATTACACAATGCTATGAATCTTGGTTGTTATTCATGAGGTATTTTATCTGTGGAAATCTGTGACAGAAGCTTACGAACTTTGACCCTTCAATTAACTGTACAATGTACACTATATCACTATGAGACTGATATGACAATTTGGTTTGGTGTCTAATCTAGTCATAACTGACTTTTAGACAGGTCTGTAGCCTTAACTACAGTGGTGCCCCGAATCTTACAGAGAATACAATATTTTCTGTCAAATCTAATAAATTTATGAATATTAATAATTCATAATTATTAATAATCATATCTCATAACCAAACCAGCTCCTGCGAGCACAACACATTGGACACATTTTCACCAAACAGCGACATTATAAAAATACACGTTTCTTAACCAGGAAGTGACAGAGCAAAGCATCCCATCCCATCCCACTAATTGAGACCCTGTAGACCAGGGGTGTCGAACTCAATTTGCTCAGGGACTACAGGTGCAAATTAGCTCTTAAGCTAACCCTGGCACATTTACATTGATATTGATGTTGATTAATGTGCACTGTCCCTGATTAAAAAAAAAAAAAAAAAAAAAAAAAATCACCCCGGGCCACATCAGCATTATGGTTGCGCTCAAAGGGCCGGTTGTAAATATAACACGATATAAATGTATCTATAGCCTACTTGTTCTCATATTACATCATTGCCTCTGATTCGATTATTATTAATTTTGAGTAACTAGCTCTGAAAGCAGAATTATAAGGAAAACAATGGCAAACAGACAACTAGTAGCCTACAACTATTATTCCATTTAACAATAGCTATTTTAAGCCATATTGCAAAGAATTGTATTGCACAAATTGTATTCTTTGCTAGCTCTCGCGGGCCGCATGAAATGAGGTGCCGGGCCGGATTCTGTCCCCGGGCCTTGAGTTTGACACATATGCTGTAGACTCACTGTATTTGCCAGAGTGAATTTCTGGTGTTGGTTATGGACACAGGTGTGAAATCATCTCTACAAATCTGTCTCCTACACAGCAGTGAGCAGCGCCGACAGAAAGCATGGATTCACCCAACATTAGCCTCGACCTTTTCCCTCCCTCCTGGAAACATTACTGATGTCATGTTCAATAATTTATACCTTAAATTTCAAATAGTTGCATTGTTGCTGCTATTTGGGGCCACCAGCAATGTGAAATTGCCAAGTGCAACTTTAAAAGAAGTTGGAAAGGAAAGGGCACTCATCGCTAACAACTGGGGTTCAATCATGAGAGACTCGTAATATAATTTTAACAAACTTTATTGAATCAGAATAGACGGTTTGAGTATGGCGTATGACTCCATGATGTGACGCTCCTCTTGCTTATGAGAGAGGGGCGTCAGTGCTGTATGAGATAGGACATCCCCATGATGTGACGCTCCTCTTGCTTATGAGAGAGGGGCGTCAGTGCTGTATGAGATAGGACATCCCCCTTAAGGGGATCTGTTTCCAACAGGAGTCATGACATTGGTGGTGATCTGGGGAGGTGGTGGGATGAAGCTTCTTGCTCTGGAGATGCTGGATGAATGCGTGATGCTGACACGAGGTGAGTGATGACTGCACAAGTGTGATTTAAGCTGTGGTGATGGGGGCTTTATATAGTACCAGGAGAAGGGCATTTATGATGTCATAACTGATGTCATTTATGATGTCATAACTGATGTCATTTGGGAGAAGGGCATTTATGATGTCATAACTGATGTCATTTATGATGTCATTTATGATGTCATAACTGATGTCATTTGGGTCGTCATGGAGAAGGTGACGTCGGAGATGGAGACGTCATTTAGTGACGTCATTTGGGCTGAGGGTTATGACAGCATGGGGTGCTCTATTAATGCCTTATTTGGTCTTCCATGATTGAACTACAGTCTGCGACTACACTTCAATCATGAGAGACTCGTAATATAATTTTAACAAACTTTATTGAATCAGAATAGACGGTTTGAGTATGGCGTATGACTCCATGATGTGACGCTCCTCTTGCTTATGAGAGAGGGGCGTCAGTGCTGTATGAGATAGGACATCCCCCAAAGGAATTTAAAGTTATTTCAGGAACTGGGAGAGTGAAAACGGGGGTCATGGAGCTCGCCTGGGGTATGCTTTAGTCAGGTCGTGGGCTGACGGGGGGAGAATTTAGGCATGTCGGGAGATGAGGGGCTGACCGGGGTTTTTTAAGGCAAAGCGGGGTTGCAAGGGCGTGGATGTGGATAGCCCGGGCATGGGCGCATTGATGAGGAAAAGGAGAGTTTGATCACCACCAACGAAGTGCTTGTTGCCTCTTTAGTCATGGAAGGAGGGATCTTTGGGCTGATAATATGGTGTCTTGCTCTGGTCGAATGAAAGATGCATGGCGGATGAGGACCAGCGCCCCAGTTGTTGAAGGGAGGCGGAGGACGCCCCCTGCATGGCTGCTGATGTGGCTGCTCCGATCCTGAAGGAGTGACTGGAATAGTTCTCTGCAGGGATGTTGCATTTCTGGAGTGTGGTCTTGAAGTGAAGGATGAACCAGGATCCTGTCATGTGATGATGGGGAGAGATGAGGAAAAGGGGGCCAAGGGCTGATTGAGGTTTATGCAAATGCCGGAATGATGGGTTATGCAGATTGTCGGGACATTGGCTGACTTGTCAGGACGTGGGCTGACTGAAGTTTAAGCAGGATGCAGGGATAATGGGTTGAGCAAGTTGTCAGGATGTGGACTGACTTCTCGGGACGTGGGCTGACAGGTTTAAGCAGAATGCAGAGATAATGGGTTGAGCAAATTGTCAGGACGGGGCTGACTTGTCAGGACATGGGCTGACTGATGTTTAAGCAGAATGCAGGGATGATGGGTTGTGCAAATTGTCAGGACGTGGGCTGACTGAGGTTAAGCAATGGCAAGGACACTTATGGGGTTATATGCAAATTGCCCGGGCATGGGCACCAAACGGGGATTGGGAGAGAAGACCGCCACCAACGAAATGCATTAATACTTCCTAGGAAGGAGGCATCTTTGGGCTGATGATATAGCAGCTTGCTCTGGATGGATGTAGGACGCTTGGCTGATGAGGACAGCAGCCCAGTTGTTGAAGGGAGGACCCCCCCCGGGAGGGGACCACCCCCCCCAAAAGAAAAAGGTCAGCGATGACCTGCATTTTTTAAGGTCAGTAATGACCAAGGTCGCAACAACCTGCATGAGCATAGCCAGCAATGGCTTAAAGATGCAATATTTAACCTTTAGCATTATATTATTATGGCATGAAAATGTCTAAAAATGAGTAGACATAATGTTATATTCTTTAGTTGTGCACTTACTTTATCCCAAATTGTATGAGGCAAAGATAGGCTTGATATTTTTCTCATAGTTTTCCTATCTATCCGTTCTATTCCTAATAGATGCACGTTCTGATTTGTGCATTTTGACATTTGGAATATTAAAGGTGGGCTGACCATTGTTAATAAGTACGTTTTCCCCTTGATTGTTTTGACAGTCGTGTACTGTCACTTCGGGAGAGTTGCACCCGCACCCTCGGCTGAGCTGTTGTACGGTGGACTTAGTTCAGTTGAGGCAGAGACTGGCTGTGGAGACACGCGGTTTTCGTGCCATGACCTTTTTGATTAGTTTTGACGTCCAGCGGGAGGGGGAGCAGTGAATGTGCTGCATCTATAGAAGGTTTTAAGTCGTCGGCAGACGAGACGATTTCGTCGTAGAAAAATGAGATTCCGTTCCAATTTTCTAAGAGGTGTGCCCAGGGGGTATACTTTTGCTGAAGCCACTGTGCTGTGCCCGGCTATATGCTTTGCTGGAGCCACTGTGCTGTGACCAGGGAGGAGCTCTGCTGAAGCCACTGTGCTGTGACCGGGGATATGCTTTGCTGAAGCCACTGTGCTGTGACCAGGGAGGAGCTCTGCTGAAACCACTGTGCTGTGACCAGGGATATGCTTTGCTGAAGCCACTGTGCTGTGACCGGGGAGGAGCTCTGCTGAAGCCACTGAGCTGTGCCCAGGGATATGCTCTGCTGAGCCACTGCTGTGACCGGGATACAGTGTTGCCAGATGGCAAATGTTGAATTATCGTACCAGAGGGTCAAAATTATCGTTTTGGAGTGAAATTATCGTACGCCCCCTCCCCAGCGCGCGTGCCTTCGGCGCGCCTATGTCGGGGGGCTGCGCTGATCACAGGCTACTTTTTGGACTTGGCATGATTTTTCAACACTGTGGTCTCAGCCTGCGTTGCAACAACGACAAAACACCCTGCACGTATTAGCTGCAAATATGTTTGTTTGAAGGGATGATTGTATAAACAGATAGAGTGATAGACGTAGGATTCGTCTAAGTGTCACGAAATGATGAGATTCTCGTACGTTTGGGGGATTTGGGGATTATTGATCGTACATCGTACAGAGGTCAAAATTATCGTACGGGTACGATAATTATCGTACGTCTGGCAACGCTGCCGGGATATGCTCTGCTGTAGCCACTGTGCTGTGACCAGGGATGTGCTCTGCTGAATCTACTGCGCCGTGACCGGGGAATGAGCTCTGCTGACCTGACGAGTTATGCATAACGGAAAGCCGGGTGATGCTGCACTGCACATTAAAGCCGTGGTGGACTGGGAGGAGCACCTTTTGTTTATGATCGAGACTGAAGCTTCGTATGCATTTGCAATACCAGAGTAAATCTCGTAGAGGAAGATCGATTCCCTACTGGGAGAAAGTAGGGAACTCATGGTGCCTCTTTTCTGCAACCATTCACCTCTAGAACTTAATTCAAGCATATGCTGAAGCCAGAACCACCCGCGAGCATTTTTCGGTTGAAAAGACGTTTAAATTTGAAAGTGAAAGTTTTTTCACCCACTATTTGCAGACGTTTATTGAACTTTCAGATTTAGACCATATTTCACCAGGATCTTAAATTAAAATATCAGCACGCACACGGGATTCGAACCCCGCTTTCCCACATTCAAGCCAGTCCGCTCTAGCGCTGAGCTATACATTTTCTTATATTTTGAAGGACGGCAACAGCAGAACTGATGATTATCGCCATTTTGCCTGAAGCATGCGACAGGAGACGATAGTGTCGCATCTTGCATTTGCAATGCGCATCTTTGGCAACGCTAGACCAGCCACGCGCATGCGCAGTATAGCATGGAAGGCCGGTGGCTAGCCAGGTAGCTAGCGCGCTACTCAGCATGGCCGGAAAAGTTTACAAGGGTTATACTTTATCTAAATGACTGGGATTGGATCGATGGATTGGATGCGTAAGAGAGGAACCATGCTATGAAAAAGAAAAGGTTGACTGGAAACTGGGACTAGAGGCATGTTGTTAAAACCCGAATGGACACGGGAGAGGGAAGCGGCCGTATGCCGTATGCTAAGGGATTGGCACCCGGCCTGAAATGAGTGCAGCAGCAATGCCGCAACGTTGACTGAAACCAGGGACTAAATGCATGTTTGATAATACCCGACCGGACGCGGGAGAGGGAAGCGGCCGTATGCAACAGGGCAGAGTTGCTCGGGGATTGGCACCCGGCCTGCAATGAGTGCGGCCGCCGGAAGGGATGCCGGCTGAAAAGGGGGGATACGACCTGAAACCTGGGGCAGGGCTGTTTGGGCTGCTGCCGTGGGGAGCGTGGGGCTCGATGACGATGAGGGACCCGACCAGTGAAGACATCGTTGCGATCAGGGGATCTTGGAGGCCTGGAGGGGCTGGAGCCTTGGCGCGTCCGCCGAGGAGCCGGCGGTCGTGGTGCGCTTCGCTGGGCCTTTCTTGGAGGTGGACTTCTGGGCTCTTTTGCTGCGGCCACGGTCTCCGGAGTGCTGTGCGGACTGAGATCCGGGGGAGGTGGACTTCTGGGCTCTTTTGCCGCGGCCGCGGCCTCCGGAGTGCTGTGCGGACTGAGATCCAGGCGAGACGAGGACCTCCTTGACGTTGGATCTTCTTTTGCGGCCGCGGCCCCTGGTGAGGGGAGCGTCCCATGAGACGCCTGTGACGCCCGGAGATGGAGCCTGGGGATTGGGGATTTGCCCGAGGCTGGCCGGGGCGTTGAATGTGCTCTGGAGGAAAGCGTCCACGGTGGAGCTGAAACTTTGCTGCTCGTTTTCGGACTCGGACATGGTGCTGGACTGAATGAAGCTTCTTGCTCTGGAGATGCTGGATGAATGCGTGATGCTGACACGAGGTGAGTGATGACTGCACAAGTGTGATTTAAGCTGTGGTGATGGGGGCTTTATATAGTACCAGGAGAAGGGCATTTATGATGTCATAACTGATGTCATTTATGATGTCATAACTGATGTCATTTGGGAGAAGGGCATTTATGATGTCATAACTGATGTCATTTATGATGTCATTTATGATGTCATAACTGATGTCATTTGGGTCGTCATGGAGAAGGTGACGTCGGAGATGGAGACGTCATTTAGTGACGTCATTTGGGCTGAGGGTTATGACAGCATGGGGTGCTCTATTAATGCCTTATTTGGTCTTCCATGATTGAACTACAGTCTGCGACTACACAAAAAGTACACATGGTCTCATACACACAGAGAAGTGGCACAGCTGTGGCTTTGCCTCCTCTGACACATGGAGAGCTTCCATCATGGATGTGTCCGACCGCACCGCACGGTCTCGTCTCTCCGTCTCCAGCGGTGTCTGGCAGCCGCTCTGTCCAGTCAGCAGCTCTGTCCAGTCAGCAGCTCTGTCCAGTCAGCAGCTCTGTCCAGTCAGCAGCTCTGTCCAGTCAGCAGCTCTGTCCAGCTCCTCTCATCACTATCATCCATTATTAAGGACGAGTGGAAGGCTGCTGATGACTGATGACTGAGTGTGTCTCCTGCAGACACTGTCACTGTAAAGGACTGAGAGTCCTGGAAGATTAGCTTTATCTCCAATCCTACGGCTATAATTGGCTGTGTGTGTCTGTCTGGTTTGTTCATTTGTCCGGAGTTGCAAAGCGCGCTGTTACTCCGATCGCCTCCGAAATTTGATGGAACATTGTTCATGGGCCTGGCATGAATTTGGTGTGCAAAATCACAATCACAGCACACGCTGCTATGACATCGCTGATAATAAGGTCATAAATCACCGATGACGTCATACAGTTCTGGACGGCTCAGTGGCCAAGTCACTATTGTGATGTCATAGAGGCATCGTCCACACTGTGTGATTGGCAGGCGATGGGTGGGAAGAAGCTCCACCCACACTTTGATTGGCAGGTGACGTGTGGGAAGAGGCTCTGCCCACAGTGTGATTCACAGTGTGAAGTGTGTGTTGGGCTTTTATTGTGAAGGGCTGTGTGAAGTGTGTGTCGAGCAGTGATATATAGGGTAGTTGGCGGGTGTCTGTCTGTCTTTTTGTCGAGAGTTGCAAGGCAGCAACTCTCGCAGCAATATTTTACGTATTTTACACCTTCACAATAAAAGCACAATAACAAAGCGCATGCTTTTTTTGTTATTATAAATCAAGAATTTGAGTGGTTCAAGCTCAGTTTTTAAATCTATTGCTGTATATCATAGTTGATACTGTAGGTATGTGCCTTATGTAACCAGTACCTAAGGTGGTATTGTTTTCACACTCAATACAATACACCCTGTTCTGTCTACCTGGTGGTACTGTTTTCAATGGTACTGCTTTACTGTTTTTATTGTAACTTCATCCATACACTATACTGTCTTCCTGCTGGTACTGTTTTAATTGTACTGTGTTGGTCCTGTTTACTCCAGCAGACTCACCCCTATACTGTCTTCCTGTCGGTACTGTTTCCAGTTGTGTCCCGTGTCGCTGAACATCAGCAGGTAACCCGTCAGCCAATCAGAGCTGCCGTAGCGACCCTGCGTGGCGATGGCGGTGATTTGTATCCGCCCACCCAGGTCCACCTCCAACCACTGATACCTGTCTGAGGAGAGGGGAGACCAACCTCCAGCTCCTGGAGAGAGAGAGAGACAGAGAGAGACAGAGAACCAATGAAAACCAGAAAACGTATAGCAACCAGTGGACTAGCTCGTAGCTCCGTTTGTGAAGCCAACGTGGAAGTAACTTGAACCTGCATTCTTTTGAATGGCCTGCAGGGGGCGACTCCACTGGCTGCAAAAGAAGTGCAATTAAATGGAAGTGAATAGGGAAATGACCATACTTCTCAAGTGATTTATGGCCCAACACTTTCCTAATGAGTTTATGGTCTCAATCGCCAGTTTCAACTCTTCCGCAATACATCATCATGCAGTTCATTTAGCAAATTATGGTCCCATTTAGATTAAAATGGACAATAAAAATACTATGTTTTGGGGCTGACTGACACGTCGCCTGTCCAGTGCTCGCGGATCATGGACCAATAGCAAGCCGCTGCAGCTCCTCACATCCAAATCCAGGTCACTTCTGGTTTCAAATAACCAAGATGGCGACGGTGAAGCATGCACTAGCCTGACCATTCACACCAGACGCGCTCTGTTTTGCTCCGCACCGGTCACAACTTGCACTGACTTCACGCCCGGCTGCACACAGCCGCTTGCGGCTTGCGTCAAAAATAGACCAGACGCAGAAACCCTCGCTGCAGGTGGCCGAAATGAAACTGCCTGCGCTTCCAGATGCTTCCCCTCCATTTCCAGTGTGCCTGCACCGTGATGCTACCACACACATGACTGCTGCTGCTGCTGCAAAGCTTTGCCTCCACCACCCCAGCCTCCACCTTCCTAGTTCAGAGTCTGCATGGCTCAGCTTTGCCTCCACCACCCCAGCCTCCACCTTCCTAGTTCAGAGTCTGCATGGCTCAGCTTTGCCTCCACCACCCCAGCCTCCACCTTCCTAGTTCAGAGTCTGCATGGCTCAGCTTTGCCTCCACCACCCCAGCCTCCACCTTCCTAGTTCAGAGTCTGCATGGCTCAGCTTTGCCTCCACCACCCCAGCCTCCACCTTCCTAGTTCAGAGTCTGCATGGCTCAGCTTTGCCTCCACCACCCCAGCCTCCACCTTCCTAGTTCAGAGTCTGCATGGCTCAGCTTTGCCTCCACCACCCCAGCCTCCACCTTCCTAGTTCAGAGTCTGCATGGCTCAGCTTTGCCTCCACCACCCCAGCCTCCACCTTCCTAGTTCAGAGTCTGCATGGCTCAGCTTTGCCTCCACCACCCCAGCCTCCACCTTCCTAGTTCAGAGTCTGCATGGCTCAGCTTTGCCTCCACCACCCCAGCCTCCACCTTCCTAGTTCAGAGTCTGCATGGCTCAGCTTTGCCTCCACCACCCCAGCCTCCACCTTCCTAGTTCAGAGTCTGCATGGCTCAAAGCTTTGCCTCCACCACCCCAGCCTCCACCTTCCTAGTTCAGAGTCTGCATGGCTCAAAGCTTTGCCTCCACCACCCCAGCCTCCACCTTCCTAGTTCAGAGTCTGCATGGCTCAGCTTTGGCTCCACCACCCCAGCCTCCACCTTCCTAGTTCAGAGTCTGCATGGCTCAGCTTTGCCTCCACCACCCCAGCCTCCACCTTCCTAGTTCAGAGTCTGCATGGCTCAGCTTTGCCTCCACCACCCCAGCCTCCACCTTCCTAGTTCAGAGTCTGCATGGCTCAAAGCTTTGCCTCCACCACCCCAGCCTCCACCTTCCTAGTTCAGAGTCTGCATGGCTCAAAGCTTTGCCTCCACCACCCCAGCCTCCACCTTCCTAGTTCAGAGTCTGCATGGCTCAAAGCTTTGCCTCCACCACCCCAGCCTCCACCTTCCTAGTTCAGAGTCTGCATGGCTCAGCTTTGCCTCCACCACCCCAGCCTCCACCTTCCTAGTTCAGAGTCTGCATGGCTCAAAGCTTTGCCTCCACCACCCCAGCCTCCACCTTCCTAGTTCAGAGTCTGCATGGCTCAGCTTTGCCTCCACCACCCCAGCCTCCACCTTCCTAGTTCAGAGTCTGCATGGCTCAGCTTTGCCTCCACCACCCCAGCCTCCACCTTCCTAGTTCAGAGTCTGCATGGCTCAGCTTTGCCTCCACCACCCCAGCCTCCACCTTCCTAGTTCAGAGTCTGCATGGCTCAAAGCTTTGCCTCCACCACCCCAGCCTCCACCTTCCTAGTTCAGAGTCTGCATGGCTCAAAGCTTTGCCTCCACCACCCCAGCCTCCACCTTCCTAGTTCAGAGTCTGCATGGCTCAGCTTTGCCTCCACCACCCCAGCCTCCACCTTCCTAGTTCAGAGTCTGCATGGCTCAGCTTTGCCTCCACCACCCCAGCCTCCACCTTCCTAGTTCAGAGTCTGCATGGCTCAGCTTTGCCTCCACCACCCCAGCCTCCACCTTCCTAGTTCAGAGTCTGCATGGCCCAACGCTTTGCCTCCACCACCCCAGTCTCCACCTTCCTAGTTCAGAGTCTGCATGGCCCAACGCTTTGCCTCCACCACCCCAGCCTCCACCTTCCTAGTTCAGAGTCTGCATGGCTCAAAGCTTTGCCTCCACCACCCCAGCCTCCACCTTCCTAGTTCAGAGTCTTGCATGGCTCAAAGGTTAAACATGGATTCAATGTCTTGCTTTGGGCTCACTCTTGTATACCCATGGGGGATTCTGCACTGCGCTCCCTGATTAGCTTAGCATGCTGCTTGGCTAATCCAGGGAGCATGTTCTGTCAAAAGCAGAGCCATCAGCGCCAAACCATCATATCATTTGTTGCAATAAATGGTTAAATGAATGACGAGACTGTTCCATCCTGACTGAACCAGTTCAGAGAGTACAGGAAGGAAGGAGTAAGGGAGAGAGGGAGAAAGAGAGAGAGAGAGAAATACCAGGATTCATAAGCCATTTATTACATTTCAATCTATCTGGGATGAAACGAGCTTTGGAGGCGCCTGTGTGTGTGTGTGTGTGTGTGTGTGTGTGTGTGTGTGTGTGTGTGTGTGTGTGTGTGTGTGCGTGTGTGTGTGTGTGTGTGTGTGTGTGTGTGTGAGAGAGAGAGAGAGAGAGAGGGGGGGGGGATGGAGAGAGATGGGGGGGTGGAGGGAGATGAATTGCATTGCATTGCTTGACCTTTAATTCTCGGCAAAAGAAAAATCTCATTCTGTTGTTAGACGCTGAATGAAGGAAACTGAAAAGCTTTACAAGCATTTCTGAGCTATAATAGGATATAGGAACAGTGCTGGAACAAACATTATTTAGTGTGTAAAATTGCATTTAGTGCAGCCAAATTGCTATATTAGCCAGTGTGTAATTTGTTTCCACACGTAGCCCTGTGAAAACCACCACTCACCTTTATCGGTACAGGTAAATGTAGGTGATTCCATCCTCATACACTCAGAAAACATCAATGCAAAAGACAATATTCACTCTGTTACAAAGCTGGAATGAGGCCAGGAAATGGACTGGTTAAGCTCTGTAAGCATCATGTCTTCAACTGCACAATCTAGTTGTCAGCATACTGCACTAGGGCTGTCCCAGTGAGTCGACGTAATCGATGACGTCGACTACGTAATTACGTCGACGCACGCTACGTGCTTCGACGCGTCACAAAACAAAAAAGGCAGTGATGGCCGGAAAAAGTAGTCATTTCTGCACCGCAGCCAACATAACATTACACCATTTAATGGTGTTATTCGGCCGTTTAACGTTAACGTACATATTTCCGTTTGCTTTCACGGCTAACATGTAGAAAATTGATTAAAATAACGTTACAGACCATTGTTAGTCTGTTGCTGCTCACGTTAATTTACTGCGTGCATCATTTAACAGTGCTATTCGGCTGTTTACATTCTTCTGTTTGCGTTCACAGCCATGTAAGATGAGATCAAAACTAACGTTACAGACCATTGTTACAGTCTGTGACTGTTAGTCTGTAAATAGTTTGTATTATTATTATTTCCTTACCCCCACACTGATGCAGTGATTCAATAAATCCATGTCCTGTAAAAATACTGATCCTCCTCAGTTTAGGGAAAGGGTTCATACATACAGTGATGAATCATGATGATGATCAATTTAATCTATATGTCAGGTGGTCCAGTATTTTCGTGATGAGAGCAGGCAACTAACAAATAGGCAGGCACTATCTATTATAATAATACGATTAATATTAATAATAATAATAATTCATATGATCATATCATAATAACAGACATGGAAATTAGACTTAGACTAATTTTAAATATGTCCCTACAGTATTATATTATTATTTCTCTCTCTCTTTTCAGGAAGCAAAGCAGTGTGGAAGAGTTTTTCCCCAAACGAGAATGAGATGGTTAAATAAAATACTGAAATTGAGAAGTTTTTGGTTATTTATTTGTTTTGGGTAAATTTATTGTTATATAATAAAAAAATAATAATAATAATAATCGTTAGATTTATCGACTAATCGAATCGTTTGATTAATTGATAAGAAAATAATCGTTTGGGACAGCCCTATACTGCACACCTCAATATAATCAGTTTGCACAGTAATAGAGGGTTATATTTGCTTCAAAACACACAACAGAAAGGGGTCACCCTTTACTTGGTATTAGAACACGGCTCTCTTGAATACTCGATTCTGATTGGTCAATCAACAATATTCACCGGTCATTATTTCTCGACAACCGACCGCTGCTCTGCCACACCTGGATTAATCAGTTGATAAGAGCATTTTGTCTGCAGACACTACTAATTAGGCCAACCAGTTGCAGCTGTGGTGTCTTGTGTGCCAATTACGAATGAAACCGCTTTGTCGTTGAAAACGCTATTAAAAAATCTATTTGAATAATTATTTTTGTCAGATTATTGAAGGATTTAGTTGTAGGCCGTGTTCTAAGCGGGATAATGTATATTGAGGCGGTGATTACTGGGAAATAATGACCTTCAGGTGAACGATTAAGCCCTCCGCTGGTGCGTCGGGCTCAATCCACCTGTCGGTCATTATTTCCCCCGTAATCACCGCCTCAATATACATTATCCCTTACATATAACTGCATACTATTAAACTAAGCATTAGTAAGTAATTCGTAAACACAGTTGTTGTTACAGAATGTAGGGATAAATCCAGAAGGAGGCAGTAATGCAACAAAAAGCATGCCAATTGCCATAAAACAATACAGAAAAATCAATGATGTTATGATGTCATGTGACGATGTCATAATGTTATGATGTCATAATGTCCAACCCACATTCAGTCGCCCTTCATAATGCCTTCTGTTTGAGATACAGCGTACAAGTATGTCACTGTACAGATCTGAAAGAATAGCTGTTTGAGCAGGTCATGGCGACAGGCAGCTCCAGGATGAAATATGAATTACATATTAATACTTAGTAATGCATGAACAATGCTTTATAAATGATTAATTCAGTTTTTACTAATACTTGAGTAATGCTTAATAGTGTGTAGTGTGTTAAGGGTTACCCAGAAAATAAATGACTTTTAGTTTGCATTGGTATTCAGGGGATCAGGTCAGCAGTTTCTCACTTGAAGCAGCTGATCAATCACAGACACATTTTCCTTTTGTAGCCATAACTATTATTCCTCGTCCATCTTCTGGTCCGTGTCAGCCACCAAACAGTTTTTCATTCATATCATTATTTTGTCAGGAAATCAAAGTGGAGAGCCACAGACCACAAATCACAAACTTATAAACACTTGGATCCACTTTTAGATATCATCAATCTGTCATCTTCAGTGCCCTCCAGGAGCTGCTTTGTGATGAAACGTTGCTGTAAATATGTTGACCTGACATTATGTTTGGCTAGTTATCTCCTAGAAAATGAAAAATATGCCACTAAACAAAAAGAATGGGCTGAGACATGCAAAGCAGATCACCAATAGTTTTTTAAGGTGTTTTCATTGTTTTAGGGTGGATTTTTTCCTTTAAAACTGGGCTAATAATCTACCATGATCCTATAGATACAGTCGGCCTGTTTATGAACACCTGTAAAGCCCTGTAAAAGGGGGATATGTGTGGAAAGAAGACATGACGCTGCTTTCCCAGATCAAAGTGTATTTTTGTCTGAAGGGCAGAAGCAGTGCATCCCATAATATCCCTCTAAGCGCCTAGGCGCCGCCTGCTGGTACCCTCCAGTAATTACTACTGTTTGTGAAACTTACGAAACCTGAGCATAGTAAAACAGAAAACGTATGCTGTTCTCAAATGACTAAACATAACTACAAAGACAACGATGAAACACCACAACATGAAAATGCCCACAACATAACTGAAATCAATATAAAACAAATGCTTTGTGTTATTCTGCTATATCCAAATAATATGAGTTTTTACTGCTTTTAATTATTCTAGACATAGGCTACTTTATCAATTGTTCCCAAGCATTTTAACCCTTTTAGTGCCTTTTAACAAAATATGAGTTTAATACTTTTTATCAATTGTTCCCATGACTGTATGTTTGGGCGGCACGTTGGCTCAGTGGTTAACACTGTTGCCTCACAGCAAGAAGGTCCCGGGTTTGAACCCCAGTCCGTCCCAGGTCCTTTCTGTGTGGAGTTTGCATGTTCTCCCTGTGTTCGTGTGGGTTTTCTCTGGGTGCTCTGGTTTCCTCCCACCATCAAAGACATGTATGTTAGGGTTAATAGTTAATACTCCTGTCAGTGCCCCTGACCAAGGCACTGGCAAAAGAACTGGAGTTGGTCCCCGGGCGCTGCACTGCGGCTGCCCACTGCTCCTAGTTCTAGGAAGGTTCCTAGTAGAGGATGGGTCAAATGCAGGATGAATTTCCCCATGGGGATAACTCAACTTAACTGTATGATCTTTTTAATCTTAACACAGACCATGAATTTATTCTGCTTTACCCGAATTGCATCTATCACACACCCACAAAATGTTACTACGGCCGGCACGCGAGTTGGATAAAACCCATATATCTCAATGGGCTGACTCACCAAAGGACGGTGCTGCGGCTCTACACTACAGGATTGGAGATTCTAGAGCAGGTACATAGACGTCTGTTCAGATGTGCGTTTACTGCAATGGTTGAATCACCGATCCTGTCTGCCTGGGCTGGGCTAGCAGCTAAATGCTAACTATGCTGAATGGGGAGACCACTCCCCCAGCCACCCCAGCGTCCATGATGAGACATTGACTGTATCTACAGTATAGTAAGGTGGTCTTTGTTCCATTTGGCATGGTTTGACGGTTTCAGCCTACTGTACACCCTGAGTGTGTATTGATTATCTATAAAGCATGTCAGCAGGTTGATCATCAATAAGGGGCTGAGGTGTGATGCTGGGTTAGCATGAGCTGCATCTGCGAGCCTGCGAAGTAAGACCTCGAGGGGCAACCAATGAGGCACGGTCGAAATGAGCGATGAGGAGGATGAGCGGAAGGAGGACGAGGCACGGTAGACTAGAAAGGAGCGCTACAGTATGTTTCTAGTAAAATATCATGAATGAGCTGTGTTGCGACGTATTGATTAATTGTACTCTGGGTCAGTAATGTACGTCGAGATCCTTTCGCATAGAAAATAAAAGGGGGTGTGGTGAAACATAATTGATTACTTACCAGTGTTGGTCAGTAACTTTTACTACTTTCCCCAGTAAGTAATGTAAAGGATTACAATTTCCCAAAAGTAATTATATTACAGTTACTAATCCAAGTAACTTGAAGAAGTTACTCCAGTGCTGGCACAAGGCTAAAACAAAGTGTGGAGATAGATCTGGCTATGATTTGTTTTTTGTCTCATAGACAAATGAATAGAAAGAATGCAGTTCAGGTTGGCTGATTGTTCACTCCTCCTGTAAGGTTAATTATTGTTCCAATAAAGTGGATTCAGTCCTAAAAGGAGCAGGCTATTTCACTCAAGCACTTTATTGATTGTGGTCTTTGTCCTTCTCCAGCTCTCGGCCACATAAAGCAGCGCTGATTTTACATTGGAGTTGAAGATTCTTATTTTGCTTCGTTGCTCTATCTTAGAGCACCCGGTGTTCTTGAACCTTGCCTACTGTATATGAGGAATCAGCGAGACGTCACAACAACAAATCACTGCAAAACACCCGGAACCGCGGCAGTTAACTAGTATGAGTTGTGCCAAACAAACGTTAATATCTCAAAAACTATACATGACATCGCTTATATTTTGACATTCTGAGTGAGAGCAGAAGTAGCTCAACACTTTTATGTATAGATATGCATGTCGTGTTAAAAGTTGTGTGAACTGTCGCAGTTTTAAAAATCTACACCGCACAGCTGGGGCTAGAGTGAGCACTCAAAGCTGGCTCCCCATTGCAGTTTCCACCCGGAAACGCGGTTTGTTTACCAAAATGTTCCTCGGCTGATCCCTTGTATTCTTTGCCTTGCCTACTCTTGCTTTGACATCTGCTTCTGTACCTGCCATTTGTCAATGATACTCCCCATATTGATTAGTTGTAACCACATTTCAATTGCTTCATTTCAATTGCTTATCCATCCCTATGCAAAACAGGTTGTACAGGATGACAGAAGGATTGTATCTTATCCCAAAATACTATGATCTATAAAACGCAGTGGTGTAGTCATTGATAGGTCATTGATTAAGTTATTTACAAGCTCAGCGTCAACAGATTTGAATTTGTGTGCAGATACAAGAGGAGTAAGGCAGGAGGTACATGGGCAAGCTGGGTGGATAGGACTGTGTGTGTGTGTGTGTGTGTGTGTGTGTGTGTGTGTGTGTGTGTGTGTGTGTGTGTGTGTGTGTGTGTGTGTGTGTGTGTGTGTGTGTGTGTGTGTGTGTGTGTGTGTGTGTGTGTGTGTGTGTAGGTGCTGTGTCAGGCCAAAGCGACGCCTCAGAGATCCAACACCAGATGGATGGACTCTGAAGGAGAATGCTGCTGACTATAGTCTCCAGCAGAGCGCACAGATACAGATACAGAGAGAGCGAGAGAGAGCACACACACAACACACACACACAGACACACACACACACACACACACACACACACACAGACACACACACACAGACACACACACAACACACACAGACACACGCATTCGAGAAAGAGGGAGCATGGGAAAAATACTGTGCATGCTCTCACACACACACACACAGACACACACACACACTATATACACACAGACACACACACGCGCACGCGCGCACACACACACACGCACGTGCGTACACACACAGAAATATCTTGGAAAGCATTAAAAGAACAAAGAACAAACAGACAGACACAGACAGCTTAAATGTCAGTTGACATTACTTTGCCAGTGGTCTAGTCTTTCTTGCAGGAAACTGATTTTTTTTATCCACCTGCCAATAGCCTTGGCATGTTTTTTTTCTTTTTTTTTTACAATCAGCCCTTATTTCCATGGTAGTCATTTTGAAGTTACACTCGGGTTATAAGAAACTCTCCAGAGCCAGTAAAGTTACAGTCCAGCTCGCTTTACTGTTTTTATGGAAACTACCAAGACCATGGACTGTCAATAAAAAGGACATGGTGGTTTTTTGACTCCCGTTTAGATTAGTCTGGCCTGGCTGTCGCCATCTTGGGGTCCCTTCACACCTCATGTGAGACGGCACGAGACGAGGGGTTTCCCAGAGCCGCAGCTCCGCCTGAATTGGTCCGTGATCGGCAATCTGCGCGATCACTGGACAGGCGACCTGTCAATCACCCCCAAATCATTGTCTTTTCTATCATCTATTTATTCTAAACGGGTGAGGTATATAAATATTCACACCCTGTACAGTTGTTATGAAAGGTGATGAAAATAGCTGTATAGGCAAAGACCGTGTTTTGACCCAGGCTGTAAACATGCTTAATCCTGTTACAAAGTGGTGCACTTGGGTCCGGCCTCAAGTGGCCATTCGAGGAACTACAGCTTTCAGGATCACTTCCACAGCTTCCTCGCGCTAACCCACACAAATGCTGAGAATCAGACAAACATTTATAATTTCTCATTTCCCCCACCGAAACATATTAGAAGCAAATGGATCTCTAATGTCACAGTAGAGCTCAGTCATGTGACATTTCTTGTCCCGGAAGTAAGTTTCCCATTCATTGTCTCCATAGACATTTAAAAAAAACCTTATGTAATGAGTTTCAAGGGTGGAACCAAGCCACCCCGTGACCTACTGTATCGTGAGTGACTATAAAACATTTCACATTGGAGCAAAAATAAAAAATAAAGATGGGGGGTTTTTGTTTTTCCCTCCGATGTAATTTTTTATTTTTGCTCCAACTGAAATGTTTTATGGTCACTCACGATTCAGTAGGTCACGGGTTGGCTTGGTTCCAGCCTTAAAACTCGTTATATAAGGATTTTGTGAAATGTCTATGGAGAAAATGAATGTGAAACTCACTTCCGGGGCAAAAGATGTCACGTGACTGTTCAGCTCTATTAAACAGAATAAATTTGGCCCACTGTAGCTGCCTGAATCTACCCTTGGGATCTGTAACTTCAAGCTACAGCAAACTGCAATCTATCTGAATATATGTGTCATATGTGTCCTCACTTTCATTTTGTTGGCTGGCAGAGGACAAACGTGAAACGGCATCAGGGTTCAGATAATTTTAATTGCCATAGTGAGTAATCATATTACAAACGAGGAATTTGTCTTTGTGCAGTAGGCAGCTCAGCGATCACCGTAATAGCAGAAGATGAAGCAAACAAGAAAACAATCTCAAATTATAAAGTGCAAACTAAAAGTGATATATAAGGGGGTCCATGTAAATGTCCATGTAAGATGTCATGTAAAAGTCCTTTAAGTGTCCACTGGATAATGGGTGGGACCGCAGTCGTTTCAGAGCCAGTTTGCTCAGGGGCCATCAAGGTGAGGAGGGAGTGACAAACTCCTGATTTGTGGGGGCTTTCGGGTCTCATTGAAGAGGCCGATGGCAGGTGGGTAGAAGCTGTGTCCCTGTGGCAGGAGGTTCTGGTACTGCAAGGCATCAGTCTTCTGCCATGGAGAAGGACCCCGAAGAGTTTACGTCCTGGATGGGTGAGGTCGAAGAGCTAAAGGCCAAAGCTAATCAGTGTGGGACTAGCAGACACGTGGGCTGACAGAACAAATCAGACTGGAGAGGACAAGAGAAGAGAGCAGAGAGACTCCACACAGAAACGGAGGCGTTACAAAGACTCACTGTGTCGCAATCGGAGGTGAACTGACGGCTGATCGTCTCAGCACTTATTCTGTCACGGCTGTCACTTTGAGTCAAGCAGCTCTCCGGGTTCTCTCTCTTGTTGTCACAAGTGCAACAAATTGCTTGCTTGTAAGCACACGCCCACTCGCTCGTCTGGACATGAGCCTGCACCTTCTAAACAAGTACATAGTACCAGGGGCTTGGGTGGGTAAGATGATCAGTTGTGTTCAGCCCATCCGAGTGATGTCTGGAGATCTTCAGGATAGTGAAATCTTTACAGTTATTAGACCTGTGGCATCAAACACTGACTGCACTGTTGAAGGGAAACAGAGCCTGACATGAGGCCGGTCTGCTCAGCAGCATCACTATAAGGAGCAGATGGATGGATGGATGGATGGATGGGTAACTAAAGAAAAGACTTTTGGATCATCAATAATGTATTGATATTCCACCTGACAGCTCCAGAGAGACAGACGGGCAGGGAGAGAGCAAGAGAGGGAGAGAGAGAGAGAGAGAGAGAGAGAGGAAGACTTAGCCTTTATACAGAGAGACAGTTAGTGAGGAAGGGGGTTGTTGGAAAAAGAGATAGACAGTTAGAAAGGGCAGATAGGCAGACAGACAGACAGACAGACAGACAGACAGACAGACAGACAGACAGACAGACAGACAGACAGACAGACAGCTTAAAGGAAGGGGAAGGCAGATGGAGAGACAGCTAACAGGCAGGCTATTATGGTGCGAGGCCTGCATGAGTGCGCATCATTAGCATGAGAATAGGGATCCTGTGTGGTCATTTCAGCAGCCTGATAACATGTCAGCTGGACAGAGAGGCTAACAAGAAGCTAATGGTCCCAAAGCAGCTAACGCTGACAGCACGTTGTAGGCAGCACCTTACCTTTGCCCTGCAGGTGAACACATTTCCAATAGGATTTTATTTCCAACTAGCAATTAACTCAACACCACACTGCGCCTTTTGCTTGTCAAGAAATGATGGTGGTGTCCAGTAGGGCTGCCCTCGACCAACGATTATCCTGGTCGACCAGAAATCGACCACAGCTCCGACCAATCGATTGGTCGAAACGGGGTAAAAAAAAAAAAAAAAAAAAATTGCAGTGTACTTTTTTGTTTTTATTTTTTGCAGTGTACTTGATAGCTGATAGCTGATAATTATAGATTTAAGCTATTTGCAGCATTGTAACATTACCGGAATGGACAGACTGATCAGCCTGCCATGCACCACATGGTCAGCTAACGCTACTACGATGGTTATGGTTATGTAACCTTAGCACACGTGGCATGGTTAATTCGATGGCAGAAAGGAGAGCTAGACAGCTTTTGCGATTTATTCCAGTAACATCTTATAACTGTCTAACATTACCGGACTTGGAGTGTATCTCTGAGGACGTCCAGTCTCACTGATAACTGTATTCTCATCTCATAAGGTGCGTAAAGTAACATTAGCCGCTCGTTAACAGCTGATGGTGGCTGCATGCTGAAACATGTCCATTGTTTGTGCTCGATAGCTGACAATTGTTTTTGTTAATTCCATCGCTCTGGTGGTTGTTCTCCTTTCAGTCTAGATAGCCTGCTAACTGTGGTTCTGCTGGTATGTGCGCTTCTAGAAAAGGTCTGTGTTGCAACTTGCTTCCACGGCACGTTCGTTAAGGATCGCTTTCCTTGTTATGAAATAGAATTTCTCCTAATAATTATTAACACCAGCGATTGTCCGACCAACGTGAATCTGGTCGACCAAGAGCACATCGACCAAACAATCGACCAATCGATCAGGAGGGGGCAGCCCTAGTGTCCAGATGGTTTCCAGGACTATACAACCTGCATATGACTGTCCCCTGCTCATAACCCACCGCCATGCAAATGTCCAGCCCAATCCGACCTGGGGTGTGGGCGTAAGGTGGTTTCCAGGACTTTCCTGGTGGTTCTAGGACTTGATGACCTGCCCATGACCTTCCCCGGATCATAACCCCCGCTATGCAAGTTTTGAGGCCAATCTGACCCGGGGTGGGGGTGTGAGGTGGTTTCCAGGATTTTCCAGGACTTTCCAGGTGGTTCTAGGACTTGATGACCTGCCCATGACCTTCCCCGGAACATAACCTGCCGTCATGCACATTTTCAGCCCAACCCGACTTGGGGTGTGGGCGTGAGTTGGTTTTCAGGACGTTCCAGGACTTTCCAGGCGGGTCCAGGACTTTACAACATGCCCATAACCTTCCACAGATCATAACCCACCACTGTGCTTTCAGCCCAATCCGACCGTGTGGGTGTGAGGTGGTTTCCAGGATTTTCCAGGTGGTTCCAGGACTTGATGACCTTCCCCAGATCATAACCCACTACAATGTCAGTCCAATCTGAGTTAGGTACTGGGAATGGGGTGATCTCCAGGGCTTTCCAGGACTTTCCAGGTGGTTCAAGGACTTGATGACCTGCCCATGACCTTCCCCAGATCATAACCCACCACTGCCATGCAAAGTTTCAGCCGAATCCGACCTGGGATGTGGGCGTGTTATAAAAGACTCTGTGGAAGCCATGGAGGATGACCGAACACATAGATCAATACCTGATGAGTTGGCCGTTTTAACACAGTCGAACTCAAATAACATGTTCCAATTAACTTTAATTCCACCTTCACATCTAATTATTGTAGAAAGTGATTACTGAGGCAAAATTATTATTTTACAGTCCATTTTTCACCATAATTGCAGCGCACTGACAAAAGAAATCGTTTAAACGTTGAAGACCGCTATTAACGTTTGGCTGGAAGATGCAGCCGGGTAAATGACTTCAGTTCTTACCAATGCAAAATGTGACTTGAGAGAGAGTGAAACTAACAACACACGCGCACACACACACACACACACGCGCACGCACGCACGCACGCACGCACGCACGCACGCACGCACGCACGCACGCACACACACACACACACACACACACACACACACACACACACACACACACACACACACACACACACACATACACACAGACACACATACACACACACACACAATCACTCTACTGAAGAATAGGAGAATGAAGCAGCCACACAAAGGGATCTTAACAACCCAAGGCCCTATACTGTAGTGCAGTGTCCGTGTCGCTGGCAAAGCCGCCCATGTTTGAATAATAATGTCCAGAGAGAGAGTGTTGATGATTTTGGGATTACTTCTGTTGCGCATTTACTGTATATTATTAAATGTCACTTTTACAAACCATTAATGTTCCCATGCAATTTAATTTCAAGAATGCTTACGATGCTGGATTATTTAGAAGAGGAAATGCCAAATTGGTGAGTAAACAAGTAAAAGTTGAATGGTTTCATTTCCTCCCGATCTGCCCATGTCTTGTATCGTAATTCGTGAAAATGCAACGACGATATTATAGCGTTGCATTATAATTCAACTCTGGGGAATGTGTGGACCTGATTCAACGGACATAGTCCAGAGTTCATGTCTGAAAGTGGCTCGACGGGGAAATGTGAGGGAGTGAGCGAGGGTGGATGCAGGGGAGAGGAAGAAAAAGAGGGATGGTAAGAGGATGAGGAGAAGCGGGAGGGAGAGAGAGCAGCAGGGGAGAAATGAGGGATGAAAAGTGAGACAGGGGAGAGCAAAGTGACGAAAGAGAAAGAGAACAGAAAGAGAGCGACAAGGCACACAGAGACAGAGAGTCATTCATCCTCCAGGTTCCTGCTGAAAGGATTCATTCAGCGCCAGTCAAAAAGCCTATCAGGGCTTTTCATCCACATCTGCTGTCGCACTCAGAGCCATCAAGCCTCCATTGTGATCAGGTAGATCAGGTTCAAGCTGTCCGCTTCTCTGGTCTCACCACAGAGAGGAGCTGGACCACAGGTACGACCAGATAGAGAAGGATGAAATCGTTTGTTTCTCTTCAGCAGAGCTGCACTGGAATTCAGTCTCAAAAAAGTCATCTCCTGTTGCAGACAATTCGTTTTTTCTAGATTTTCTTGAGTGAATATGAACATGACAGAAGAATATCACATTCAGTATAGGAATCACTTTGGGCAAATCAACTAAACAAGACATGGCACAAGGACAACGACTCATCCTATAACATTTAACACTTACTGTGGAGCTGCACTGTAAAACAAAATGCTAATTGAAAGTAATCTATCTCTGATTTAGTTCATAAATCAAACTGAAAAACTCTTCCATTATCACTGTTTTCAGTGCCTAATTTGATATTAAGCATCTTGTAAACCCCTAACTTTTATCAAGAGAAAAAGAAAGAAAAAGAAAAATGTTTTAAGGAAGCAGGTGAAATGACAGTATATTACATCACTCCGCTGGCAGCAGATGAACTGCCTTGTTAAGCTGTGTTGTGTAGGTGCCACTGCAGGACTCTGCTAACCTCTGTTCATTTAGTGGGTAAATTAAATCAGAGCGAAGCGGCTCCTCTGAGAACAACAGAGGAGGCAGCGCGTTAGCAGGAGATGGAAATGAGATGAGCCTTTCATTTATTCATCGATTTCTTCAGCAAACAGCTGGGATGTGTCGGCTTTGCACCTTTGGCAATCTGCTATCCTGATCTACTGTACCTGCTAGCTACCGGAATACAGCTAGATTTGAAGAATACATTAATATTACAGTGCGCTGTAATGTGAAGGTTAAGCCATGTTATGCTGCTGTCAGCAGTAAGGCGGACATAGGTCACATGTCAGTACCTCCCACTCACAACCCCCCCAACCCCCCCAGGTTTTTCCATCTTCATACCGACGTGGGAGAACCTGTGCGTCTCCATCAGAGCCTATTGGATTTATCTCACGACACCACAGCTACAGAGGCAATCTGAGCCACACGGCTAGCTTTGAAAAATACATCAGCACAGTTGTTTTTGTAATAGAAATGGTGAAGCCGTGTTATGGTGGTGACAACGTGACCAGAGGTTCATATCAGCAGAGAATGCATTTCTTTAAAGAGTGTCTTATCAGTAGTATAACCAGTGGGCTAGCTCAGGTAATCTGCCCAGGGTCTGGGGGTCCTGGTTGGTCCATGGTGGATTTTGTTGCCGCAGGTTCAGGCTTGATTGGATGTGCTGTGAGCAAGAGTCGTCCAATTTAGAACATCATGCAGCGAAGGATTTGTGACATCACTGATGTCACAATGTCTATGACATCATTAGTAGGCGTGCCATCATCGAGTTATGACATAACTGATGGTGTCACAATGTCTATGCATAAATGGCATTGTTTTCATCTTACAGAGACAACATGTTTTCCAGATCAATTGAGGAGCATCTCTCCTGTCATGTCTGCGGTGACATCTTTAAAGATCCCGTCCTCCTGTCATGTAGCCACAGCTTCTGCAAAGCCTGTCTGCAGAGCTGGTGGACAGAGGAGCGAATACACGAGTGTCCACTTTGTAAGGAAATATCTTCACAGAGTGAACCACCTCGTAACTTGGCGTTGAAGAACCTATGTGAGACTTTCTTAGTGGAGAGAGATGAGAGAGCTTCAGCAGGACCCGAGCTTCTCTGCAACCTGCACACTGAGAAACTCAAGCTCTTCTGTCTGGACCATCGGCATCCAGAGTGTCTTCTCTGTCGAGCCTTCGCTGAAGCTATCACAAGGAGGAACTCCAGAGATCACTGACCCCCCCCTTAAAGCAGAAACGGAAGCTCTTGAATAAAGTTAAAGGAAACGATCAAACAGGAGAACACATTCCGGGTAGCCTTCGGCTAACTTGAATGCAAATAAATAATTCAGTCCTGCGGCTCTTCTAGACCTTCCAAATGTTATTGCACCAAATCTATCAAATTCTGAAGTGAAACAAGTCATTCTGTGTGACGTTCAAAATTATTCATCCACTTTACAGCCCCGACGGAGGAGGCTACGGTGGAGCTATGCCAAATGCTGCATTCATGTGCTGCTCGGATTGTCCCATTTACCAAGTTGGGAAGTCATTCTTCCTCTGTGTGTTGACTGTGTTTCAGAAGCTTTTAACATCATGGATGCCACAACAAAGATGTGCTGTATTGTATTGCTGTGTTCAAACAAACATGCTGTTTCCAGGTTTTGGGTGACATCCATCAGCAGCACAGGCAGCAGCAGAAAGTTTGTGTGCTTCCAGCCTGGACCATCAAACAGTCTGATGTTTGGACAGCCTTCTGCAGGCTGCTTCAGATCCACATTGAACTTCTTCTGGGCTTTGGTGTTGGGATAAAGCAGCTAACCCGTTATCTTCCGGATAGCTCCCAAACAAACCCGATGGACATTTTTGTCAGACTGGCATCAGAAAGCCCTGTCTTTTCATGGCGGACACAATCAGCTGAGCCATCAGCTGATGTGGGCTGGGTTTATGGGGGACTGCTCCCTAGTCCGATACCTCACGAGTCCGACGACACCTCATGGTTTTGGGTTAGGGTCTGGGGGAGGTTAGGTTTAGGCGTGGGGGTGGGAGAGGTTAGGTTTTGGGTTAGGGTCTGGGGGAGGTTAGGTTTAGGCGTGGGGGTGGGAGAGGTTAGGTTTTGGGTTAGGGTCTGGGGGAGGTTAGGTTTAGGGTTAGTGAAAAACGGGGAATATAGAACCCGGGGAACATAGAAGCCGGGGAACATAGACATGATCCCCTGTCCAATGCCTCTTTTTTCGGACTCGTGAGGTGTCGGACTCGTGAGGTATCGGACTAGGGAGCATGCACCGGGTTTATGAGCTGAGCTTGACTTTGTGGCCTGCCTGAACTCACGCTATGCTCAATATTTGGCACATTTCACCTGAACTACAGTCTAGTATTCAGCCCAGTCATATTCCATCAAATGCGCACCTGAAAGCCAACCTCATTATGATTCTGCAGTCAGCATCAGGAAGTCTTCCTCACCTTCTCTCCTGTTGAGTTTGGCGAAGCCCGGCCCGTGGCTGCTGGACAGCTGGGAGGAGCTTCTGAAGGACGCTGGCGGCAGATTGGACACCAGCGGGCTGTCACACACCTCTATCAGCCAATCACAAAGCAGAAAAAAAGACACAAGGGGTTAGAGTTTACATAGTATAGACGGTTTTCACCAGAGCGCAACCCCACAGCACTTCCTTTTTCTCAGCATTCAGTAAACTGCAGAAATATTCACTCGACATCGTTACTTTTGTTTTCGCTGCTCAGCTGTAGCCTATAGACGGTTTTCACAGAATGGTCAGTCCTGCACTTGAATGTTTTTTTTTCTTTTATGTCCATAGCAAACACTGCAACAGGAAGTGAGCGGGGGTTCAATTTAGAATGTTTTTGTTGTCAAGTTAAAACCGTCTATATTCATAACCTGTTTGACAATAATAGGCGCTTTCGAACCAAACAGTTCCGGGGAGTCTCTGAGAGAAACTGCCCGCTGGGGAGGTTCCCCCGAGAAGTACATGGGCTTTTATCTGTTTGCATTCGCACCGCCAATAGGAACCATAGGAATGCTGAAGTAAGGGCGGTGGTTAGCATGCTAACTGCTACTACTGTAGTAGCTTCACAGCAAAGCAAGTGAGTTCATGGGGGATTGATAGGCTACTACTCTGGCTAACAATTAGCTAGCTAACATTAGCGAAAAAGACAAGAAAAAGGCAACGCCTCGGGGCATTCAATGTAGCTACACTTACGTCTGGACCACTAAAGGTTCCTCTTGTGCTGGGAAAGCACCGTGAAGCAGGAGCTAAAAAGGTTCCTCTAAACGGCGTTCTAAGAACTACTATGGTCCCTAGTTCCTGCGGGGAACTAGAAAACATTAGAGTTCCTCCAACTGTTCCTAGAACTATGAAAAGCCTCCTGCGGTCCGAAAGCACCTAATATCTTCTGTCAAAGTTGCTCAAAGTCCCAGAAAAGAAAAGGGCTAAATGAGGTGAGAAGAGGGTTGCCGGGTCTTTTGCTAATGAAAAGGATTTGTGCTGCTGCAGCTTCATTAGAGCAAAGTGGAAATGAAGCCTTCAGAATGAAAATCTTTTGAGGCTGTGAAAGATAAAGGCTTTGACACAGCATTTCTCTATCACACAAGCTCATTCTAGGGTCAAGAAGACTGTGTTACATATTGCTGTTGTGACGTGAAATCCTCGTACAGTACAGCAAAAAATATATATTGTCATGCCGTAACCTCTAATTTTATGACCAGATTAAATTATAGAAAACATACTGTGCACTTAAACAGCCAATTTACGTAATCTCATTAATTTCTTTTTAGCTTAATAAATAAAATGGTGTGGTTTGTCTTAGACCTCCCGGGCCAGGCAGAACCATCACAAGGGCCGGTTCCGTGCCCAGGTCTGTTCTATGGGTTGGGAAAACTCTCACAACCCTGCGGCTTTCGAACTACTTTCAATTCCACATTAGATCAACTCTAAAATGCTGGCAAGCTGACAAGCTATTTTTTCTCCCAGAAAGATTTGTGTAAAGTTGACATTTTGGAGACACAGTGACGACATGTTTTTAGCAACTTCCACCAAATGAAACGTCCTCCTCCTGGTCGGTCAGTGACTCTGATCAGATGAGCATATGCTGCTTGTATCATAGCAAGACAGGGTAAATAAATGGACTGCATTCATAAAGCGCTTTACAACACGTCTAAATGCAAGGACACATTCATACACCAATGGCGGCAAGCTACCAAGCAAGGGTGCTGGCTGGGGTTCAGATCTCACCCCAGGGACACTATGACATGCAGACTGGAGGAGCCAGGGATCGAACAAAAGCAATTATGACCCGCGCTGTACTTCCTAAGCCACAGCCATCCAGGAAAACGCTTGTTGGCTAGTAGGTATACGGGGATCAAACCCACGCCCTTTTGAGAGGTGGAGAATAGCGGAGATAGTTAGGACAGGAGTACAACACAACAGCCATCCTGAGTGATGCAGCACTTCGAGGTTCAGGAGAGCAGAAGTCATTTGGCAGCAGCATCGCATCTCTCAGCCTCAGTAAAGCGCTGAGCGGCAGACAGGAGGAGGAGTGGAGTCTTCTCTGTCAGCAGCACGTTAACCTGCTGGAAACAGGCCTTTTTTAAGACGTTTCGGTTCCAGTCTCTTAGTGGATGTTGAGAGGTTGACAGCAGCAGGTACTTGGTACAGGAACATCTCCTCTTCTCAGCCTGAGGAGAAAACCTTTCTGTGATGTGCAGAAGCATCCAAACTCTCATCCCGAGTGAGAGTGTTTCAGAGAGCACAGATCAATAGCACATTCTCCTCTATTGGCCTCAGTAAAAACACGCTGAGAGGTTGAAACATCACAGAGAGCTGGAGAAGAGTTCAACACCGCTTGACCTGAGTGGAAAACTCTTCAATTGTTCACAACAACAGACTAGCAGAGAGAGTAAGACTTGAGAGTGGAAATCCGCGCTTCAGCTGACGAAGACGAACAAACCGGTGCCTCTCAGAAGGGGGACTGACCATGTAATGTAATGAATGAAAAGAAGCCGACTGAGTCAAAACAGAGTCAAAACCACTCTGAGGAAGACACTGTTTAGTGTTGAAACGGTCTTTAGCTAGTCTTTTGTTTGCACCTGATTAAATTTTGACCGTGTGCTCCAGTTTGCTTCTTTTCATTCAGAGTCATCTTGAGTTTATCCGCTTCAGTATAAACCTGTTGAGTGTTTCAGAGCATTACATGAGTGGAATGGATCAGAAGCACGTCTCACGTTTCCCAGGTGGAAACGGGTCTTTTAGCAGTAGCAAATGACGCCATATTGAATGCTATAATGATTTGCTCTTGGGGAGATGAATGGTGGTGTCCTGACTGGTAGGCTCATTAATAAGACAAGTAGGGCTGCAGCTAACTAACACTTAGTTTCATTGTTGATTAATCTGTGAATTATTATCTTGATTGATTGATTTAGTTATTTGGTCTATAAAATGTCACAAAATGGTGAAGAATGCGATCACGGTTTCCCCAAAGCCCAAGAAAAAATGTGTCTTCTTTTGTCCTGACCAACAGTCCACAACCCAAAAATATTCAGTTTACTGTCAGACTAAAGACACCAGAAAATATTCACATTTAAGAAGCTGGAATGAGAGAAGGTTAGCATTGCTTTTCCTTAAAAATTAGTCTAAGCAATTACTCTATTATAAAAAATAGTTGGTGATAAATGTTGTATCGATTGACTAATCGGTTAATCAACTAATCCACTAACAAACAGGATGGAGGGGACTCAGTATTGTGAGAGGAAGCCTTTGTATGTTTCACTCTTTATGGATGCACTAAAACAATACATCTTTGTTAATCTTGTTTCATTTGGATTCTTTCTCCCACACAGATAAATGTGTGCACCTCCACAGACAGACACACGCACGCACGCACGCGCACGCGCACGCACACGCACGCGCACGCACACGCACGCGCACGCGCACGCACACACACACACACAAATAATTATTTTATTGGTGCATTGCAGCTGTATTGCCGTATTGCCGTAGCCATGTTTACATTGCATTATGGGGAAACAATATAAGACTAAACAGTAAATAGCCTACAGTAGACGAGCTGGATGAAGTTATGTTTGTTTTGAGACGGTCTGAACAGCATAATTGTATCCCACGCAGAAATTGGCAACTTGCTAAATATTCATATAGTTTCTCTCCTGCAGCACAAACTGAAGCTAAAGCCAAACTAATGCAGCCTCCAACTTTGTGTTGCTCCGGCTTCCAAGCTAAAGTCAAACTAAAATGCTGCCTCCAACTAAAGCTTGTGTGTTAATGGATGTTGTTCTCCACCGCTGAGAAAGAGCCAATTACTGTGATTCATATTCCACTCAGCTGTTGGCCATCCGGCCCACGAGTCCTACAACAAGGCTTCAGCGTAGATGGCTCTGTCAGCATTTGAGCATTTCATCTCTACAGGCTCCTCTTTATATCAACCAGCCTTACGGGAGTTTTTTAAAGAGAAACAGCACGCCATTTAACAAGTCACTTACATGACAGTCAGCACTTGTTTGCTTATTTTTGTCTTTGGTAGGGGTGTCACGATACACTCAGTTCACGATACGATACGTATCACGATACTGGGTTCACGATAACGATACGATACGATACGATTTTAACAATATTTTTTTAAACTTGAATAATGACAATATATGACTGGAAAAGTAGTATTTTATTTGAAATGCACAAATACAAAACATGCTGTTGTGGGAAATTGTTATTACAATAACAACTAGAAAAAACATGAGATTGGAGATAAGGCTTATCTTGAAATGAGTTACACCGTCACTTAGATTTACTTTGAACTAAAAGGTTTCTCAGCAGTATAAATTCTCATTATGCATCTTCAGTTTTTCTTCAAACTCAAACAACAAGACTTTTCTTAATCTATTTTTTATGCATCTTCAGTTTTTCCTGTCAAGTAAACAGTTTTGCCAGAAACTCAATTGAATGGTTTCTCTCCTGTATAACTTCTCATGTGTCTCTTCAGAGACTTGTTCAACTGAACTACTTTCCACACATTGAACTTCAACAAACAAAGACGTTTCTTAGTCTATTTTTTGAAAAAAAAAAAAAAAAAAAATTGCGATATGAGATTTCATCTCAACGATACATATCGTGACGTTTTACTATCGCGAAATTTCGTGGGACGATATATTGTGACACCCCTAGTCTTTGGTATGAAGTAAAATGTGCCCCATGTGTCATTTTTAAAGCATTATATCAGACTCCATGCGACACCTCAGTATACAGTATTTATTGTACCCGGCGTTGTGCCGTTAAATAGGCACAACGCAATACAACTGGAAACCATCGTGTGGTTTCCAGGACTTGACAATGGCCATGCCATTCCCCGGATCATAACATACCACCATGTACATTTTCAGCCCATTCCGACCTGGGGAGGTGCTTTCCAGGACGTTTCAGGTGGTTCTAGGACTTTACAACCTAACCCATGACCTTCCCGGGATTATGTTCACCCCAAACTGACCTGGGGAGGTGGTTTCCAGGACTTTACGACCTGGCCATGAGTTTCCCCAGATCATAACCCACTGCCATGCAGATTTTCAACCCGATCTGACCTGGGGTGCGGACCTGAGGTGGTTTCCAGAAATTTACAGGTGGTTCTAGGACTCTACAACCTGCCCATGACCTTCCCCGGATCATAACACACACCGCCATGCAAATTTTCAGCTCAATCCGAAATGGGGTGTGGGGGCGTGCATTGAAGACACACATGCATGCACGCACACACACACAGACAGACAACGCCAACTTCATTATATGAATAAATAAGTAACTGAATCTTGACTTCCAAGATTCCAAGTCCAGCTAACAGAACTGGGGCCAGTTGCACGAACTGGTCTTACGACTGGTCTTAAGCTAATCCGGTCGTAACGTTACGACCTAACAGCTACGCTGCCTTTTTCTCACTAAGACCGGTCGTAAATATTACGCCTGGTCAGGAGGAGGCGTAAAGTGCCTGTGCCTGTAAGAGATCTCCGTGGTAGTCTATCAGCGGATACCTGCTGTGATTGAGTCCTCGCCGTCCTCATCGTCGCCAAGCCGCCTTCGAAGCATGATGTGCGATTATAACGAACTAGTTGTGTGGCTTAGCCTTCCCAAATGTTGAGGGTCGTTTTTTAGAATTGAATACATATAATTGGGAACGTTACATTCAATTTCATTCAGACTGCCTGGCACTCAATCGCCGCCATTTTGCCCCGGAGCTTCCACAGGAGGAGGGTGGGAGGAGGGAGGGTGTAGTGACGCACATACTGTACAGTAGTGGCCATATACTGCATATTAGAGCGTAGTGGCACAGTGACGGCGCGAGGCACATTTTTGGGCCAATCAGGGGGCATTCCCCGGCAATTCACATGGACGCGCATTGCTACGACCGGCGTATAGTTAAGACCAGACGTAAGCCCTGTTGGTGCAACAGGCGTAAATCCACTCTAAAGACTGGTCTTAACTAAGACCGACGTAGGAGTTACGACCAGGCATAGTTAAGACCAGTTGGTGCAACTGGCCCCTGGGCATTATGTGGCCCAGCTGGGGCAAGACCCGGCCCTCATGATGGCCCTGCCTGGCCCGGGAGGTCTAACACAAACCATTTGACTTATCAAATGAGATGACCTAAATCTAGTGATAAAATTAGATGAACAATCTACCTGTCAAATTTCATATGAATACACCGTCATTTACATGCCCAAAATAGTTCCTAAACTTGATGAAAGTGACGCCAGGTGACCGATTCAGACGCAGGGCAGCCTAGCGTGATGCTAAATGACCGGAGATAGTGTCCTTTTTCTGACTCTGGCGGGAAAAAAACAAAAACAAAACTCAAGTGAATGATTAAAATATGTCGCTAGAAAGATAAGAAGTTATACTTGACCTTTACACCGTTAAACTGGTTGTAAACATGACATGGGCATAGTAACCGTAGGTGTCAGACTTAGGGCAATAGCAGCAAAATGGAGCGACTCAGGCCTCCAGCCTGTCTTCTGAGTTTCTCTTTGATGATGACATTATTTGGCATAAAGTGGTTCTGATCTCTATCAGTCTGATGGAGGGCTAATCATCGAGCAGCACAATGTAAAGTCACATTACACAGACTCTGTAATGGCACTTGAGTTAATCTTTCATAATTCTATTGTTAGGAATAGAGTGGTTTTGAACTCCATGCATATTTAATCCTATAGCACTTGACAGCCGAGGGGTTTTAAATGTCAGCTATGATAACGATCAGCCCCCAGCTCTACACTGTCTTTATCCCGACAGGCTCCTGCTAGACTGTGAGTGGAGGCCAGGCCCTCTGTGTGAAAGCAGCTGAATTACAGCAGTCTGGAGAGGGGAGATGAGAGGGAGTGTCATCCCGGCACCAAGGCTGCTGCGTTACATTGCTGGCTTGCAGGGGGAGGCTATAAGCATCGCCTACTCTGGTTAGTCCTTGAAGGGACACCATGGTGCTGGAAGGTTGGAGGACCAGTAGGAGGCGCTCTTCCTTTTGGTCTCATGAATACTATCGAAAGATAGTAAAGACATGCACATCACATTGCCCACTAGGCTGGATCAAAAAATATCTTGAAAAGAAGGATACGGACACCATAGGAGCCCCCGTTTGAAGAGTTGTATTTGTGTGACATTTCGAGCACCGGCTCTTCACCAACAGTGCTTGTCTGCTTCTGAGTCTTGAGGAAGAGCTGGTGCTCGAAATGCCGGACGTCGGATCCTTCTTCTCAGCTTCAACCCATCCCCAATGATCCCCAGGGCAGAGACAGGGGACTCTGTGCTGTGAGTGAGCACCGTCCTTCGGATGAGACGTTAAACCGAGGTCCTGACTCTCTGTGGTCATCGAGGACCCCATCGGCACTCTTAACACATAACAGGTGCCCTGGCTAAATTCCCACACAGGGCTTTCTTCCATCATGGCCACCTCTCTCTCGTTACTTAATTGGCACATTCAGTCCTCGACTCCCCACCGTGATAGGCTGATGTGTTGAGCATTCTGGTGCAAAATGGCTTCCGTGCATCACCCAGGTGGGTGCTACACATCAGTGGTGGATGAGTTGAGCCCCCCCCCCCCCCCCCCCCCCCCCTATATGTGAAGCACTTTGAGTACTTAGAAAACCGCTATATAAATGCAATCAATAATAAGGTGTGCTGAGGTGACACTAGAGACAGCAGAGGATTTTGAAGACATGAGTTGCTTTTCCTCGGTGGAGTTTGGACATTTAAAAGCCGTCATGTGACGGTGTGACCAGTGGAGCAAAACACCGATGGCTGAGAGGAAAACGGAGCTAAATGTTGAATACCTGCTGGACTCCAAGCCACTGAACCTCAACACTGACCTGGCTGGGCTGGAGAGAGATGTTTGGAATATTAAGATACCGTAGCTTAGTGTCCTGGAACAAACTGCACTTCTCTGAAACCAACACACGGCTCCTTTCTCTGTTCAACTATTGTTTCGCCGCATCGGGCCTCAGTGTCTAATGTTACGGTAAGATCCGTTTAGAGAGTTTATGAGCTCTCATTGCTTAGATTAACTGTCAATCTGTTATGTTACCGTCACATCATATCAGAAACAGTCATTGTTTAGTCATGAGCAGTCATTGGGTGGTTTAGCTGTCAGCCATGTGTTCGAATGAGTAAATGTTATTCGCTCGGTGGGCAGGCCTAATCACCATTAAAGACAATTGTTTTGAGCTGCCTGTGAGGAATGTGCACAGACGGTAGTGAGAAACAGTTTGAAAGTGGTGTTCGGCTGCAGGGAAAGGCAGCATGGCCTCAGATGCCATTCATCAGAAATGGCGTGCTTTTGGGAGAAGTTTGGACACTAATCCTGGGAGAGAAGGCAGTGTTGGTACAAGCAGGAAGTCATTTGCAACAGGCAAGTTTGCTGTGTCGAGAGAGAGAGGAACTTCAATAACTAAAACCAGGAAAGAGATGGTTTTCGACCAGAAACTATAACACAACCCAAGGGACGGTTTGTTTGTAGCATGTTTCGTCAGTTTGTCCTGTTTCGTCTCTGCGGGACTTCTGCACGCTGGAGAGGAGCTTCAGCACAGCCACAGCGCAGGCTGTCCGTGTAGAAAAAGGCCCACCACGGTCCACGGCGCACTGAGGCAGCGTGGAAACAGATGTGTATAATCTATGCCGGTGCCATCGAATAATGCAAAGATTAACTCATTATTTCATTCAAAATGCTCACTGGATTAGCTTTGATGTTAGTAGCCATGTGAATATAGATAAAGATTCAAAAACCCTTGACAACGAGATTGAAACTAATGAGCCAGAATAGCTATATTAATAGGCTAAAAACACATATACAATTTACCCATTAAATCTACATTTTAGACATTCAAGTTATGTTTTTATTAATAAAACAGCAGAATATGCTGAAATTCCAAGATAAACCCCACTGTGGCATATATATAAAGTGACTCTGTGGTGACTCCACTGTGCGGACAAAGTGGAGGTGTTTCAAAATAATGGTCACTCCGCAAGGAGAAAGCTGCACGGAGTATAAAAGCTCCAAACGTTTTCTCGTCACCATTCCGTGTCTCTCCTTTCCGTGCGACCGTCCATATTCCATACGGAAAGCATAAGTGGCTACGTCCACTGGGAACGTGTATTTCAGATCAGAATGCTTTGGAAATCATGTCCAGGGCGCTTCCAGCGTGCACAGACCACAGCGCACGGAGCGTTTTTGTCTTGTTTCTCCCCCTGCCGTTTGCATGGCCCAGCCAGTCATGCGAGGGGACTCACACAGTGTATGCAAATGTAAGACCTCAGTCTAAAATACCCCGAGAGCGGAGCCACGCTGGCTTTTGCAGTGACATTGACGAGCAGCGCACTTTTCCTCCAAATGTTAAACTTTTTTCAGCTTGAGACGTCCAGAGCGCTCCGCCAAAAAACACCAGCCGCCAAGAGCACTAGCCTCACAGCTAGAAGGTCCTGAGTTCGATTCTCGCCTGGGACGCTGTGGGCGCTGGAGTTGTGACCCATATCTTCAGTGCCTACTGCCCAGGTGGGCTATCTCATCGAAAGGGCCTTTCTGTGTGGCGTTAGCATGTTCTCCCCGTACCCCCCAGGGGGTTCCTCCGTACATTACCCCCCACTAAAAACATGCAGAAGATCGTCATCCGACCAGTGACGACAACATCTGAAGTTGGTCCCCGGGCGCTGGAAAGAAGAAAAAAAGCGACCACTGCTCCTGGCCTGCCCCCTGGAGGAAAGGACAAGCCTGGATGGGTCAAATGCAGAGGACAAATTTCACCGGCCACCGTCAGCATGAGTGTGTGTTTGTGGCCGCATGCATGTGTTGTAGTGTGTTTGTGTGACAATAAAAGACGGGCTGCCGTCTGAAATCGTGTTTAAAAATCATGTTTAATCGAAAGAGGAGCGCTCCTAGCGCGTCCTTACCATAGAGAAGGAATTGCAGAAAGGCGCTGGCTTCTCAAATACACGTTCCCAGTGGACACAGCCGCCAACTTGTAAAACATCCTCTTTGACCCTGACGCCCATCAAATGAATACTTACTGGACTGCTACAGAGAGAGAGTCACACCTCTCTCCTCTAGCTCATCCATCCATCCACAGTGTCAGGTTTATCATTCTGCTGCAGTGGCGCCGGAACGAGTTTGCAATTAGGGGGACATTTTTATTTTTTTTGTCAAAATTTTTTTTTTTCATTTTTTTTTATTTTTTTTCAAAAAAAATTTTTTCCCAATGTTTTTTTGCCGGCTCCCGTCAGGGCGCCGGCAAGAAAAATTTATGTTTTTTTTAACGTCTGGATGATTTTTAGCCATATTTAGAGGAATATCTAATTTTAAATTAACATTAGGATTATACTGTAGTGATGTAATTATTCAGTATTTTCTCCTTTTCTCACTCACTTGGTGACCTGCTCTCCCTTTAGGTCATTTTACAATTACACTACAACAGACAGCAACACAGGCAGAAACACTAAAATAAAATAACAATAACCGTATACGATTATAGCAGCAGCCAATGACAGTGAGTGCAAACAGAGTCCAGGTCTGTCTGTCTCTCAGGTGTAATAATCCCACAATGATCACGGCTTTAACAAGTGTCACAGGCTGTGTAAACAGTGTAAAGTGGGCTCTCTGTAATTTGATCCCTGGGTCTGTCTGTCTCAGGTGTAATAATCCCACAACGATCATGGCTTTAACAAGCATCACAGGCTGTGTAAACAGTGTAAAGTGGGCTCTAAGCGTCAGGGGCAGTTGCCCCCTCAGATTTAAAAAAAAAAAAAAAAAAAAAAAATTTTAGGGGGACCAAATTTTAAGGGGGACAAAATGTCCCCATGTCCCCCTTGTTCCGGCGCCAGTGTTCTGCTGGAATAACGTGTCTGTGAGTTTGACAGCAGTAAAAAGCCTCCGACCAGTCAAATCAAAATCAAACACCTCTAGAGTGTCAGAGGCCTTGGCACCATCAAGTGTATTTAATCAGCACTGACACGGCAGACAAAGACTTGGCACAGCAGAGAGAGAGAGAGAGAGTGTGTGAGAGAGAGGGAGAGAGAGAGAGTATGTGAGGGAGAGGGAGGGAGAGAGAGAGGACATTGTCCACTTTACCATCTAGCTGGAATAACAAAGTGTGGGCAGAGTTCATGATGAGCTCTATCCATCAGCTGGACAAACAGCAGTAAACAGCTCAGACGTTCAGTCCATCTTCTCAGTGAGCTCAGTCAAACCATTCACACTATGATCTGCAGCAGTAAGCAGGATGATGAACCTGCGGCGATGCTTGTTTTCGCTGCAGCCCGCTGACAATCATCCTCAAGCAGAAAACGTCAATGTTCATGACTAATCTGCTACCAACTTCTAGCTCCAGTTTGACCTGAAGGGCCTCAGCCTGCTCCTCCCTGGATGGACTGAAGCAAAGGCAACAGTCAACCTAGAGACCATCTTGTGACTGTGTGTGTGTGTGTGTGTGTGTGTGTGTGTGTGTGTGTGTGTGTGTGTGTGTGTGTGTGTGTGTGTGTGTGTGTGTGTGTGTGTGTGTGCAGAGCCAGGGAGGAATGTGTGATCACTCCCATTTTCAAAGTGTTCAAGTTGTATGACTGCATCTTGCACGGGTTTGATGCTGTCGCGTTCCACTAAATCATGGGCGGGGGACAATGCGGCTTCGCTAGCTCGCCGCAGCTCGGCCTATGCGCGGCCTCGCCTGCACTATTGGCAGCGCACAAGCATCACTGATGACATCATCATTGATGACATCATTGATGACATCATCACTGAACTTATAGCCTCAGCCAGGAAGATCACATCATCACTGATGACATCACAATTAGGGCAATCACCTAATAAAAAAATACACCTCTGTCAGGTCACCGGCACGGATGCTTTTTACACTTCCTGCAAGTTTCAGCCCAATCACACGTAAAATAGCATAGCTGTGCCTCATCAGTTGTGGGACAAACATTTAAACAGACAGCCCACTTGCTTATATGTATATATATATATATATTAGGGGTGGGGGAAAAAATCGATTCACCTAAGTATCGCGATTTTTAATGTCACGATTTTTTGGATCGATCTTTTATTCCAGAATCGATAATCGCAAATTAAAAAAAAAAAAAAAAAAAAAAAAAAAAAAAAAAATTGGGTGCTTGCAGTCAGGCCACTCACTGAACAGCAGGCCAGGCGCCGCCTACTGGTTTACTAGTGGTTTTATTACTTTATTAGTTAGTCTGAAGTAATAATTACACTTCAGGGTTAAAGTGGGTGCATCTCATTGTAAAATTGAACTTCAAACGGCCCAAATCTGGCTTCAAACGGCCCAAATTTCACGCGCGTTGGCCCATATCGGCCTGGCCTGCTTGGTATCTAATGCCCGGCCTGAATTATGATCCCAGTCCGCCCCTGTTTTTAACTATATCGCCCAGCCCTACTCATGATATATAATATACAGTCTCTAGTGTATGATTCAACTTTTCCCATGTTCTAATCTAGCGTAAAAAAGCAAACAAACTGAAAAAAGAAAAGAAAAAAATAAACAAAAATCGCAATAAATCGTAATATCGAATCGCAATAATCGTAGAATCGCAATACTTAAGAATCGCAATATAAATCGAATCGGCACCCAAGAATCGTGATAGTATCGAATCGGGAGATAAGTGAATCGCCACAGCCCTAATATATATATATATATATATATATATATATATATATATATATATATATATATATATATATATATATATATATATATGTATATGTATATATATAATCTTTTATATATATTTTTTTATTTTCTTATAGATGTTACCAAAGATGTTAGTAGATGTTAGTAGTAAAAGAGCATCAACAACATGCATGAGCAGTCATATTTTGTGTTATTTATATTTCTTGATACCATGTGAGATTTTCTTTCTTCTCACGTCGGATTTAACAAGCTGATGGAAACTGCTGAATTATTCAACAGTAGCGATTATCTATATAGCAGCCAATGGAGCTGGCTTATTAATTGATTGATTGAAATGCAGAACAAGCCAGTGTGCTGCTAACTAGCACCCTGAAGGTAAGAACATTGCAGGAGACCTCCTCTCCTTGTTTAATTAGCATTTCTCTGACAGATAATTGATAGGCCAGGATGAGAGAATCTGATTGGCCAGCATATGGCTGCTACCGTTTAGAGACACACTGCATAAATAAAGACCTCATCAAGTCATTCAATGTAGTTTTCTATAGTATAGTGGGGTGATGTAAAGTCTTGTATTTAAAGATAATACATTGAGATAAATGATCTCCTTTCCACTGGAAGATTTCACTTGCTTCGATATTTATTTTAAAGATGCAACACAAGATGAAATGACTTGATAAGATGGTCATTTTCCCTGCAGAGCATGAGGCAGGAAACAGACCTGTGGAGAGGAGAGCTCTCTGCAGCTGCTGCTGCACAGACTCACGCTCCGCACGACAAATGTCCCTATTAATAATACCTGGCTTCTACAGAAACCCACCAGGTGACATTGGAATGCTTTGTATGTGTGGTCACGACGGAGTGAAGCGTGTGTAATATGAGTAACTAAATATAGGTGAAGCGTATTGAGGTTTTGAGGTGTTAGTCAAGCACGCTCTCAACACAACAGGTAGCACCGCTGCTGGCCATTTGGGTGGCCTCCTCCCTCCTCACCTCCTTGGGTGCCCTCCTCCCAAGAAAACCACACTAATGCACTGAAGAAATATAATCAATGTTACAAATAGAAAACCAGAACTATGAAATAACAGTATATATCACACTATAGAACTAACAGTAAAACAAAATGCCAACACTAAAATCATTTTTTCAGTCCATTTTCCTCAACAAAATAAATATTCTAATGAGAGAAAAGAAGTGCTGCAGTGTGATACGGCACATGTGAGATGGCTCAGTTTGCAAAGTTAATGTCATGTCCAGTAACACACAACAACGTACAAGGTTAATTTCTGCTGATACAAATGACAGATGTCACCTAAACGCCTCACAGCGTCTGCTATACTACACCATGCTCCCTAAACGCCTCATGCAGGCTACTGCTACGATGATGACTGAGGGAAACGTGAGTTTGTTGACTGCGTCTGACCTACTGCATGTCGTTTTAAACTGGGAGACCCACAACTTTCTCCTAAGGGCACCGTGGCCAGTTCAAAACAGGGCATGCCAATCTGGCCGTGTGGATAGTTAATTTTAGAAGGGGCATTATATATTATATATTTGACAGCATTATATACTGTCAAACTGCGGGGCATCCACGGCACTGTCCATTTGACCGTGGTATAATTCTTGCCTGGGATGATGCCCCTTCGCGGCACTTGGTGCCCGACGCACAGCACGTGGTGCCTAGCATGTGCCTAGCGCCGCCGCTGACAACAGCTGAGAGCGAGCTTTATTACTGACTCAGGTCTTCCTCTGCAGCGATTGAGCCTAGGATTTTTCAAGCGGCAAACCGAGTCTCAGTATAATCCTCAATATTTTGTGGTTATTTCAGTACAAGGAAAGAATAATAATAGCATAAGACCATCAAACCATTATTGCACAAAGGTTGTACAGTTATATCTGCAGTACAGCATCTGCTCTCTGTTTGAATCCAAGCGGCTAAAGTTTCAGCAGGGAGTAAACAGCCTCACAGAGCAGAACCCTGCAGACACACATTATTGACTGATATGATATGATATGATGGAATACATCATTTCCATAGACAAGCCTACAGAAACATACCATCACAACATTGTAGAATTGATTAATAGGAAACCAGAGAGGAGGAGGCGGCGGAAGAGGCAGCTTTGCTGCTAGGAAGCAAAGGAATGAATGAGGAGCTGACAGTTTGAATGGGTCGCCTTGTTTGTGCTGTGAACATGATTGATGTGAATGTGTTTGGATCAGCTGATGGTCAGATGATGTGAGGAAAAAAAACAACTTTCACTGGAGTTCAAACGCTGCGGAACTGCGAGGAAATCCAAAAACATTCACTGTGAATTCATGCAGGACTTATGCAGATTTGGGGGGGATGCTGCAGGCTACAGTACATCACTTGTACTAATGGCTCATGGGAGATATGTACGTATAATAAAAATATCTACTAATGTAACCAGCTGCAGCAAGTAAATCAATTAAATATTGCCTGTAAATGTTCTGTAATTGAGAACAGCAGGCCAACACATCTCCATGTAAAAAAGAACAACAACAGAAATCATTTGGTTCTGTCATCCATACAAAATGGCACGAGGATATTCACATCATCCAAGCACCTCGGAAAAACTAATTTATTTCATTAGTGAGACCTGAATGGGACACTGGGGAGTTTAACACTGAAAAACACAGCATTGCTCCAATTGAAGGAGTCATGATGTGAAATATTCTGATGCAAATCCATGGCAGAATAGCATAGCGCAGCTTTTTTCCTCCCACTGCAGTCCACTGCTCCAAGTAGGCTATTAGGATTTTTTTTTCCATCATTGAGACAGAATGAAAAGGTGAAAGTTTACGTTGACAGTCCAAAACAGTACATTCTGAATACAATACAATATATTGCTGTGTAAACAGAGTTTTCTGATTACCTTATGGAAAAAGGTCATAGTCAGGGTAAGCAGCACATGGTGTATTCAGATTTTTGTTGCATTACTGAAGGGCATATTAGACCAGACTAAAACTAGACTAAAACTACAAAGACAAAGCGGTCAATCCAACTGCTTGTCGAGACATGCTCTACTTTCGAGCGGTTGTGAATTTGTTTACAGAGGAAAAACATAACTGACACCAGAAATCCCATGTAATCAGCTTGATCGGTCTTATTTACAACAAGGCTAATAGTCGGATTATTGCTGTCCATGTAAAGGTGACAGAGTATGTGGAGAACGTTTTGGTTGGGTTTTGATCCTTAGTCGTGCGGCTGCAGCACATCTGGCTCCAGAGACGGGAGCATCACAGGGGAACATCTCCTCCAGGCTGAATCCAGTTGGGATTCCTTTTAAAAGCCAACATGGAGACCAGCAAATCTCTTTAAACATTCAGTGGAGAGCAGCTCCAGCTTCTGCTTTGGTTTACTTGACAGCGTCCCTCAGGAGACATTCAAAGATAAGTGCTGTTTAAAAAGTTCTCCACGAATCATTTGCAGCGCTCTGTCTTGGTTCCCCTGCCTCTCGAACACTTTGAGCTCTGATGGCTGGGAACACAAAGGGAAACGATTCTTTCAGATTCTTTAACTAACTTATTGGAAAGTTTTCCTTTCCAATAGATCAATGTGCATTAAGGAAGTTGTTGAGACAAGGTTTGGTGCAGAACTTTTACTCTGAACTACTACACTTCTGTAGGATTTTACTCTGAACTACTACACTTCTGTAGGACTTTTACTCTGAACTACTACACTTCTGTAGGATTTTACTCTCAACTACTACACTTCTGTAGGATGTTTACTCTGAACTACTACACTTCTGTAGGATTTTACTCTGAACTACTACACTTCTGTAGGATTTTACTCTGAACTACTACACTTCTGTAGGACTTCACTCTGAACTACTACACTTCTGTAGGACTTTACTCTGAACTACTACACTTCTCTAGGATTTTTACTCTGAACTACTACGCTTCTGTAGGACTTTTACTCTGAACTACTACAATTCTGTAGGACTTTTACTCTGACCTACTACACTTCTGTAGGACTTTTACTCTGAACTACTACACTTCTGTAGGATGTTTACTCTGAACTACTACACTTCTGTAGGACTTTTACTCTGAACTACTACACTTCTGTAGGACTTTACTCTGAACTACTACACTTCTGTATGACTTTACTCTGAACTACTACACTTCTGTAGGACTTTACTCTGAACTACTACACTTCTCTAGGATTTTTACTCTGAACTACTACGCTTCTGTAGGACTTTTACTCTGAACTACTACAATTCTGTAGGACTTTTACTCTGACCTACTACACTTCTGTAGGACTTTTACTCTGAACTACTACACTTCTGTAGGATGTTTACTCTGAACTACTACACTTCTGTAGGACTTTTACTCTGAACTACTACAATTCTGTAGGACTTTACTCTGAGCTACTACAAATCTGTAGGACTTTTACTCTGAACTACTACACTTCTGTAGGACAGTGTAATTGAACCCCTACACTTCTGTAGGACGGTGTAATTGAACCCCTACACTTCTGTAGGACGGTGTAATTGGGCCACTACACTTCTGTAGGATAGTGTAATTGAACCACTACACTTCTGTAGGATGGTGTAATTGAACCACTACACTTCTATAGGACGGTGTAATTGGGCCACTACACTTCTGTAGGACGGTGTAATTGGGCCACTACACTTCTGTAGGACGGTGTAATTGGGCCACTACACTTCTATAGGGCGGTGTAATTGGGCCACTACACTTCTATAGGACGGTGTAATTGGGCCACTACACTTCTGTAGGACGGTGTAATTGTGCCACTACACTTCTGTAGGACGGTGTAATTGGGCCACTACACTTCTATAGGGCGGTGTAATTGGGCCACTACACTTCTATAGGACGGTGTAATTGGGCCACTACACTTCTGTAGGACTTTTACTCTGAACTACTACACTTCTGTAGGATGTTTACTCTGAACTACTACACTTCTGTAGGACTTTTACTCTGAACTACTACACTTCTGTAGGACTTTACTCTGAACTACTACACTTCTGTATGACTTTACTCTGAACTACTACACTTCTGTAGGACTTTACTCTGAACTACTACACTTCTCTAGGATTTTTACTCTGAACTACTACGCTTCTGTAGGACTTTTACTCTGAACTACTACAATTCTGTAGGACTTTTACTCTGACCTACTACACTTCTGTAGGACTTTTACTCTGAACTACTACACTTCTGTAGGATGTTTACTCTGAACTACTACACTTCTGTAGGACTTTTACTCTGAACTACTACAATTCTGTAGGACTTTACTCTGAGCTACTACAAATCTGTAGGACTTTTACTCTGAACTACTACACTTCTGTAGGACGGTGTAATTGAACCCCTACACTTCTGTAGGACGGTGTAATTGAACCCCTACACTTCTGTAGGACGGTGTAATTGAACCCCTACACTTCTGTAGGACGGTGTAATTGGGCCACTACACTTCTGTAGGATAGTGTAATTGAACCACTACACTTCTGTAGGATGGTGTAATTGAACCACTACACTTCTATAGGACGGTGTAATTGGGCCACTACACTTCTGTAGGACGGTGTAATTGGGCCACTACACTTCTGTAGGACGGTGTAATTGGGCCACTACACTTCTATAGGGCGGTGTAATTGGGCCACTACACTTCTATAGGACGGTGTAATTGGGCCACTACACTTCTGTAGGACGGTGTAATTGTGCCACTACACTTCTGTAGGACGGTGTAATTGGGCCACTACACTTCTATAGGGCGGTGTAATTGGGCCACTACACTTCTATAGGACGGTGTAATTGGGCCACTACACTTCTATAGGACAGTGTAATTGGGCCACTACACTTCTGTAGGACGGTGTAATTGAACCACTACACTTCTGTAGGACGGTGTAATTGGGCCACTACACTTCTGTAGGACGGTGTAATTGAACCACTACACTTCTGTAGGACGGTGTAATTGAACCACTACACTTCTGTAGGACGGTGTAATTGGGCCACTACACTTCTATAGGACGGTGTAATTGGGCCGAGCTAGCTGGGGTGAAAAGCCTGACGAGAACCCAATTAGGTCATTGCTCACAAACTGAGTATTTGGTGGTGAATATCTCCAGTGTAATTGGGGCTAGCTGGGGTAAAACTCACAAATTGAGTAGTTGATGATTAATATCTCCTCACATACAGTAGTTACATAATTATCCTATAATAAAAATGTGAAGTGTGTGTGTGTGTGTGTGTCTTCAGGCACTGGTCTACTAATTGTCCCAAGGACCAAATCTAAACATGGTGAAGCCGCGTTCTCCCACTATGCCTCTCATAACTGGAACAAACTCCCTGAACACATTAGATCTGCCCCTACTCTGCCTATTTTTAAATCCAAGCTAAAGACCTTTATGTTTACTCTTGCTTTTAACTGCTACTAAACTACTGCCTCTCTCGGCCTGTAATTTTAAAAAGATTTTTCCTGTACATTTCCAACAAATGGACTGTACATGTAATAATAATACTGAAGAGTGCCTTGTAACTTATTTAAAACAGAAATAATGTTTCATGTTTGTTAATTTGAGTATATATTTTAACTAAAACTGTCGGCTGTGTTTTTTATGTGTTTTTTATATGTGCATTGCTTTGCTGCTTGTTTTTTCGATTATTTTTTTTGTAAAGCACCTTGAATTGCCTTTGTGTATGAAAGGTGCTATATAAATAAAATTTGACTTGACTTGACTTGACTTGTGTGTGTGTGTGCGTGCGCGCGCGCGCGCGTGTGTGTGTGTGTGTGTGTGTGTGTGTGTGTGTGTGCGCATGTGTGCGTGTGCATGTGCGCGCGCAAATTGTGTTTGGTCATATAGCTATCCCATTTTGCGATGGTGCGATCGCGCTGAATATTTCAGGAAGTGTAAAGAGCACCCTTGCCTTGACCTAAAGGAACTGGATTCTTGAATTATGTAATTAGGGGCGACTAAATGGGCAAAAATGGCTAATTAGTGGCCAAATGAGTCAACACAGATTAAGTTCCATGGAGAGCTCCACTCTTTAGCTACTGATGGAGCCCACCTGAGTGGAGGAGCACAGCTGAGTGGAGTTGGGATCAGCCAGGCACTATGTGGGGAGAGAGAGAGAAGAGGCTGCATGCGTAGCCCAATATGCTGCATGGTTATTCTGCTAGTCTATATAGTTTTGATCACATGCTTTTCAGAGTACAACAAAGATCTTGCAGATGCTGACTGGGATGGAAACTTTGGCAGATAATTAATTCAAGAAATCTCAATTAGATGCTATAGTTCTTAATTGCATGAATAAAACATTTTGTAATTTGAAATCCTGAATCTACCAGAGGAAGCCCGTCAGCTCAGAGGAATACAAGAGAAGCATTCAACCTAACCAGTCAACACGTAAAAGTGATACACCTTGCTCTTCACACTGCTGGGTGGCTGGTGGTTAGGGAACAGAGGGTTGTAGGTGGCATCGCTTCACACCAATATTACACACATTTGTTCTCAGCCTGCCTCAAATGTAATCTTCTGCTGGAGCTCCACTTCCTCAAGTTGAAGTTTTATTTTGATCACTTCACAGTAATCAAATTTTTGGGGGTAGTTTGATGTGCAGAGAGAGAAGTTTACAGTGCTGCTGTGATGTGATTGGTCCAGAGCCGAAAACCGCCTGCAGCCACAGTCTGCTCCCTGAGGAACGCCATGACTTCAACTGAGCTGTAACCAGTGTTGGGCAAGTTACTCTGGAAAAGTAATTAGTTACTGATTACTGATTACTCCTTAAAAAAGTAATAAAAGTTACTTTACTGATTACTTTTTCAAAAAGTAACTAGGTACGTTACTAGTTACCTACTAGTTACTAGACAACAGCAAACAGAACGAGACCACAGTGGTCTTCCACTGTCTGGACAACACTGCACAGAGAGACAGCCAAAGAAAAGGGCTGCATCATCAAACACAGCAACCAACTGGACACTCATTTGGATTTCACATCTAGACTGCAAAGGACTGGCTAAACTGATGGGCTGGCTAAACTGATGGACTGGCTAAACTGATGGACTGGCTAAAAACTAGTGAACGGCAGCATCAAAGAGACGGAGCTGGATGCTACAGGAGCAGACAATGTGCTATCCGGTTTATCCAAGGAAGTCGTCATCCAGGCTGTTCAAACCACACTAGCTGGGGCTACAAAACCGGTGAGCTAAGTTGCTATACTGTAAGTTATTTATCTTGTATATAAATCCTGCTCCATCTTCTGATCTGTCTTTCTCATGTTAATACTCCCAATTGTAACTAGGATCTGTTGTTGAGTCACCCCCATTAGAAATATTATACACCCTCACTTATGCCATTGTGTAGGGACAATATTGATGGCATAAACTTTAGGCTTTAAAGCATTACATGTGTAGGCAATCTAGGCATGGATGTCACCTGTTAAAGAGACCAACTTCTTCCCACCACCGCTGGTCAGATGACATTCAATCTTCTACATGTTTTTAGTGGCGGGTTATAAATGGAGGAATTCCCGGGGGAGCACAGGAAGAAGATGCAAACTCCACACAGAAAGGCCCTTTCTCACGAGATAACAACCCACCTGGGCAGTAGGCACCGAAGGCACGGGGAGACATACCCTCAGCATTGCAGGCGGGAATCGAACACCAGGACCTTCCTGCTGTGAGACGAGTGTGCGAGACCAGAGTGAGCGCTACCACTGCATGGGGGGTCACTCTCTATTCATGTATTATCAAGTATCCACTTGAGATATGATGTCTATGATGTGATATCATTTGTAATTTATGGGTTTTACTATCATGTTTATTTGATTGAATATTGATTGGGCCCTGGGCTGCTACTCTATTAATGCATGAGCAGTAAATCAGTCCATCTGGTACTGACTTACTGCTCATACAGTAGTTGACATCACTGTATGAAGCGTGTCTGTCTTCATTGGAAGCAACATTAACTACAGTAGCTGGCTGCCATCAACACAACACGCACAACACTGTTGGCTGCATCACTATCAGCAGGGTGGGAATTAGACCTCCGTTGCCCCTCCCTCTGGCCTTGATGCCCTGAGATCCACCTTGGCAGTGCCCTGCTAGCAGCCTGCTACTGTCCGTTGCTTTAAAAGCCTCAGTGGTCTCAGTTTAATGTAGCCTGCCCTATGCACAGGATGTGTCATTGGCTCATTTTTAACACACATTTAAGAAAAATCGCTCTTCATGTCAATATAGCAATGGTCTTTGTGCCCTGGCATGTGGCCTTGTGCCCGGAAATGACGGAATTCCCACCCTGACTATCACTACTCTCTTTGATGTACGCTGAGCTCTGGTTATTGAGAAGAGACTGAGACTTTTTATTTTATTTTAGTCAAAAATAATTATAGGGCTGTCCCCGACTTCTGTCAGTCTAATCAGATTTAGCTGTTCACTATCCGTTGAATCGTCGAATCATCGACTATTTGGGTTCTAAAACTAATAAAGCCCCAAGCTAGTCTTAATGTAGCCTAGCTAGTCCTCTTGCCTATACCAGGTTCTTGAACATGAACACACACACACTAACTCAAAACCTGGGGGGGAGGAGGGAGGACTGCTACTGTAGCCACACACTTTTTCTCTTCATTCCTTCCTTCACTCCATCCTCCTTGCCTTTCACATCCGTCTGGTTTCTCCTCCTGACCTCCTCTCACCTCCTTCCTTCTCCTCCTCAGCCTCCTGCTTCCTCCTGCGAAGCCAAACTGTCTCAAAGTTGTGGGTCAGTGCGCCCAGAAGGTAGAAGGTCCCCCCCCCCCACACACACACACACTGGAAACTCAGTGAAGGATAACATGTGAAAGGGAGTGGAAAATGTCACTGCAGTTCAGGGAAACAGAGAGGGAATACGACTACCAGACCGACAAGACACCTGATCCCCAAAACTTTCTTTCTTTCTTTCTTTCTTTCTTTCTTTCTTTCTTTCTCCACCTATTCCACTCCTCTTCCTGTCCTCCTCCTCTATGCTGCTCTCCTACCTCCATCTTCCTCCTCCCTCCTCCTCAGAGGTTTTGTTCTCTTCGGGCTCCTGCACCGTAAGACATTCAGCTTTACCCTTTGGTCTTTAACGGACACTGACTCAGCTCTGCCCTTCTCTCTAATATACAAACCCAACAGCTATCAGAATATCAGAGAGGCAGTCGGTCGGTTTGGGTTCATGAAAGATATAAATACCAGAGACAGCATTATGTGATCAGCATCTACTTCAGTGTGTAAAGAGCAGCATCAGAGCCTGGACATGTGGCAATGAATGCATATAAAGTGATGTTGATGCTCATTGGTTTGAGTTGCTTTATAGTGGATGCTAATCACTAATAGTGTATAACTGGCTAGCTTAATGTCCAGTAATGTGACATTACTCTATACATTAATGTCTTAGTCAGTAATGGGCAATTAACACGTGGTGTGATAATTGCTGTAGAGATGGCAGTTTAGGGTGTATTCACACCTCTAGGTCGTTTGCTTTGTTCCGATTCAGGTACTTAATTGATACAATTGTTGCATTTGTGCCTTGGTTAGTTTGTGTTCACACAGCCACAAATGAAACGATCCAAATAGTATTGCCAAACTTCCTGGATTGGCCAGCAGACACTCTGATAGGCTAATAGCCTCCCGGGATGGAGAAAATAATTCCCAGAGATTTTCTATAATGATTATAAGAATGCGTTTTGTTAGACCTACATTATGCTATGCTGGGCGTGCGCCATGCGAGGAGAGAGAGAGAGAAAGAAAGAGGGAGGGATCGGGAGATTGCCTATTTAGGCTATCTATCGGAATTTGGAGATAGAAGAGCAAAGACCCTCGCAACGTCTGCTACTACTATCACGGAGACTTCAGACGATTACGCATATGAACACCTGTCCTGTCAGGAATAAAATATGAATAAATAATTTAATAATAGCCTACAGACATTTCGAGGGAGACATGAAATCACTCTGATTGTCTGATTGAACCAGACAATCTTATCACAAAGAAGGCTGGCTCTGATTACCACGACTTGTTTTTATTTATTTATGGAGACCAGATAAGTTGATCGAGTTCAAACTGCTGATGTGATGATGTAAAAATCCCCCAGTTTATCCAGGCAAACCATTGATAGTATGCAAACGCTAGTTTCACAATCGCCAAAACAGGATCTGAATGAAGATGTTGTTTTTAAACGATAAAAATGTTCGTTCTTCAGGCCACTACGCACAGCGCAGCTGACTACGGCAGCTGGTTTATCCAAAAATGTGCACTGTTTACTGCAGTTGTGTTGGATCGAGGTCGGATCACGTTCTCACCACAAACGAACCTCAACAGAGTTCGTTTGGAAGCGGACCGAGACCACCCTTTCTTGGCGATCTCGGTCCGCTTGTTTTGTCCCGCATCCGAGTGCGATTGCTGTGTTCACACTCCCCCAAACGAACCGCACCAAGGGGGAAAACGCTCTCTGTTTCGGAACAACTGCTCCAAACGAGATAGGTGTGAATACACCCTTAGTTTTCTGTTAAAGGGAGGCTTATCAACCCACATTGTATCATTACAATGTCAGTAGTATGAGCAGATGGGCAGCCCTTACCTTCCCTCAGTCTACCATACAGGGAGAGCTCCCAGTTCATTCACAGGCAAAACGCTCCGTTTCCGGGAATGCGGAAGTCCTGCTCAAGATGCGGAATCTGCTGTTGGGACTATCGAGGTGGCTTCCAGGTAGGTTGTTATTTTTTTTTTTTTTTTTTTTTTTTTTAAGTATTTGCACATCCACGGAGAATCGCATGGAGAGCCTGAACAAGTCTTAATGACTTGCAGCTGGCGGGTGCGGAGTTTCTGCAGGTAGACAAAGGGAGGATATTTCTCAGTGTGGAAAACATATAGTGAAGGTAAACACTGTCCAGCCCATCTGCTTATATTACCGAGATTATAATGATACAAAGTGGGTTGATAATCCCTCCCTTTAACTCATTCCCCGCCAGGGCTTCTGACATTTTTCAGTGATTTTCCAGGAGCCACAGAATAATTTCTTCTATGACTATGTAAACACTGAATATCCCAAAAGACACAACATAGCCTCTTACATGAAAAAAAAACGTTGCTTTTGCCTTCTTCCGTTTGTTTTTTCCCCACCAAAAACGCCCCTTTCTGAACAGGAAGCTGAGAAAAATGCCTTTTTGGGCAACGAAGCAAGGGAGAGATTCACCCCGCGGTGTCACACTCATGTTCTCCATGGGGCTGGTGCTTCATGGTACTCGATGTGTGGAGGTCTGATGATATGACGATTGATTTGAATTCAATGGCCGCGCGTATGGAATAATGTCACATATGGATTACAAGCAGCAGCTATGTGACAGACAGCAAACAGAGCAGGCTGTGCCACACCGGCAGCACCGAGGTACAGTATGTTGCTCTCATCTCATTCTCTCTCTCATAAGCATATGACCTGCCGTGTGTCGGAAAATAAGCTATTTACAAGACATAAATACAGGCATTTCACATGCCCTGTTTTCCTCATTTTATGGTCGCAGTTCAAGCTGATTATCATTTCTGCTGATGCTAATCAAACGGAAGTTGTCAGGGTGACTTAACCATCATATTTAAAGGTGGAAATAAGGTCCAGGGTGTAAAAAAAAAACTTAATTCTCCTTTAAGCTAAGTTTCACACTATAGGCTACAGTTCATCATCATTGGAATAATAACTCTATATAGCCTAATGTATCTTATCATATTATATGTCTCGTAATACTTTTGTCAAAAACAAGTCAAAGTCCCTGCTGTCTCACGTCATAACTCGAGGAAAACGAATAAAGTATAATGTGACATCTAGTGGACATAAACCACAACTACAGGTTTGGGCCGAGTCACACAGACACATGACCAGTGAAGGATTATGGGAGACAGGGGAGGGACTATTGCCACGTTCTGGCCTGGCTTGAGGCATTCAGTCTATCGACCTGCGGAGCGACTGCAAGCTGCGATGTAACTGAACTAGCAATAAATGCTCCAGAGACTTGCTGGGCGAAAAGAAAAGCGACTTGTCTCCTTTTCTGCATCTCTTCACTAGTGATGGCTATAGTTAGAGGGCAAATCTATTGTGGACATAATTTAATGTCTAGTAATGATTTAGTTTAGTCAATAACAGCTAAGTGGAAATGATTAGCTTAATGCCCAGGAATGTTTTAGTCAATAATGAGCCATTCTTAGAGGAATAACTAAGGAAGGAATATCTGTTTAATTTAATGTCTAATAAGATTTAGTCAGTAGGATGACATCGTAGACCTTAATAAACTGTTCTACTTAAATTTGATATCCAGCAGCCTTTTAGTAAATAATGGTCAGTTGAGAGTGACAGAGCATCGGTTGAGATTGACAGAGCACCATGGCCTTGGTAACGACAGCACATAGAGCTGCTAAGTGTAAACGCCGGTGATTGTCTCAGAGTGACAGAGTGTGTTGACCTCAGCAGAGGAAGGCAGATATCTGAAGTGACAACAAGTCATCTTAGATGATGACACATTGGTGTGACGAATGGCTCCATTTTGGGACAGACTTCTTCGGGGGGAACTGGCCTTGAGCACCATGCAGAATCGAGCGGGGCTGATATCAGGAGGATGGACCTCCAGTCCTCTGTCAGGTCCTCGCTTATCTTCGTGTCCCTGGGTTAATACATCTAGATTGATGACTGGCAGCTCCAAGACCGATCTGTAACCTTGACTTCATCAGATCCATTCATGGCTCCACTTCTGCTGCACACATTTTCATAAATGGCACTGAAGAAGAAATATGAGGGGGGTTTCTCCTCAGCTACTTTCCCCTCTCTCCTCCTCTGGCCTGGCTGCTGAAGCCTCCCTCTCCCGAGTCATAAAGCACAGAGGGCTTCCACCCCCCAACGCATCATATCCTCAGAGGTTTATGTTCTTCTCAATCCAAACACATCAGCTCGTTGAAAACGAATAAATTCCCATGAGCCTCATATGAAATAACTTAAGCTGCTGAACTGAACCTCTGCATCCTCAGCGCTTTGTTCACCACATGAATCTGCATCTCGGAAGAGATGAGGGACACTTCCAGAGCGCAGAGATCAAATCAAGCGCCCCTAATGTTCACTTGGGGTCTCCGCAGTTTCAATCATCAGACCTGTCTAAAGCCACCAACAGCCTTCATTAGGTGAATAATCACTCTCCTAAATGGACCAATCAGCTTCTGGCATCTCAATCAATCAGTTCACATTCAATTACTCCTCAGCCTCATCAACCCTCTGAATCAAACCACACAGATCTTTCAATTGATTTCATTAGCTCAAACACGAGATCAGTGCAAGGAATTATTAATTATTTATTTATTTATTTTATTTTCTATGGTGGAGACTGGAGAAACATTTTCAAACAGCACTACACGCGGAGGCAGCCAGTTCCTCGGTTCTCTGCGGTTTCCACTCGCGTAGCGCCACAACACGCTGAATCCCACACGCCAATCCTGGCAGAACACGCCATGATTGGCCAACGCCAAATCCAGTCCCCAGAATTGTCAAATCAAATCATCGACACGCTATGGCCCGCCCCTCAACCCTCTGTCATCTCATGCAAGATTTGTTTTCAGTCTACGTCTCTGACCCTCACGCCACTTGGGTTCAGCTTGTCTTTAACTCACCCTTGTCCTCTTCTCCCTAGTTATACTCCTACCACTTATATAGCCTTTCTTCTTCTTCTTCTTCTTCTTCTTCTTCTTCTTCTTCTTCTTCACTTCCAGTTGAGTGACATCACTTCCGTCACAAATCGTGACATACACAGCTCGAACAGACAGACACCCACTGGACAGACAGAGCCCACTTAGCCAATTTTAACTAAGAAGATTTTATTCCTTCTTTTAGATGTCGTTCTTTTCCTAATCCTCATTATTGACTTTTTAAACTCTTGTTTTAAGGCACTTTGTAACAGTTTGTAAAGTTGTTATTATTATTACTACTAACTGAGCGACCTCACCTGCTGAACTGGCAGCACTCATGGGTACCGTGCCTCGTTGGTTTGCCCTCGCGGGCTCGCAGACGCTCCACGGGCCCCGCCGGCCGCTCCATTATAATACCGTAAATTCCGGACTATAAGGCGCACCGGTGTATAAGCCGCACCTTCAAAGTTGACTATTTTTTTCTTATATAAGCCGCACCGGACTATAAGCCGCGGGTGTTTTAATGGTATTTTTTTTTTTTTTTTTTTTTTATGTTTAATTACCATATGTAAGGGTTCATGCACAGAGGGGATTGTAGAGGAAGCTCCCATTTATTAACATTTCAACAAAACAACATAACACAACACCACCTGTGTTGTTTTTTACAGTGCACACAGTGTCATACAGTGTCATACAGTGTGGTGAAAAGAGGGCAAGAGAGGAAATTAAAACTTATTATAGTTATATAGGATTTATAGTTAGAAAGAGTGCTAAAAAAGAGAGATTTTTTTTTTTTTTTTTTTTTTTTTTAATCCATAGATAAGCCGCACCGTTATATAAGCCGCAGGGGCCAAAAAAGCCCAAAAAACGGGAAAAAAGGTGCGGCTTATAGTCCGGAATTTACGGTAGTAGGATTTCCAGTACTTTAACACAGCTGCCGCTCAAAACAGCTTTTCAAACCATCCAGCAGCAGGACCATGAAGCAGGACAGGAGCCTCTCTCACATACTCACATGGGAGCTGCCCAGTACAACCACAGTGTCTCTCTCTCTCTCTCTCTCTCTCTGCAGGCAGGAAACAAAGTAGATATCAGCTCTAAGTTTGAAACTTCTCTCCTTCAGGGAAACTGGTGACTCAGGTCGAACCAGTGAGTCAGCAGATGGACTAGGATGAAAACACAAATGAGTGTACATGCACACACACACACACACACACACACGCGCGCGCGCGCACACACACACACACACACACACACACACACACACACACACACACACACACACACACACACACACACACACACACACACACACCCGCAGTAGGGGTGTAGTAGTATGATCTGTCATTAGGCTAGGATTACAGTAAAGTAATTTAGTGCTTTTCACATCATCAAGATTAGAGCACACACCCCACTGGCTCTAAATCGGCTCGAGGAATATTAACCTTAGGGAAGGTTGATGAGCCTGAGAGAGAGACATAGAGGGGGAGGGAGAGACAGAGAGAGAGGAAGGGAGAGAGAGAGAGAGAGAGAGGGAGAGACAGAGGGAGGGAGAGACGGAGAGAGAGGAAGGGAGAGAGAGAGGGAGAGACAGAGGGAGGGAGAGACAGAGAGAGAGGAAGGGAGAGAGAGAGGGAGAGACAGAGGGAGGGAGAGACAGAGAGAGAGGGAGGGAGGGAGAGAGAGGGAGGGAGCCTAGTGTACCTGATGATTGGGTAAATGAGAGCAACCCTCTATCCTCCATGTGTGCATGATGAGCAACATGATTAATGGCTTGACAGAATTCATTTAATTCCCACGTCCACAGAACCTGACACAGGAGATATCATTAAATTAATGTTAGACTGAATTTAACCTAACTTGCCCACCACAACCGTTCCCTAACATGACCCGGAGAATGAGGATGTTTACGACTGCAAGCATATACAGCTAACACACTCAATCATGGAGGCGTAGCAGAATGGAAGAGTAACCCACCTTCTGGAAAAGAAAAGCGACGCCTACACTTCCAAAATAACTCATAGCAGTCAAATAAATCAGATTTTGCACTCATGTCTCTAAAGGACTGAGCGCAACCCCAATTTCAGGAAGTTCGCTGGCTCGAACCTTTGATTTGGATCATTTTTCTCCTGGAAGATATACATGACATAAATGATGACGAAAGCCCAAAGTAAAGCTCACTGATCATTATTTACTGTATTTCCCCCAATTTTGTAGAGTGAGGGTCAAAACGATCATTTCCCCCCCCCCCCCCCCCAAATAATCACAGCAGCATCACAAAATCAACTGTTGAAAATGCCAGAATCTTGTAGTCCAAGTATCTCTGTAGAAGAAAAATAGTGGAGCTGCTATACCTTTCTCAGTGTTGCTTTTAGACCCCTAAACGTTAAAGTCCTTGTTTGTTGTTTTAGCTTGATGTACATACCATTTTCTTTTTCCCCTTGTAAGTACATTGAGAGCAACGTATACTGAAGTCAAATTACTTGTATGTCTATGTAATGGGTTGAGAAAATGGACCTGTAGAGAAATTAAAATTGACAAGTAGACTATTAGAGATTAGAGGATTCAAAAGTATATTGGAAAAAAGGGAACCCCTATTTTTTATTTTATTTCATTTATTTTTCATTATCCTGCATGATTATCCTGTTACTCAAATGGTTTGGACAGAGACATTCGTTTATTTGGGCTGCAAGTCTTATACCTCCACGCCGCTAGAGGGCGCTATGCGCCTGAGGAATAACAGCGTTACAGAGGCCGACACCACAGAACAATAAACCCTGCGGTGTACGTGACCAGAAGCTGAACTTCTCTCTGCCTCTTTTCTTTAAAACCACAGGTTTGTAGGTATTCCTCAAATAACAGACAATGGGATCTTCTAAGAGATAAACATGTACTTCGACAGTTAGAAGTGGTTGTATTGAGTAAAATCGTCACAGTTGTGAGATTTGGTTAGTAATGCTCAAAGCTACATGTTGCTAATCTGTTATGCTAGCGTTTTGATGCTAGGTAGGTAGCAAGATGGCGGACTGCCTTATGTCTGTCTGCAAGTCCTTAAACTGAAGAATAACTAGCTCCAACCATGCCATGAATGAGTTTTACTGTGATGCAGGTTTTGTTTAGGTCATAGTTTCACTGAATAGCCTAATAGTAATGACTGAATGATTATTTATAAATCTAACACCGAAGTGGAGATACAGTCATGCATTAGGGGTGGAAATGCAATGCAAATTTATGCACTTTATTTTATTGTTACTTTAATTCGTTTTTGCATCTGTAGTGATATCCCACAGACTGATATGCATCTGAAAGACTGTAATTCAAGTGTCTAGTACGGTAGTTTTACAGGTAAATGGGTTACTGAAGTGTTAATGTTTATACTGTAAATGTGTTTTTTTGTAATAATGTAGAGTTAATTACTAAGCTAAAGGTAAATTCTGCTGCATATTATAAATATTTTGATATTTTCTAAATTACTGAACAGAAGTAAAGTATTCTGATATGATACTGTCAGGGACACTGTATTTGGTTGTCGGTAAAATAGAGAAACCATTTAGTTGTACCTGAATCTGTTTGTTTTTGACTATTTGTTAAAAGAAGAAGTTTGTGTCAAAAAGTCCGTTGCCATGATATTATTGAGCATCAATGAAAAGAGTTTTATTGCATTCAGACTGAATAGTCATGTCTATGTTCATAGAAGACAGAACAATAAACCCTGCGGTGTACGTGACCAGAAGCTGAACTTCTCTCTGCCTCTTTTCTTTAAAACCACAGCGCAACACCACAGGACCATTAAATTGCTCACCCTGACACCATCCAAGTTAGGGAGGCAACATCTACATGTACATACTTGGCCAATAACGCAGATTCTGATTCTGATTCTGAACTCGCTCCGAGTCACAGCCGCTGAGCTCTGGTTGACATCTTGCAATAGGGGGGCCGCCGCCAAAGGCTAATGCTATTTGGGGGGCCTTAAGCATGGAGAAGTTTGGGAAGCCCTGCTTTAGCTAACACAGTTAGGAGTGGCATCAATCTTAACTTTAGTGCTATTGAAAGATGAACTGCAGGTAAAGTTTCTCCCCTCATACTCAATAAATCACCTGCTTGTTCTTGTCATTAAAGTCGAGCTGAACCCAAAAATGACTTTTCTTTTCTTTTAGTTCAAATACCTGGGTATGCAGTGCACCTATTTAATAATGTATGCAAACAAAATCACAAAAGTCTAATTTCTTTTGTTTTTCACACTTTTTCACATCAAAAGTTCATTTTTCAAGATTTCATTGATAACAGTAATGTACAGTTTGCTGACGTCACCTAGTACTATCAAATTTCTACCCCATTTCAACCAATCATATCACGACATGCAGCTGTCAATCAAATCTTCATTTCAGGATAATTTTCTCTTCCAAAAGAAAGAGAAAATGGCGCCTAGTGCCTGTCATCTGGCAGAATTCCTATCCCATAAACTAACTACTAACTTGGCCAATTGTTAGAAACATGAACAAAAAACAAAAACTATAATCTCTAAGAATGCAAAGAAATGTAACTGGCTCGTTAAAACACGCATTCCAGGAATATTATTTACATTTATAACGATAATGGCGTGCGCCTCCGAGCCTGACAGCCTCCCTGGCTGTCAGGGGTCGTCTCTCGGAGTTTCCAGGCGGGCGGGCAGCACCCATGCATCGGATTGTCCGCTCGCTCCGCACGAAGCAGCCTGGCTGCCTGGTACTCCGCGGATCCCACTCGCATAGCAACAATATACACACTAACAACATAATAACAACACGCTGAATACCACCCGATTTGGGGGTGGAACACGCCAGGATTGGCCAATGCCAAAGCCAGTCCTCAGAATTCTCAAATCAAATAATCGACACCGTATATGGTCCGCTTCTCAATTTGTTTTCAGTCTGAAACGGACTCAGATGCACGTGACGAACGGGTTCACCTCGACTTTAAGCAGTATGCATTTTCAATGCTGTTGTGAATGATGTGAGTGGAGAAAACAAAACAGAAATAGCACCTCTCTCAGCCCCTCTCCTTCGCTCTGATAAACAGCTGCAGCCAGACGCTGCCCCTGGCTCAGGCAGGCCACTAAAACAAATGAAATGTGGAGAGGAGCCGGCCCAGGCCATTATTAAGAGAATGATGTACTATACGCTCGCTCTCTAAGGAGTAAACGGGCCGAAGGACGACTTAACTGTTTGGAGAAGCTACGATTTCTTTCTTTGTGTCTTCTGCGTCTGGATTTTAGATGGCAGCCGCTCCTCTGAGTGCACCTCGAAGTCCTCGAAGTGTTTCCTTGGAGGCCATGCACTCTTTCATCCTGTCTTGTTTTAACCTGGAGCTCTGCAGCCTATAGATATAGATAGAGGCCTAATGTCAACGCTTCACTCTCCAACAGCTGCAGCCTGTCAGGGCAGATGAAAGGATCAATACAAATGCGATATGGAGGTGTGTCTGTCTTTTAATCTGTCCGTCGCTCCTCTTCAATCATCTGTCCGCCCCTCCTCTCTCTCTCTCCAATCCCTCAACAACAGCATCTTAGATGTCTAAGCTTGTTCTATCTATCATGCTGTCTGTGTGTTTTCTGTCCATCTCTCACCTTTCTGTTACTCTCCTGTGTCTCTTCCTGAATCCCTCCATTTACTCTGTCAACTTTCACTAGTTTGATTTCCATCCAAACGGTGTCGCAAACTTTAACCCAATTTTCAGAAAGTCAGGAAAAGAAAATTAGAAATTATGGGTGTTTCCATCCACTAACGTTATGCGGATATTTAAGGATTTGGTGAAAGAGGAGGTGCAACCAATCGATGTGATTAAAACAGCGGCAGACACCAGTCAAGCCCTCAAATGAGGGAAATTAACCCCCGTCCTCTGAATAAATGTGAGGTAAAGAGAAAACATCCATGCGCCACTCTTCAATTTGACATAATATATAATCCACAGAGCAGTTACTGAAAGTGAATAAAATGTCAACTATGTACTGCCCTCTGGCAGGAGATACCTAATTCCAACTTTCAAGAAGGTCAGACTAAGAAAGTCCTTTATACATCAGTCGATCCTGAGGCTTAATCAAGAACATGGCCGAGGGTCAGTGGAGCAGTGACCAGTGCTCTCTGTGTGCTGTATGTGTGTATGTATCTTTGTATTTTTGGTTTTGTTCTCTTTGTCATGTGTTTGTGCGTGGTACTGCCGCTGTCTTGCAAGACAAATTTCAGTGTGAACTGACAATAAAGTATATCGTATCGTATCGTATCGTACTGTAAGTCACCTGTTATCCCGCAGTCTTCCTCTGTTAAAACTGCATGGTTTTTGAATTAAGTTTGGTTACAGATAGGCTGAATTTGTTTCCACTGCACTTTGCCGCATTTAACGTTCATCGATAGCCTACACCTACAGCAACTTTTCCACCTCCCTCAAACTTCACATGTGTTGGAGATGATGACAGAATTTTTTGGGCAAACTATTCCTTTAAAGAGTAACTTCACTCCCATTCTGAGCCTAACTCTGCCCACTGCATGATTTAAAAAAAAGTGGCACGGTTCTGGAGTCAGTGGTTGAGAGCCTGGCAACCCTAGCGAGGTTCTGAGAGGGGGCTATGTCCAAACTGTTCCCCAACAACAGAAGAATTTTGCAAATAAGGTACAAAAGTATGTTACCAGTATGCTATTTCAACCCATGAAATGCAGATTTATATATATATATATATATATATATATATATATATATATATATATATATATATATATATATATATATATAAGCAATATCACACGAGAGGGAGTGCGGTTGTTGGCTAATATCGGCACTGCTGTGATTCGGTCGTAGGCACGAGGCCGCAGGCCGAGTGCCGAAGATAATCACAGCAGTGCCGATATTAGACAACAACAGCACGACCTCGAGTGTGATATTGCTTTTATACAACAGTTCTATTAAACAAAGCTGATTAAAAAAATGACAAAAAGCTGAGAAAATATATGATTTCTCTATTTATTCCTCCGCCAACAAAAATAGTTCCCTCAGCTTTCTACTTTGCCGAAAATGTAGCCTAATCAGCCTAATTAACTGCAGGCTGTCTACTTTACTACTGTCTACTCTACAGCTGTGAAGCATTTTGTTGATTAGGGCAGCTGTGAAGCAGAGTGATCTACACACAGTGAAGCGCCAGTGCATTATCATGAATTAGAACACGGCTCTCTCGAATACTCGATTCTGATTGGTCAATCAACAATATTCACCGGTCATTATTTCTCGACAACCGACCGCTGCTCTGCCACACCTGGATTAATCAGTTGATAAGAGCTTTTTGTCCGCAGACGCTACTAATTAGGCCAACCAGTTGCAGCTGTGGTGTCTTGTGTGCCAATTACGAATGAAACCGCTTTGTGTTGAAAACGCTATTAAAAAATCTATTTGAATAATTATTTTTGTCAGATTATTGAATGATTTAGTTGTAGGCCGTGTTCTAAGCGGGATAATGTATACTGAGCCGGTGATTACTGGAAATAATGACCTTCAGGTGAATATTAAGCCCTCCGCTGCGCGTCGGGCTAAATCATTCACCTGTCGGTCATTATTTCCACAGTAATCACCGGCTCAGTATACATTATCCCTTACTTAGAACACGGCTCTCTTGAATACTCGATTCTGATTGGTCAATCAACAATATTCACCGGTCATTATTTCTCGACAACCGACCGCTGCTCTGCCACACCTGGATTAATCAGTTGATAAGAGCTTTTTGTCAGCAAGACACTACTAATTAGGCCAACCAGTTGCAGCTGTGGTGTCTTGTGTGCCAATTACGAATGAAACCGCTTTGTCGTTGAAAACGCTATTAAAAAATCTATTTGAATAATTATTTTTGTCAGATTATTGAATGATTTAGTTGTAGGCCGTGTTCTAAGCGGGATAATGTATATTGAGGCGGTGATTACTGGGAAATAATGACCTTCAGGTGAACGATTAAGCCCTCCGCTGGCGCGTCGGGCTCAATCCACCTGTCGGTCATTATTTCCCCCGTAATCACCGCCTCAATATACATTATCCCTTACATATTGGCACTGGTAGGATCCCTCTTGTCCAATCAAATTGCCCGGCCGGAACTAACTGTTGTATAAATATATATATATATATGAAGAGTTCATTTGCAAAAACAGGTAAACGCCATTCTTAAAATGAACAAACAACATCTGTTTGATACTCCCTGGAGTGCACATAGAAAACATTAGGTGATTTATGTGACAATTATCAGATGAATATGTTTTAGTTATGATTGACAATACAAATTTCCCCAAAATAAATAAATTACAGTATAAATACATCAATATATAACAGCAGCATTGATGTGTTTAATCAAAGGCCAGTAATTTAATTTAGTGTACAACTAAAAAAAACAGTACCTCTTTAATATAACTGCCCATCCCTCCTCTCTTCATCTGTCCATCTTAAATGTGAAATCTATAGCCAACATCGTTATTATTTCATTATTTCGTTCTGATCTCTACCCCATCTTGGCTTGCTGTTGCAGCGTTTCCCCAGGGGGGGGAACATGAAAGTTTCATCTCTGCTCATCTCATCCCATGCCTCCACAGAGACCACACTAGTCGTCTCTCTATTGATCCGTCCTGAATCCTCCTGTGTCAATATATATAGACGCTGCAGAATGTCAATGTACATCTGCTGTTTGAAGCCCCTCCGTGTTTAGGCAGGCGTGTTAGCTGATTCCCAGCAGCAGCCTGTATTAGTTGAACAGGAAGGGAGAGAAGCTTTTACCAAGAGGCTGTGAACTGAGTTTAGCAGCAGGTCAAATGCAATCTGGGCACCCAGAGTCGATCAGTCTGACGGCTAATAAGACTCTCAGACAGACGGATGATATTTCGGGGTTTTGGAGAAGAGTTGGAGTTGATCGATCGATACTTTTCGCATGTGTTTCAAGACTCAAGATTCAAGATTCAAGATTTTTATTGTCACTCCGTAGTACAAGTATCACGTGTGAAATTCTTGTGCTGTAGACTCCGTTACAACATAGTGCAAAAATAACAGGGCATATAGGAAAACAAGAGAAACAACAAGCAATAAGGCAGTAAAGCAATAAAAACAAGACAAAAACAGTGGCATAGTCACTGCACGTAGGTGCAAATAGCATATTAATATATAACATAATTAAAGATAATAAACATAATTAAACATGCTGTTTGCACGTAGGTGCAAATAGCATAGACATAATTAAACATACATAATGGTAGCAGCTACAGTACAGCTACTACATGATTGGCCTGGATTGTTGGGAATATCAAATCAAGCGATTTGTGCGTGCTTTTGGGACCCTGTATCTCCTCCCTGAGGGTAACAGGGAGAACAGGCTGTTGTGGGGGTGGTTTGTGTCCTTGATGATCTTCAGGGACCTCCTGAGGCACCGCTGGTTGTACAGTTCCTGCAGTTTTGGCAGCTCACATCCTGTTACGTGCTGGGCCGCGCGCCTCACTCTTCTTAGCGCCCTGCGGTCCATGGTGGTACAGTTCCCGTACCAGGCGGTGAAGCAGCCAGTCAGCAGGCTTTCAATGGTGCCTCTGTAGAAGTCCCTGAGGATTTTTGGCCTTAGCCCAAATTTCTTCAGGCACCTGAGTCCGTGTAGTCGCTGTTGGGCCTTTTTGACAACAGTGGCGGTGTGGCTGGCCCATGTCAGGTCCTGGTGGATGTTGACTCCCAGGTACTTGAAGCTGTCCACCGTTTCCACCACTGTGCCAGTCCAGATGACATATTCAGCTAATCTCTATAACAGATAGTTGTATAATGAGACGTCGTCGGACTGTAAACAACGACAGAAGCGGACGTCGGCTCTACAGCAGAAACCCTGAAATATCAGCTGTCTGTCCCAGAGTCTTATTAGTCGTTAGACTGATAGACTGGCTGCTTCACTCCAGGCAGAAACATCTTCACATTACAGTAATATATATGCTGTACATAAACTTCAACCTCAAAACTAAAACACCCAGGGCCAAGCAATTAATTTAAACCTTCTGACACGGACGCACGCACACGCACACACGCGCGCACACACACACACACACACACACACACACACACACACACACACACACACACAGCGGCAGGTTTCCCGAGTTGTGAAGGTGTAAAACCGATAAACTAGATGTGTGAATGAGCCACAGTGGCTGTTTGTTGTTAGCAGTCTGGGTTCAGCTGTTTCCAGCTGTGTGTGTGTGTGTGTGTGTGTGTGTGTGTGTGTGTGTGTGTGTGTGTGTGTGTGTGTGTGTGTGTGTGTGTGTGTGTGAGTGTGTGTGTGTGTGTGTGTGTGTGTGTGTGTGTGTGAGTGTGTGTGTGTGTGTGTGTGTGTGTGTGTGTGTGTGTGCGCGTGTGGTGCCAGCTGTGTTTTGATGAAGCCTCCCACTGATTCACTTCCTCTAGCTAGCAGAATAATCTAAATGACCCACCTCTTCACACTCGCCTTCACCTGCTAACCCCATCTCTTATTTCTTATTTCTATTTATTTTCCTATTACAAATGTATAAATGATTTTACTCTGTGTGTAAAGCGACTTTGAGTACTTAGAAAAGCGCTATATAAATTGAATGTATTATTATTATTATTATTATTATTATTCTTTTCAACAGAAACAGCTTTCTACAGCAGGATGAGGTTTTTGCAGACTAGTGCCTTTTCAACATGTATACAGACAGCAAAATTACTGCAACATCTAATAGATACAGCCGGTCTGTGTGGGAACACCCACAAAATGTTACTACGGCTGGCTATAGCAGCTAAATGCTAACTATGCTGAATGGGGAGAACGGGAGGATTTCCCCCATGCCTGAATGTATACAGAAATAGCAATCACAGCGCTCGCGATCAGCCCCTGCTGGTCGGAAGCAATAGGCCTATTGCAACAATAAACACAAGGTGTATGGGACCAGTGAGCAGCAGGGGCCGATAGCGAGTGCTGTGATGGCTGGGCGCACCGGCACATGCACAGAAGAAGACACGGCAGGCATTTTCAAGGAGAGCCGTTTTAGCGAAAGTTGAGGGTTTTTTATATAATATTACAATTATTTAGCAGTGCGGGGTTTTCAAACCCCACCAACCGATGTTCGCTGAACCCTTTTGCAACTATGAAATTTCTCTGCAACACTTGTAAGACAAGCATTGTTTTTCTGACCGTGCCTTGAGATGTACTAATTGTGGGATTTTCCCAATGGTCGTAGAAGGAACTGCATAGCTCACGAGAGCTAGTACAGATGTCACCTGTTTCCAAGGGCACTACTGCCACAACAGTTCTGCCACGTACAGTGCTCGCAGTACCCGTTAGATTCTTTCCATTTGTTTCCACCAGTAAGTGTCCAACAATGTCAAAGGAAAGCTGAGAATCCCACAGTTTCCAATGGCATTAGTCTTATCACTCAACACGACCACACCTCACTGAACCAGCAGCCAAAGAAAAACAAACAACACTTACTGCCGCGGCGGCAATGACAGCCCTGAAAGCAGGCAACATCTGTAGCTCGTCCAACAACGCTGGCGTGACTAACAGTTCAGATAGGAGCTAACAAGTCACCCGAGCGCCATCTGTGTCTGTTAAAATATGTATCTGTGCTTTGTTGTCGTTTAGTAGCTTCTCCATAATGAACAGTGAAGCGTCCCGAGGGTAAGAGCTGCTGCTCGCCTCCCTCCTCTGCAGGCTAACTCACTGCTGCTGTGCTTCATGGCCCGTGCATGATGATGAGTATACATGCTGCTGGGCCAGGCTGGCCGAGGTAAACAGGAGGCAGGAAATAATGCCAAAACTCTTCTTCTGCCTTCAAAAGCTGATATTGGTCAAATAATAAAGGAAACACCAACAGAGAGGGAGAGAGAGAGCAGCAGAAAACCAGGCGAAGGAGCAGAAAAAGAGAAGGGAGAAGGAGAGAGAATGGATACAGAGAGATGAAAAGATCAGAGGAGATGAAACGGGAAGAGAAAACAGAGACAGCAGAGAGAGGAAGAACACGTAGTCTAGGGATGCATCGATTTTTTTTTTTGATGTACGATTATAGTCTGAGAAAAAACCACGATTATCACGGTTTCACGATTATTTATGGACGTATAAAAATCACATGAGCATTCTTTGAACAGAGGTTTTATTGTATTGTCCATGCATTGTTTAAAGGTTGCTGTCTTTTGAAAGGTAAATAAAGGCAAATATTTGTCCAAAATGATAAATAAAATAAACAAAGTCTGACTGTAATATTTATGACAGTAGATCTCTTTGGAACAAAACATAGTCAGGCAGGTGTATTATTTTTCTACATTTCTTTTGGATCACCTGAGTAGAGAACTTGTAAAACCTGGTGGAAAAACAGATCTAACTTATCTTTTAGTGTAAATGTTGATTAACTTTTAGTGACCTCCTATGAGAAATATAACGAATGTGGATACACTTGAGTGTTATCATCAACTGTGTCATCCTCATCCATGCCTATTAGTTTGATTATTATTCATTTTTAATCATCTAACGTTATGCAGGTGTTGTAGAAGGTTGGAGGTGTTGGAGCCCTTAGCTGCGACTGCGACTTCGGCAGGTTTTGCAGATTGGGGAGCCGTCATCTTTAACAACACCCTGGGTGTCCTTTTTGTAACCGAAATGCTGCCATACCGATTACTTTAGACATGTTTTGGGGGGGAAGAGATCATCTCTTTGAGTTGCTTGTGGTCTCTCAGGCTCTGCCATTACGTTAGCTGTAATGCTAGCGTAGGCAAGGGAGGCAAGGGAGTTATCTAACGCTAGTTAGATAACTAACTAGCGTTACGTCGTTACATCGATGGCCGTTCAGTAAACAAATTAAGAGGCCACGGAGACCACAGTTCGTGTCAGGCGACTGTCGCATCGCGCACGTCTCTGAAAAGTTTATGTTTGGCTGACGTCCATGGCTATGCTATTGGGAGCATAGCAGACTGGTGGGAGAGCTGTGTTTTGTGCACCCGCTAAAATAGTCCGTGCGGAAACGAAGCGAGAGGCCGGTTCCTCTCGTTCCAGCGCTGTCTGCGCCGCATGGGAGTTTAAACTGACGGACTTATTTTGACAACAAAACACCCGGTGTTACGGAGCCTCTGCGGTTATATAACCGTGACGTTTGAAATCGCGGTTAATAGTCAAACCGGTTAACCCCTGCATCCCTAACGTAGTCTACAGATCCTGTACAGACCCACATGCTGACAATGTCTAAAAAGTATGTCACATTACTGCTTCGGCAGTTACATGGTTATTACACCATATGCCCCGCCCACTTTCACCAATGTTGACAAAACGTCTTATTTTGACTAGTACAGCCTCCCTGAACATGTGTACGAAATTCCACGCAATTTCATCATATAGATTTTTTCTTTACAAATTTCTGTGATGATTGGATCATCAGTCATGGAGTTATGGCAATTTAGCAGACAGGCCACGCCCTCTCACAAATGTAAAAAACAACAACAACAAAACCTTAAATGACAGTAAATATCAACAACCAATTCCAATGATATAGGTCTGTTGATACTACATTAAAAAAACTGGAAAACGAGAGGAGGAGATGAACTTTCAAAATATCGCAAAAACTTTACAGGCGGACCTTGAGGGTCATTGAGGGAAATTTGTAGAGCAAGCTCAGCTGAACATGCGTAAAAAAGTTTTGTGAAAATCTGACGGAAGTTATGGCTTGTCAAAGTCTGACATTTTAACCTTTAAAGCAGCTACGAGCAACTTTTTCGATTGTTATTAAACAGTATAATTACAATATTGATGCATCACATCTTACCTATAATAGTAGCTGAGATCAAAGCCGTGTGAATTGGAGATTGCTCCCTTGGATGATTATTAAGTCTGTGTCTGTCTAAACTCGCGTCAACAGGGGGCTCTCTCTCTCTCTCTCTCCTTACCGCCGGCCCGGCTACCCGGAAGTGAAACGCGGAAGTGAAACCCGGAAGTGAAACGCAGCTGCCTGCCTCGCCGTTTGCGCTGCCTAGCAACATAACATAAACAATGTGAACGCCACGCATATTCTCGCGAACATCTCTAGTTATATTCTAACAGGTTTTTTGGAAGTTATTTTGTGGTTATGGCCGAAGTGGCTGCTGCAAACCGTTTCATTTCACTTCCTGATCTTCCCTGGCCAGTGGCCACAGACAGACTAACACTGGCCGATTCACTCGGGGCTCAAGCGAGACTACTCTGCGTTGGTCTCGTCGACTATTAGAGGTAAGATGTGATGCATTGATATTAAATTTATACTGTTTAATAACAATCGAAAAAGTTGCTCGTAGCTGCTTTAACTATAGCGCCCCAATCAGTCCGATTGGGGAAACATTTCTGGAGCTATAGTAATGGTAACCAAGACCAAATTTTGATGTCCGCAATGTACCAACTCTCAGGAATTTGCGCCAATGCTGTCACCTCAGTAAGTGTTCCGGAGTGACAGAGTGACCCTAAAATATACTGTATGCCTCCTTATGACCACGGCTCCGCTAGCGGGTGCCGTGGTAAAAAGTGAAGCAGAAAAGGGCGGAGGAAAGCAGAACTTTATCTTATCTCTCTTCCTTTTCCTGTATCTCTCCTTCGTCTCACCTCCGCTCCTCCCCTCATCTGTCCAGCTCTCTCTCTTCATCCCTCAGCCTATCTATGCAAATGTGCTCTCTCTCTCTCTCTCTCTCTCTCTCTCTCTCTCTCTCTCTCTCTCACACACACACACACACACACACACACACACACACACACACACACACACACACACAGCAGAAACATTCGACTCCATGCTTCCCACACAGTCAAGTCATTTGTATTTATAGTGCCAAATCATAACAAAAGTTAGCTGAAGATGCTTTACAAATAGAGCAGGTTTAAGAGCAGGCTCTTGATTCTAGAGCCAACAAACAAAGCCAGAAAGACACTAGCGACTTTCCATGTGATTACGCTGCACATGGCTTCATTTTACATTCCCATAATGAGGAGAATTATACAGATTTCAGACAGGAGAAGAAGAAAAGGAGGAAAGACTAGACTAGAGAGAGTAAGTAGATCACAGAGTCAGGGAAGAGGAGATACAACAGTGGAGGGACAGAACTTTAACTAGCATCTGCTCACATACTGTACACCTCACACTGCCATCTATCTGCCATCTACTGTATCTGCATCTCTCTCCTCGCTTCGTCTGGTTTCTCTCTCGCTCCTCCTCCCTGCTTCACATTCACACTCACACATTCACATGGGAGCTGCCCAGTACAACCACAGTGTCTCTCTCTCTCCCCCCACTCTCTCTCTTCTGCACACAGAGTTGGCATGCACAGCCTCTCCTCTCTCTCCCCAGAGAGTTTTCATAGTCCACTTCCCTGGCTGATTGTAACTCTGCTCACCTGTGTGCTGCTCTAGAGTTCACTGGCCAATTATAACTCTGCTCATCTGTGTGCTGCTCCAGAGTTCAGTGGCTGATTGTAACTGGTCACCTTTTGGCTCATTTCCACCACATTTTACAGCCCTGCACAGCCCGTCACCACTCGGCTCTACTTGTTTCAACCCAATGGATGTTCTGCTTCGACCGCCAATCACCCACCCCTGCCCACAGCTGGTCGTCATAGCGACCGCATATTTGCCCTCCGCCCATATTCCGAAGTAGGCTATAACATAACGTTACAATTAAATCCATACACAGAACTTTTAAACTGTTTATGAAATACTGGCGCCTCTAAATGACCTACCATGGGCAAATGTGACAATCGGCCAGGAGAATGGATATCACTTTGTTGTTAGTCAAAACTCACATGCGCTGCGCGAGGAACGGGCGCGAGGGACGGGGGTTGCGCTAGAGTGAAGCCTCTACCCCGGCGGCATCACCAGGCAAGACCGCGGCTTCACCAGAGCCCCGCCTGCGGCCTAGCGGAGCCGACGCAGCACTCAACTACAAGCGCTTTCTGAGCAGCGGACTTTTGGACAATTGAAACCACCGCCACGATTTTATTTCACCAGAGGCGAAGGCAGCAACACATAAGACTGATGGAAAAGCATAACAGAAGAGAAGGTAAGCACCACTAAACTGGTATGCAGCACTGCATTGACAGTCAGTAGGATAGACAGAGTAAACACGATTCTGCCTGACCAATCAGTCGTCTACAATGTTTTCACGTCACCGTATGAACCCGGGTTCACAGAATAGAACCTCGACGAGGCAGGTACCAAAAGTAGCACGACTCGACCCCAATACAACCCGGGCTGTCCACGTTTTTGATCGGTGGAATGAGACAAAAAAGCGAGACGAGCTGGGCGGGGCCGCGTTGATACCAGCGGTGGAAATGGGCCATTTGTGCTGCTCCCCTCTGGAGCTCTCCGTGGTGCTGAACTTGTCTTGAGTCATTTTGGCCACTATAATTAGCCATTTTTGCCCATTTAGTCGACCCCAATTACCTCATTCAAAAATCTGGCTCCGTTAGGTCACGCGCAAGGGTGCTCTTTACACTTCCTGAAAGATTTAGCCGGATCGCAAGTCAAATGGAATAGCTGTGGCAGAACACAATTCTACCCCCCCCCCCCCCACACACACACACACACACACACACACACACACACACACACACACACACACACGCACACACACACACACACACACACACACACACGCACACTTTGCATTCTTATTATAGGATTCTAAGCTCTTTTAGAGACACTCATTACCAGTTGGCACTCAGAAATGTGGTGTTTTCCTCGAGCTGCTGTTGTTAACAGGTGAACGTCTGTCTGTCTTGGATGTTATTGGGTAATTTATTATGTGGAAATGTTCACATTTTTGTCATTTTGTTGTTCATTCTGATCACCTTTTATTGCATGTTGTTTTCTATATATATTGTTTTTGTGTGCAATTAAAAAACAAGCTGAAGAGTTTCTCACTCGTCTCAATCACAGATTTCCTCAGTCAGAGAATGGAACCAGCAACCTCTCAAGCTCTCTGCTGTCGGACAAGCTCAAATCACCCATAACAAAACTGTGGCACAGGATCAAATATCTAACAACAAACAGGTCTCTGTATGTTTGCTTCAGCTTGGAGGATAAAACGCAGATGAGACATTCAGCTGTGCATCTGTGTCCAGCCCATGGAGCGCTCGCTTAAACACAAAGGCTCTCAGGAGAAATGAAGAGAGTCAATAAGAAGATCATTAAAATACAATAGCACAGATTATGTAGCCTAACGTTGGCCTAATAAAACAGGACGCTGCAGAGAAACGTTGGCTTCTACAAACCAGCAGCATACTTAAATAAACTGTAAAAGGCCCCATATCACGCTATTTTTAACTGTATAAAACGTGCCTCATGGGTCTATATCTCCAGTCTCCCATTAAATATGCACAAGATAGGATGAAGAAGAAGGTCTGTAGGGATAGATCCATCTTTGGTGCAGTTGATTGTTTTCTGGACATTTGTCCATGCTACACAGCTATGCTACAGACAACAAGCTACACAGCTATGCTACAGACAACAAGCTACACAGCTATGCTACAGACAACAAGCTACACAGCTATGCTACAGACAACAAGGTTTGGTCTTCCACATTCAGTTGGCCTGGCGGCGCTGAGGGGAAATTAAATGAGTGTTACTTTGTGATGTCACAACATCACGGAAGTCAAAACGACTCGTTTGGAGGCACTTTTTCCTTACATGGCTGGTGTGGCTTTATCTGGGGACCATGTGTTTTGAAATGTCCATAAAGTTTATAGCATGCAAGGAAGTTTTACACAAGGTGCAGCATGGGACCTATTAGACACCACACTGTCCAGCAGACTTAAATAAACAGTTCAACACCACACCTGTCCATTCACGGCTCTCCCAAATGACATCAAAGCATCTCACGCTCTTTTACAGCCACAGGCTTCATTATGAAGGGAGAGAACCTGGTGCAGCTTTCAGACAATAAAAATACTTTTTTCCCCAGTTAAGAGGAGGAAAGCTAAATGAGACAGCAGCGGGCTATCAGCACGTGCATTTTCTCCACACAACAAACAGCAGCGTGGACTTTTCCGTCAGGATGAAGCCCGCTGACGCGCTCACCTTGTCCGCGTGTCCCGCACGAGCTGCAGAGGAGCAGCGCGAGCTGAGCAATAATCCATTCAGTCAGATCCATGATGAAGACACACAGGAGGCTCCACGCTCTCCTCTCTCCAGACAATAATCCAGCTGCACAGAAACCTATCTCTGACTGAGAGGGAGGGAGAGAGGGAGGGAGAGAGAGAGAGAGAGAGAGAGAGAGAGAGAGAGAGAGAGAGAGAGAGAGAGAGGAGGCTGATGGAGAGACCTACGACCGACCTCTCCTCTGTGTGTGTGTGTGGGGGGGGGGTGCACAAAGAAACAAAGAGACAAACAAGCTCTTCTAGGTCCACAGAAATCTATCTCTACTCTGACTGAAGGAACGAGAGAGAAAGAGAAAGAGAGAGAGACACAAAGAGAGGGAGAGACGACCAACCTCTCCTCTCCAGCTCCACAGAAATCTGACTGAAGGAACGAGGAGAGAGTGAGCGAGAGAGGGGAGAGAGACAGGCAGAGAGAGAGAGAGATAGTGGGAAAGAGAGGAAGACAAAGAGAGGGGGAGAGTGGGACAGAAAGAAAGAGAGAGAGGAGAGGAGAGAGAGAGGAAGAGAAAGAGAGTGGAGAGTTGGAAAGAAAGAGAGAGGAGAGAAAGAGAGAGGAGGGAAAGAGAGGGGGAGAGAGAGACAGAAATAGAGGGGAGGGAGAGAAAGGGAGAGAGAGAGAGAGAAAGGAAGAGATGGGAAAGAGGGAGAGAAAGAAAGAGAAAGGGGGAGAGATAGAGAGTGAGAGAAAGAGAGAGGGGGAGAGAAAGAAAGAGAGGGAGAGAAAGAGATGGAGGGGAGAGAAAGAGAGAGAGGAGAGAGAGAAAGAGAGAGGGAGAGATAAAGAAAGAGAGGGGAGAGAGAGGGAGTGAAAGAAAGAGAGATGGGAGAGAGAGGCAGAGAAAGAGAGAGGAGAGAGATAAAGAAAGGGGAGAGAGATAAAGAAAGAGAGCTCCAGTTTCAGAACGCCTCCCCTTCACAGAGGTCTTTAGTGGTTCTCAACGTGGGGTCTGGGGACCACCAGGGGTCCTTGAGGGGGTTCCAGAGGGTCCTGGGCGTTAGCCTTCACCACTATTTCATTTACAAGATGTTAACAGAATTGGAGAATAGAAGGATGGCTATTTTGATCATACTGTAGTTTCTCAGTTATCTCTCTGCACTGTATAGTTATACACAATTCCAAAAACATACATACACAATGATACAAGACATTCAGATCACCTTGACCCCATACTGTCACACTACCAATATCCAATTTTCAATATGCTTCAGAGGTGCCATACTATGGCACACTATATCAATATTACCAAACATGCATCATCATCTCTCAGAACCTTTGTGATGAGTCACACATAGCCCTCATACATCACACATACACCTCATCACCACATACACCCCTAGCCCGGCCCGGGCCCGTCTGTCGTCTGAATGTGTCTCAGAATATGATAATTATGTTGCTGTCTCAGCCTAATCTCAGTGACACTAGATACCTGTCTTCCATACAGTGTCTTATTGTAGTTTTGTTGAGTTGCTAGTGTTCTTATTGTGTTGTTTACCTGTTTTATACTGTATGTACTGTGTGTTTTTTATTGGACCTTGTGTCTGTCAATAAAGTGATGATGATGATGATGATATTGATATATATATATATATATATATATATATATATATATATATATATATATACCGTATATATATATACATATGTATATATATACACGTATATATACACACACACACACACACACACACACACACACACACACACACACACATATATATACTGTCCTGTATTTTAGCCATAATTGAGGCTAATAGTTTGCTTATTGTAGTCGTTTATCAACATGTCTTTATATATCTCTAACTCCATCACCAGCTTTGTTCTCAAGGTCAGAGCATCTCCTCTCTAAAGTCCTCCAGAGGAGGATACAAACATGAAGAAAGCATCTCTTTGTTTGCTGACTGGCTATTGTCCTGTCATTGATGGAACAATAATTTCACCATCTGCAGCCGCACCTGCTGTGAAAAGAGACAAGAGCAAACTGGAGTGATGCTAGTAGGGATGTCACAATATATCGTCCCACAATATATCGCGATATCAAAACGTGACAATATGTATCGTTGAGATGAAATCTCATATCGCGAGAAAAAGAAGCTGAACATGGTGGCACTGATCTGCATCTGATTGCATGCTCGCTCTCCTTTTCATTGCTTTGTTTGAACAGATGAGGGACGTTACAGACACGGAGGATGAAAATGGTGAAATTACTCAAATTAGCGTGGAGGATGCCCCCTCAATTTACAAATCGATCGAAAAAAAATATTGTTAAAATATCGTATCGTATCGTTATCGTGAACCCAATATCGTGTATCGTATCGTATCGTGAACTGAGTGTATCGTGACACCCCTACTATATAGCCTATCTGGTTTCTGAAGGGCGGATAATTTGTTGCTAGTCCAGAGACCAGGACTCATTCCTCACCGGCTTCCCACCCGCAGACACGGCCAATTGTGTCTGTATAGAACCTCTGACCAAGCCGGAAGTACCGCTACCAGGAATTGAAGCTGGGTCTCCGCGGTGGCAGGCAAGTGCTTTTCATTACCTCTACACTCCCCAGACGCCACTAGCCACACATTTCCAGGCTGTTATTTTGTGCCACAACAGTTTGAATAGCATTGTTCTCACCTGGACAAATGAACCGAACTAAAGGAGTAACCGCTCCAGAGATCGAATGAACCATTCAGGACATGCTTGGTGTGACAAGCTTTCATTTGATTGCACACTCATTCAGTCATTAACTCCCTACGGCTTCCTCACTACTGCAGCCTTCTCTCAAACACAGAACCTGCTGAGAGGCAAGAACGTGTTAGTTCTGCATCACCTCACCACATCAATGTTGTCCCCCCCCCCCCTTTATTTTAACTTCCGATACGAAGTTCAGATACGAACAGACGCTGAAAGGACTTTTAAAAAGCAGAGGAGAGCAGTGTGAGAATGAGCCAGGAGAGAGAGAGAGAGAGAGAGAGGGAGAAAGAAAGAAAGAAAGAAAGAAAGAAAGAAAGAAAGAAAGAAAGAAAGAAAGAAAGAAAGAAAGAAAGAAAGAAAAAACGTGTTCATGCTGGTTTTGCTCTGAAGAAGAGTGAAACTAAGTGATTTCTATAATTATGGATTCATCCCAGTTGCATCTTTCATCTCCAGTTTGAGTATCAACATTTAGCTGCTCAGTATATTTTCAAACACTTATAAAGTCGGCAACCACGTACAGTCTGCTGTAAACACTTATACAGTCTGCAAACACGTCAGTCTGCTGTAAACACTTATACAGTCTGCAAACACGTCAGTCTGCTGTAAACACTTATACAGTCTGCAAACATGTCAGTCTGCTGTAAACACTTTTAGAGTCTGCAAACATGTCAGTCTGCTGTAAACACTTATACAGTCTGCAAACACGTCAGTCTGCTGTAAACACTTATACAGTCTGCAAACACATACAGTGGCCTTCCTGCAAATTTCAAGCAGGAAGGCCTCCATATTCATGTTACCTGATCAGCCCGTGACGTCAGTCAAGCCAAAGCGTGACGTCAGTTGATCCCGTCCAGCATGACGTCAGTTGTCGCCAGTTCATCCTAGTACAGTACATATAGCGAGGGTTCTACGTCACCCCCCACTTTATTTTATTTATTGGCGGATCATAGCAGCAGTTGGCATCAGGAGCCATACTCTAGAAGCTGTTGTTTCACTGAACCTGCCGTTTCACCACTTGCCTCGTGCCGATCCATCCGGGTTGGCTCCAAGTGGTTATTATCCATGGATCAGTCAGATTTCGATGACAATACCGAGCCCCGGACCGGGAACGGTGGCATGCAGCTGCTTGCCAGGCCAGGAAACGCTTCATCTCCAAGGAGGACAGAAAGGCCAGGCGCAGGGGGATTCTCTATATCCTAGCTCATACAGAAGCCCTCCTCTTGCCTCAAGAGGAGCGCCATCTTACAATGGACTCATACGCCAAAGTACTTGCCATGCATGCCTTTGCTAAATAAAGTATCTTGTTAAACCCTACCGACCGGTCTCTCATGATTGAAGTGAGGTTTTGACCAAATTTCAAACAGGAAGGCTGCCATATAGAGAGGCAAAGTGACCGCCTACTTCCTGCTTCAGCACTGTGCCAGCGATTTGGATCCGCCATTTATTATTTAAAATGCGTATAAAAATAGAACATTTCACTCGGACCAAAACAAAAAAACCAACATTGAATATTTTTTTTCTTTAAATCCGCAGTTTTTTACGTTTTGGTCTGAGTGAAATGTTATGTGGTCTCTCCTGTTTCTAAATATATCCGAACCATTTGGTTTGAACAAGTAAAGCTATTTTTATAAGCATTTTACGAAATGTCTAAGGGAAAATAAATGGTGGATGAAAATCTCTGGTACAGTGCTGAAGCAGGAAGTAGGCGGTCACTTTGCCTCTCTATTCACGTTACCTGATCAGCCCATGACGTCAGTCAAGCCCAAGCGTGACGTCAGTCATGATGTCAGTTGATCCCGTCCAGCATGACGTCAGTCGTCGCCGAAGCCCTCCTCTCGCCTCAAGAGGAGCGCCATCTTACAATGGAGTCATACGCCAAAGTACTTGCCATGCATGCCATTTGCTAAATAACGTGTCTTGTTAAACCCTACCGACCGGTCTCTCATGATTGAAATACAGTCTGCAAACACGTACATTCTGCTGTAAACACGTATACAGTCTGCTGTAAACACGTATACAGTCTGCTGTAAACACGTATACAGTCTGCTGTAAACACATATACAGTCTGCTGTAAACACATATACAGTCTGCTGTAAACACGTATACAGTCTGCTGTAAACACATATACAGTCTGCTGTAAACACGTATACAGTCTGCTGTAAACACATATACAGTCTGCTGTAAACACATATACAGTCTGCTGTAAACACGTATACAGTCTGCTGTAAACACATATACAGTCTGCTGTAAACACATATACAGTCTGCTGTAAATGTGAATCTGGGAATATGTTTTCATCCATAATGAGAAAGAGTTCAAACAGAGTGTGAATATTGGAGAAGGAAACATTGAGTGCGTTTACATGCAGACAATAAACAGTTTATTAGCAGATTTCTGGAGTTACCTGATTATTCAAATGGTCATGTAAACAGCATAAACCGATAAGCTTTATCCGTTTATGGCCGTTATCGGGTTATGAATAAACCGATAAACATACCTAGGTTTTTGACCAATAACCTGTCTTTTGAGTGCATGTATACAGCGTATCAGGTTTCTTGTGGGTTTATACATCTGCGCATGTACAAGTTGCATGTAAAAAGTTGAATTACCGCCGCCTTCTGGAGAGAAATCCGACTAATTGACTGAATCATGTAAACCTGGGTTTTTCCTATTGTCGGATTATTAAAGTGCATGTAAACGCAGAAATCAGATTATTGCCATAAACTGATTATTCCCAGTTATCAGTTTATTGTGTGCATGTAAACGCACTCAATGACTCAGGATTTGTTAGTA